>NC_139678.1:101676893-102056893 GCF_964106915.1 Podarcis gaigeae | reverse complement strand
ATATGACATCATACATAATGGTTGACCTGGCCCTGCAAGGAAGCTTTTTTTTACCTTTTGCGAGGAACCTAAGGCTTCCCACTTTAGAAATTATCCTACAACACCTGAGGGGCCCGTGCTACACTCCTCCCTAGCTATCAGGTCCTGCTCAGGACAAACTTCTTCAACACAAATTATAGTGCGCAGCCTGGGAGTCATTTTGTACTCACAGCTGTCCATGGAGGCGCAGGTCAATTCTGTGTCCAGGGCAGCTGTCTACCAGCTCCACCTGGTGCACAGGCTGAGACCCTCCCTGTCCGCGGACTGTCTCGTCAGAGTGGTGCATACTCTGGTTATCTCCTGCTTGGACTACTGCAATGCACTCTACGTGGGGCTACCTTTGAAGGTGACTCGGAAACTACAACTAATCCAGAATGCGGCAGCTAGACTGGTGACTGAGAGCGGCTGCCGAGACCACATAACACCGGTCTTGAAAGACCTATATTGGCTCCCAGTACGTTTCCAAGCACAATTCAAAGTGTTGGTGCTGACCTTTAAAGCCCTAAACGGCCTTGGTCCAGTACACCTGAAGGAGCGTCTCCACCCCCATCATTCTGCCCGGACACTGAGGTCCAGCACCGAGGGCCTTCTGGTGGTTCCCTCATTGCGAGAAGCCAGGTTACAGGGAACCAGGCAGAGGGCCTTCTTGGTAGTAGCACCCGCTCTGTGGAATGCCCTCCCACCAGATGTCAAAGAGAAGAACAACTACCAGACTTTTAGAAGACATCTGAAGGCAGCCGTCTTTAGGGAAGCTTTTAATGTTTTAACAGACTACTGTATTTTAATACTTTGTTGGAAGCTGCCCAGAGTGGCTGGGGAAACCCAGCCAGATGGGCGGGGTATAAATAATAAATTATTATTATTATTATTATTATTATTATTATTATTATTATTATTATTATTATACAACAGAAGGCTTGTGTATTTGTGTGGCCCTTTGCAATAAGTAACACTTGAAGAGCAATAATATTATATTCTGAGCCAGGGGAGGACTTGCTTCAGTGATTGATGCAGAACACAGCCAAGAATTAGGAGCTGGACAAATTTGTAATTACAAACTTTGGCTACCTCACTAATCTGCTCATTCAGTGTAGAGTCAAACAAATCTGACTCCCATCATTGTGTCTAAGGGATTCCCCCCCTCATCTGGAGATCTAGGAGTTGTTATCTGTAGCAGGGGTAGTTGTTTGCCTTTTTTCAGTGCACAGTTGGGTTTGTTGTAATGAATAAATGGGAGCAATTATTTATTCAGGCATCCGTGGATAGCAGAAAGCTTTAGTAGCAAAGAAACAAACAAACCAGAATTGATGTGTTATTTTGGTATCATACTATAACTTCATAAAAATAATTATGCTTCTTTGTTTTGTTTTACAGAAGATTTAGATATATGATCTAATTTAAAGTTGCTCTTTTTCATAATATTATATATTATGAAAAGGATTATTTTGTCAAAATAAAAATGTATCTTCAAAAAAATAGTAGTTTATGCACTTGTTTAGTACAATCCTACTTCAAGATTTGTGACGTCCAAACAAAAGGGACAGGAAAATTGCATTAATAAATGATAAATGCATCAAAACTAAATGTTGCAGAATGCACAGAAAATCCTACTACAGTGTAGGGGCCAGGTGAGTTTCCCTAGGGAGAGTGATCTCTAGCCTTGGGGGACCCTGCTGAAAATACCCTTTCTCTTGTGGCAGGACTCTAAACTTCAGATTGAGGGGGCACATGGAGATGACCTGAAGCTCTGGGTAAGTATATAGTAGAGAAGGTGTTTTGTTAGGTACTGAGGCCCTAAGCTAAGTATTTCAGCTTTATAGACCAAAAAACCAGTCACAAAACAAAGCATCGTTGATGGGCAAAATAAGAGTAAGAAACTCCAAGTGTTTGGAATTAGATTTATTCCAGGCTTGTTTGACACATCTCAGAACAAATCCTTCGTACAGGAGTTATAAAGTGTCTTGTGCTTTGGTAAGAACTGCTGCTAAAATATGCCCCTGAGAAGCGTTTGTTCTGAAACACGTTGGGCACATGGAGTCTTTCTCTTTCTTTCTCTCTCCCTCTCCCTCTCTATAGGTCAAAGACAGCACCTTGAATGGGCCTGGAAACAAAATGGAAACCAGTGCAGATAAAGGGCTCTTGATCCCTGGTGCCAGTTAATGTTCTCACTGCCATATTTTGAAATAGAGATTGTTAAGTTGTGGGTGAACATATCAGATGACACAGCGATTCTTCAAAGAGCTCTTGTTTATTCACAGGCCAGAACAGAACTGAACTGAACTGAAGGGTTCAGCCAGCCTGCTTATATAGAGCTCCACTACAACGCAACAGTAACCATTTTCTGTAACTATCCAATCACTGAATGTCACTTTCAATCCCTTATTTGTATATGTGGACCTGAGTGGAAACTATCTACAGTATCCTCCTGCTGGCCCGGGGTGAGAACTTCAGTACATAACAGAGAAAAAAGAAAATGTGCCCCCCAGTCTGTTGTCCATCTCATAGGTGTTAACTCCCTGGGGCCCTGGGTGCCTGAGCACCCACAAAATTTCCCATGAAGGGGCCAGGCAGCCACAAATTTCAGTGCCAGGGCTATGCATGCTGCATGGCACCCAGAGCCGCGAGCACCCATGGTTGCGGGGCCTAGTTGGCACTCCTGGTCCATCTCATCTGTTGCCAGTGGCAAAGCATTGAATCTGGAGTGACATCTCAATATTCCAGTTTATGGTAAAGCCATGGGCTTGATGAGTATTCTTGAAATGCACATAATACAATTCTTTCCCATGAATGAATTGTTGACATAGTGGGAGACAGTGAGGCCCCATTTTATCAGTACCTTGCTTGCAATATTTTACCGTTTTAAAGAACATGTATAGCAATACAAATATATAAAAGAAATAAAAGTGGTGGCTGGTGCCCAGCAGACCAGGTGGAGCTGCTAGGACATCACTGGGGCATGGCAAATCAGCAGGCAGGAAGGGTATCCCTGTTCACCTCCCTTGAAAAGATATTGTGGACGTATAGGGATTGCAGCTGTAAAAATACTTAACACCTAGGTAAACTGAAAAATAGCTTGCATTGGTATAGAAGGGTGTCTGCTGTCACAGCTGCTTCTCTGCTGAGAGAAAAAAATCGTGGGCTCCACCTATTCTGGTTCTCTCCCTATCCTCCTCCTTTGCAAAGAAACAGTGGACATTTAAACATGGCAGTTTTGTTAATAAAGGCAAAGGGTACAGGGACCCCTGACCATTAGGTCCAGTCGTGACCGACTCTGGGGTTGCGGCGCTCATCTCGCTTTATTGGCCGAGGGAGCTGGCGTACAGCTTCCGGGTCATGTGGCCAGCATGACTAAGCCGCTTCTGGCGAACCAGAGCAGCTCACGGAAACGCCATTTACCTTCCCGCCGGAGAGGTACCTATTTATCTACTTGCACTTGGACGTGCTTTCGAACTGCTAGGTTGGCAAGAGCTGGGACCGAGCAACAGGAGCTCACTCCATCGCTGGGATTCGAACCGCCAACCTTCTGATCAGCAAGTCCTAGGCTCTGTGTTTTAACTCACAGCACCACCCGTGTCCCTCAGTTTAAGTGTCTTATTTTGGTTCTGAAGGGGTCCTTGCTTTCAGAATTTTCAGTGTACATTACTCATAAATAAGCCCCACTGAATTTGATGGGAATTGCTCCTTGATAAAAACCACTGCCTGGGTCCAGAAAATCTAAGTAATTACTGGCCAGTTGGCAATCTTTTCTTCTTGGGCTGGGTTCTTGTATGGGTAGTCGCACACCAGATCCAGGTGCTCTTAGAAGAAACTGATTTTCTGGATCCCTTTCAGTTGGGGTGTAGGCCTGGCTAGCACAAAAACTGCCACCCTAGCTCATAATCCACACTAATATATCTGCCTCCTCTTCCTGAAGTACAAATTCAGCCCCAAAGAACTGAAATGGGAACAGGCACATAAATATTGGTCTTTAAGCTATAGTATAGTCAATAGGTATATGCATATATGACCTCTCTCCCTTTCCTTTGCGTTTACATGTGAGGAAATATTTGGAAATTTCATACTCTCCAGACTGATTATTCCCAACTACATACTTTTTTTTGCTTGTGGTACACTGATAATCCAGACTTTGTACATGTTCAGAAGCATTTTCTGTGTCAAACCTTGCAATCTGTGAGTCCTTTTATCTATAGGTGATTCAAGCTGAGGCAAGACCAAACTCTATGAAAGTCTTGAATAAATGTTATCTATTTATTTATTTGTCTTAGCCAGGATGTGTGTTGTTATGGAGTTGCTATGGGGTTTGATGCAATTGGCTAGATAGGTTGCCATGGCACCTAGCATTTAAAAAGAAATATTTTAAATGTTCATCAAGTTTTCTCCTTCATCTTGTCCCCCCACCCCCATCATTATCCTGCTGTTTTTCCCCCCTTGATGGGATCTGGTGTTTTTCAGCGATTGTTCCCATACTTTCTGGCTGCCACTCTGTTCAGACCAGACACCACCAGTGACAGAAATTATTATTCATAATAACATCACTTTCCCTCAATGTTGCATAACAGGCAGTGCTCAAAGACTCTGCAGATATCATCTCTCAAAAGTGCAAGATGAAAAATCTGCAAAGAAATGGGAGCAAAAAAAGAGAGAAAAGAGAAGCCATAAAAAAAGAGAACACTATGCTTCTTGGAGAATTGGAAGATCTCATCCTGTCACAACTGATGCATCTGTCAAAACCTGAGAAGTATAATAGGCCTGTGCAAGACATGTTACTGGGCTCCAAAGCAAATATAGATTAGATGCATTTGCTGACTGAACCTGTCCCATCTTGTTTTTTAAAAAGCTCTGCAGCCCACTAAGAAGAACTTTACCTGAGAAGGAAGCAATTCTAAATATTCTGAAAGAAAGACTACTGTGCAATTCAGTTCAAAAGCGGCCTAGCAAGTGTCCATAGACTGACCTTTCCAGCCCATTGTTGGAATCCGACCTCCATCAGCCCCAGTCAGCAAGGCCAATGATCAAGAATGACACGACTTGTAGTCCAAAACACCAAGAGGGCGCTGGGTTGGGGAAGGCTGCCTTAGAATTTTGACCTTGCAGCACAATCCTGCACATGCCTACTTAGAAAATAAGTCCTATTGAGTTCCATGGTGCTTAAAGGTAAAGGGACCCCTGACCATTAGGTCCAGTCGTGGCTGACTCTGGGGTTGCGACGCTCATCTCGCTTTATTGGCCGAAGGAGCTGGTGTAGAGCTTCCAGGTCATGTGGCCAGCATGACTAAGCCGCTTCTGGCGAATCAGAGCAGTGCACGGAAACGCCGTATACCTACCCGCCGGAGTGGTACCTATTTATCTACTTGCACTTTGAGGTGCTTTCGAACTGCTAGGTTGGCAGGAGCAGGGACCGGGTAACGGGAGCTCACCCCGTCACAGGGATTCAAACTGCCGACCTTCTGATCGGCAAGTCCTAGGCTCTGTGGTTTAACCCACAGCGCCACCCATGTTCCTTCCATGGTGCTTACGTCCTGGTAAATGGGTGAAGGATTCATCAAGCAAATGTAATAGGGCCAAAGTGCCTGGCACAATGGGTCATGCCAGCTCACCTATGAGGCAAGGTGAGGCAAGTGCAGGGGCAGCAGATCCGGTTTCCAAGGAATGCCTCACCCGCTGCTGCCATGGTGGCAGCAACAGCTGCAGAGTGGAGGCTAGACCTCTCCTTTAAATCAGCTCTACCTCTCCTTTAAATCAGAACCAGTGAAGGCGGTGAAGGTCCTGTGTGAGTGCCTGGAGGTGGTTGGAGGTTGGATGGCGGCTAACAGATTGAGGTTGAATCCTGACAAGACAGAAGTACTGTTTTTGGGGGACAGGAGGCGGGCAGGTGTGGAGGATTCCCTGGTCCTGAATGGGGTAACTGTGCCCCTGAAGGACCAGGTGCGCAGCCTGGGAGTCATTTTGGACTCACAGCTGTCCATGGAGGCGCAGATTACCTCTGTGTCCAGGGCAGCTGTCTACCAGCTCCACCTGGTACGCAGGCTAAGACCCTACCTCCCCGCGGACTGTCTCGCCAGAGTGGTGCATGCTCTAGTTATCTCACGCTTGGACTACTGCAACGCACTCTACGTGGGGCTACCTTTGAAGGTGACCCGGAAACTGCAATTAATCCAGAATGCGGCAGCGAGACTGGTGACTGGGAGTGGCCGCCGGGACCACATAACACCGGTTCTGAGAGATCTGCATTGGCTCCCAGTACGTTTCCGAGCACGATTCAAAGTGTTGGTGCTGACCTTTAAAGCCCTAAACGGCCTCGGTCCTGTATACCTGAAGGAGCGTCTCCACCCCCATCGTTCAGCCCGGACTCTGAGATCCAGCGCCGAGGGCCTTCTGGCGGTTCCCTCATTGCGAGAAGTGAGGCTACAGGGAACCAGACAGAGGGCCTTCTCGGTAGCGGCGCCCGCCCTGTGGAACGCCCTCCCATCAGATGTCAAAGAGATAAAGAATTACCTGACGTTCAGAAGACATCTTAAGGCAGCTCTGTTCAGGGAAGTTTTTAATATGTAATGCTGTACGGTTTTTAACACTGATTGGGAGCCGCCCAGAGTGGCTGGGGAAAACTCAGCCAGATGGGCGGGGTATAAATAATAAATTATTATTATTATTATTATTACTAGACCTGCCGCTTCCTTGGCAGCCCCCACAAGGCTACCTCTGCAGCAGCCTCTTGGTCAACAGGAGGGGCTGCTGATTTCCTCCCACCCCTAGGGAGGAAATGACAGGGGCTGCCCTCCGGGGTCTCCTGTGCAACCCCATACTGCTTCTGACGATGATCTTTTTAGAGATCCTAGCTGGTTATGGATCACATACTGAATATGATGACATCACAACCTCCTATAGCTAACCAGACAAAGCACAGGCAACTGCACTGTGTGCCAGTCTGGTGTCCTTAGCAATGGGAACACACTCTATCCCTCCACCCATGAGCATTTTTACATCCTTTTGATTCATGCTCCCCAGTTCCTAAAAGGGGGACTTTACTTGTCAGGGGGCATGAAAATGTTGACAAAATCAAATGGTACTTTGTTTCAGTGCTCGTTTGATGAATGCTTCACCCCATCCTCCTAGAAGTATAGAAAGGACCAGTAGCATTCAAGGTAACCTTTCCTATGTGCATAAATAAATGGCTACATTTTTTTTAAAAAAAGCAACTGGTTTTTGTAAGAATCTGCACAGTTGATAATTGTTTGATGGCTTGAGCTTGTGAAAAACCAGCCAGACCTTTAACCAGACAGCAGCATATGCTCAAGTCAGCTCCGCTTTGGGGCTCAGTTCGCCCGTTGGGTTGTAATTTCAGAATAAATTGTTGTGCTTATCAAACTGTGACAAACCACTGTGTCTGTGTTGACAAGAGAAGCCAGCACAGCACAGTTTGTACATTTGGAACCTTATCTCGAAAAGACATTGGAACAATTCTGCCATCCTCTCGACTGCCAAATGAGTATTCCAATCAGGAGAAGCAGAGCAATTTAGATCAATTGCAGCTTTTACCAGCTTCAAAGAATCTAACCAAATATTAGAGCAGATTAATCAAAATAAAGTTCTGCAGGTACCAAGGTGGGTAAAATATTGATTGCAGGTGTGTGCGATATGCTAGAGGTTTGGAGATGGAAGGGATGAGGTATACGTAGCAAATTACTTCTCATGGTTTTCTCCCATTGGAAATCTAGAGAAATGCTACCGTTTTTGCTTCGCAAAGGCATACATATGGAAGGGAGGACCAATTGAAAGGAGCATATGGGAACGAAAATTTCCATGTAATTATTACAATGAATGGCAGAGTAGGAGGTGGTCTTGTGGCAGGCCTGGACCACCAATGAGGCCAGCAGAGTCCCCAGGGGCAGCAGATCCCAATGATGATCTTTCTCCCTCTGCTCCTTGTTCCTGATTTTGATTTTTGCTCACCCCCTTCTTCCCTGGCAGGTGGGGACACCCCATTTTGGGGTTCCCCTTAGGTGCTGGAATGTGTCAGTCCAGCCCTGCTTGTCCAACCCCCTGCTTAAGTTATGAGCTATAGCTTGGTGGAAGGGCACATGCCCTTTGCATGCAGATGAAGGTCCCAGTTTCAATTCTTGGGATTTCTAGGTAGGAAGGATCCTTGTCTAAAACTCTGCAGTGCCCCTTCCTCTCAGTGTAGGCCTTACTGAGCCAGACAGAATAAATATGTGACTCAGTATATGGCAGCTTCCTATGCAGGAAACTCAGACCTACATCACCCACAACAGATGGCTATCTAGCTTCTGCTTGAAGACCTCCAGCCAGGGAAAGCTGACGGCCTCTTAAGCAATTAGCTACATTGTCAAGCCACTTTTACCATTTAGAAATGTCTCCTAATCTTCGATTCGCAGTAAATTTACTCTCCTGTAACTTAATCCTGTTAGATCTCTGAACTTAGTTACGATGAAACTCATTCACTCTGCTTTTTTGTTTTTTTGTTTTTTTTGCATATTCACCCTATCTGGAGAAATCTTTAAGAAGTTCTTCACAGTTTGCAGGTTATTTCAGTATCCTGAGTAATCTGCCATTTGCTCATTTGGTTTCCTCACCATCCACCCCCCCAACTACCCACATCCTTCTTTTAAAAAAAGAGGTTGCATCGGCTATGTGCTAATCTTCTGATAGAGTGCCTGATTTTAATTATAGGTTACATATTTTGGTTTCACATTTATGAAGGACACTTAGGTGAATGTGACCTGGCCTTGGTGACATGTTAATTTGCCATTTTAAACTTCATCACCTCTTTCTGACATAGCACTTCAGTGGTTCATATATGAGCTTACCTCTAAGATATTTCCAAATTGTACATCAGTACAAAGAAAAGGATTAGTTCAGGTCACATGCAACCTCCCCAGTACTCCTTTTCTACCTTTGTCTAATGGTTCTTCCCTGGCTGATTTCTTGTATCTGAAATATTTAAAGAAAAAAAGTTAACTTTAAATGGTTTAAGAAATTAACTTTGCAAATTTATCTTCTTCATTAGGACAGTCTCTCTCTCTCTCTCTCTCTCTCTCTCTCTCTCTCTGTGTGTGTGTGTGTGTGTGTGTCCGTGCATGCTAAGAAAGTCATCTTGTCTTTTTATGGTTTCTTTGATACTGCAATTTAACCATACTGTCATTTTTTATCAGACTGATCAGTAGATGTTTATTGCTTGTTCCCTCTCACTGAAATATCAAACTCACTCAAAAATCATAGAGTTGATTTCAATGAGATTGTACCAGGAAAGGCTTCACCCTTGTTTTTCTTTAATTCTGGCCAATAGATCAGCCACACTGATATCTTACGTTGAGTGTGCTTATTATATACACTTAGACACACAGTATCACTCACCCATGCACATGCCTTTCATCACAGTTTTTTCCATGGATTGGTTCAAAGCATTTCTTATTTCATGGATTGCTTCAAAGGAGTTCCCCTCCTCCTCTTCAGTGCCTGCCTTGATGCCTCTGCAGGAGACTCTTCAGTAGCAATCTTAGTCTAACTCAGGAAATCAGTATCATCAATATGGTGATGACTATTGGTGGTGCACTGCCCAAAACACATCCTGGAAAACAGCCCGGTGAACAAGGGCTTAAGAGGCAAGCAAAGACGGGGGCAGGTAAAAGCCATAAGACTCAAGTCCTGATGCTACTGTTGCAAGAATCCAGCTCATCACTATCCGGATCGCTTCGCTGGAGAATAATTGATTGAGATGAACAATATATCTGATTGCTTCTGAGCAATATGCTTATGGGATGAAATGGATGCTTTCATTTTTGTAAGTCACTTTGGTCCTGATGTAGCTGTGCTGCATGCTCAGTAATCACAATGATCAACAAAGGAGGGGGATGGCAGGGGATCTGTAGATACGAATCCAGTTTTCACTTGTCCCAAGAAATGAAAGGGAGATTTCTGGTTTTTGAAGTGGTATCTGCACATAGCACACAACTGCCCATTGTGGCTGGTGCAATCCAGTCAGATGGGTGGGGTACAAAAAAATACTATTATTTACACCAAAGACTGCTTCCCCATGTATACAGCTGTGTCAGTGTACAGTGTACAGAAAGGGACTACTAAACAGAAACAATTAAAACATTATTTCATCCAGATTCAGAAATTCGAGACAAGGATGGCAAATGAGCTTTCGTATAATGACTTTTCCTTCAATAAACATTTTGAGTTATTCTGTATTGTCTAACTATTACCATTGGTTATGAGCACTAAATTCTTCTATTACAAAATGTAATAGTAGAAAGAAATTAAAAAGTCAGTGGCCTGGTTTGGATAGTGTATGCAACTAGCAATGATGCTCCCTTTCTCATTTGTGTATGAAAGAGAAGAGGAAAAGCTTGTTTTCACTTTAGGAACAAAATCACAGTTCCACATTACATTGATTTCAGGGAACAGTGGTTAAATTATTAAGACAAACCAGGTTCAAGACAAAGCTTCAGATCCTGGTTTGTTAGGTAATTCAAGTTAGAACAAGCCACAGTTCCTTGAGCTGGATGTAACAGAGTACCATGGTTTCTCTTCAAATGAAAATGGAAACTTAGAGCCTCCTTCTTCACATGCAAAGGCAAAGATGAGAGAGAAAGCATGCAAGCTCAGAGGTTTACCATGGCTTGTTCCCCATCATATAAACCATGATTTGAATCAGGTAATTTGAACCAGGCCTGTTTTCATATATTATATTCTAGCTTTGTTCCTCCATTGAAAAACTAAACACCAAACAAACAGGGACAATAGATTCTACTTGGTTTCCCAATCTGTTATTTACTTTAAAAACAAACAAACTAATGTGTCTTCAGTGGGGTTGTATAAGGATAAAAGAGGACCATCTGGTGCCTTGTGCTTCTAATTTAATTGAAACAGTCAAAAGTTAAAGAACAGTTTTATTACCATTGATATCTACATGAATTTTGCATGTCTGAACAAATAAATGTACAAGATGACGCTCTTAAGAAAATAACATTAAACTCTCAAAGTAACTCCTTAGGCACAGGAGAATTAGTTACGCCATCTTTCTCTTCACCTATCCCTGTGCCACAAAACAGCCCTAGGCTCAGTGGTTTAGACCACATAGCCTTGCACAAGTCTTTATTTTCCACCCTAAAACCACCTAACTTGTACAATGGGCCTTCCCCCTCTCCTCCCCACACCCCATGCCTCAAATTCACCCAGCATACAAAGGAAGGCAAGGGGAGATTGTTCCATCTGGAAAGCCAAAATGTTTGCACTGGTGGAAAAATCAGAAGAATGTACCACTGAATTCCTCTTACTGTATGTATCTAATGAATAACCATACAAGTAAAACCAGATCAAATTCAATGGTGGTATCTCTATGGACTATATTCCAGCAGCCATCCAGATGTTGTCGGACTCCCAGCTCCCATCAGAGTGAGATAACATGGCCAATGATCAGGGGTGATGGGACCTGAAGCATTCTTCTGATTTCACTTCTATGGGTGAAATCCAATGCTGCTGTTCATTTCATGGAAGGTCTTTTGATCCCATGGAGGTAAAGGTAAAGGGACCCCTGACCATTAGGTCCAGTCGCAGATGACTCTGGGGTTGCGGTGCTCATCTCGCTTTATTGGCTGAGGGAGCTTCCAGGTAATGTGGCCAGCATGACTAAGCCGTTTCTGGCCAACCAGAGCAGCGCACTGAAATGCCGTTTACCTTCCCGCTGGAGCAGTACCCATTTATCTACTTGCACATTGATGTGCTTTCAAACTGCTAGGTTAGCAGGAGCTGGGACCGAGCAACGGGAGCTCCCCCGTTGCGGGGATTCGAACCGCAACCTTCTGATTGGCAAGTCCTAAGTTCTGTGGTTTAACCCACAGCGCCACCCACGTCCCTTTTGATCCCATGGAAGCACCTGCTAAAATAAGAGAAGTGGTTTTCACCCTTTTCCTCTCCTCCCTGCAGCCACCATCCCCAAACCTCCTCTCACACCATTCTGTGGTGTCCTCCAAATATTCCAAGGGTCAATGGGGCTCCTCTTTTACATTGGCAAATACTTCCACTGGGTCAATATTGGATTTCACCTTATGTTCACAGCTACAATTTACATAGGAGCTCCCAGGGACTCTTTGGGTATGTAGATATTCAAAGGTTAAAATTTCTAACATGACTTTTTATTCTCTTGGTGTACTTCTTAGCTTCACAGAGAACCCAGTAGAGATTTTCTTTCAACTACTGTTGAAGAGATGGTGACTGATTGCCTGTCAAAGGTATGGATTGGCACGGCGACAGTATTCAAGAGATGCCTCCCAGAGGATCACATTAGCTTCAGTGAAATCAGACTTTGAACTTTTTTTGTTATGGAAGTTACAAAACGGCTGAGTAACTTCTAAAGTGGAAAAATAATTCTGTAGCAGATCAAGTCTTCTGATAGGCTGATTGTATGACTTTTGTGGTAATAATATGTCTATTAACATTGAGTGGTGTGGCACAGATGTTGTGAAACCTTATGAAACCTCAGAAATGCCTTTTGTGAAGCAGTCTTCCTTGTCAGTGAATTCACAGTGTTCAGGTTTCCCCAGCTTTGTAGAATTTTATCCTAGAACCAATTTGGGCAGGAACCATTGCTGATTCTAGACTGGTCACTTATTGAAAAGAATGTTGCCTGAAACTCGCTCATTTACTCCTGAGTACTCTTGATTTAGCATCCTTAAGTTTTTTTCCTTGAGGTTGCATCCTATCAACACTTCCTTCAATAACTTCCTGAAAAGCTTGAGGTGTGACCAAGTCTTCCTGAATTACTTGTTAACTGCATACATTTCTCTACCCAACTTTCCTATCCAGCAAGACTCTCTAAGTGGCTATTTTGCTTCCTCCACTCCACCCATTCCTTTTGGCAAAGGCTGCATCATCTGCTAAACTCAGCCACCGTGTGTGTGTGTGTGTGTGTGTGTGTGTGTGTGTGTAGCTCTGTGGATTAGACACTGTTTCCAAGTTGCATGGGATATCTTTCTCTTGCTCCTTCCCCCTCTTTGGAAACCTGGAACTAAGTTACACCCCCCCATTTATTTCAAAATAGTATAATTAAATTGGTGTGTGCATCATGATACCAGCTTGGTATTTTATGCAATATGTAGATTTCTGGTGTTTGGTTTTTTTAAAAAGGTTTCTGCTTCTTCCACATTATTCTAATTTTAATACTTAGCAAAAGCTTTTAGCATAGTGTATGCCATATGTTTTTTATGTATATTACAGTGAAGTACCTATGGTTTTTCTTTTAAAAAAGAACAACATAGTGAAGTACATTTGTAGCAAATTTAGTATTCTCCTAGGTGAGCTAAGCTTTTTTTTAATGAATATTTAATTTAGGATGGGTTAAGCTGAAATGGAGAGCCGGCGTGATATAGAGCAGAATGTGGTGGACTTGGGCTGTGATCTGGGTTCAATCTCTGTTGTAAACCACAATTGCTTGGCCTAACCTAACTCACAGGGTTGTAGTGAGAATGAAAAGAATTTCTATGATCCCTTGAAAAAGCTGCAAATATATATTTTATGCTTGAAAATCCCAGCTTTAAAAGGAACCACTTTAGGAGTCAATTCAGTCTTAATTCTGTTGATGAATACTTCAATCTGTTATTTGTAATATAAGGGTCATAAGGCCAGGCCACTAATTAGGCAAGGATTAACAAAGTGAATGTGGAACCTTCAGCTATGGACTGTAGTCAGCCCAGTGTTTTTTTTTTTTGGGGGGGGTATGAAATTCTTCAGTGTTGACTCTCTACATAATTCTTTCACAGCATGATATTTCTTCTGGCATTTCCCAGATCGCCTCCTCTAATTCTTTCTCTCTCTAGCCCCCTCTCTCTTGGTGTTCTACTCCCTCCCACTCTCATTCTCTTCTAAGTTCAATGGAGACCAAATGGATCATTATCAAACGCTATCAGTCCCCCTGGAAATGGAGTGATGCATTATTGAAAGCTAATAAAAAACACTTGAGGTCCTCCATTAGCATTTTTTGTTTTGAAAAAGCAAACGAAACAAGTCCCCTTTCAAACACCTCATGGTTTCCCAATTGCTTGTTTTGCCTAACTCTGGCATTTACTTAGCACAAGGAGGCTCATGTCTCTGACAAAGCCTTTTCTGCAGCGCTGACCTTATCACTAGAGCAATTCCATTATTGCTTCGGCACCTTTTCCACATGTTAAGTGAAACATTCTCAAATCCACTTCACAAAGATTAAAAAAACACAAAACAATAACAAGCTTTTTATTCTGACAGCATAAATGGTAAACAGCAAGATAAATGGCACAATTGCTGGCCTGCCTCATGTAACAGATACAGATTCTTTGGAGCTGTTGGCAGAGCTGTCTGTCACAATGGATCCTGTTTACAGTTTCTGCAAAAAAATGAATGATTTGTCTTCCATTTGATGCTGAGCACACTTAGTGGGACGGTAGCAGTTCATTGTAGAGGCTCTCCTAAATGTTGCTATCATGTTGCCTAGGTCCAAAGCAAGCAGATATAATCTTTGCAGCAAAGACTATATCATAAAACAGTGTTTTGGAATAATATACTCAGAAACACTCATGTTCCTCAAAAGCTCAATTGGTTTTTTTAAACGTGAAGCTCATTATTTGCTATGGGTTCTAGGTGTCACTCTCACTTCAGATGGGCAATGCTTAGCGTGCCAATGCCCCCAGCTCTTTCATAATTCACTGTACTTCCATTACAGCTGTGTAGGGTGTCATGAGGCATGCTATGGTATCTCAGAGGACATGCTTTCTCAGAGGGAGAACCTTCAGTATCTTATTTGAGGCCCTCCTGTGCGGGGAACACAGCCTCGTCACCATCCTCTGACTCAGAGGATGGGCTCCCTGCAGTACCTCTATTTTCCCATCCTTGCAGAAGTCAAAGCTGGCAGAAGAAGCTAAGGGCTCTTTAACTATCTAGGCAGCTCCTTCAGGAAGCTTACCACACTCCAGGTTTTCTCAACCTGCATAAGGCTTTCATTGACTCCAGCTCTGTGCAGAGACAACATTATACTTGCCTCAGGAGGAGAATGCTTCAGGCAGCAGGGCCCTCTTGGAGCTATCCAAGGTACTGTTTTTGCCTGTTCTCTGACCTTATTAATTTGCATTCACCAGACACTGTGTGCTTCCCTTGCAGGCCTCAAGCTCCCACAGAACTGGACACCGACATCCCTCAGCTGATGAGTCAATGTGTAAAGGAGTATCCCAAAGTCTGAAGACTGACACCCCCAAATTCTGCTTTTGATTAGTATCCTTGACCAGTATTCCGAATGTATTTGCAAGGCTAGGATGAAAGGAAATGCTTTGCTAATCATTTTAATTATTACATTCACAAAGTACATATTGGATTACATGCCCGTATTTCAGTTTTGGCACAGCACCAGCTATGCCAATCCCTTTGCCTTTGATTGTGTCATTCATATGATTGAAGCCTAAAAATAATGAATGCCCCTTTGCACCTTGAAAATTTGCTACACTTTTTAACCCTAATTGAGACAACTGGTCATTTTCACTACTGGGGAAAGATGCAGCTTTATTTGGATGGTCAGGGCAGCTCTCCGTCTACTGCGGCAGACTGTTTGGCAACCACCAACTTTGCTGCCTTTGAGTTCAAAAGTCACACAGCTGGGCTTTATCCAGTTGACGCCAAGAACAGACTTGGAATGCTATTTCATCCATTCTTAGAACAAAAAAAATTCCTTCCAGTAGCACCTTAAAGACCAACTAAGTTAGTTCTTGGTATGAGCTTTCGTGTGCATGCACACTTCTTCAGATACAAACTTCTTGAGTTTCTAATTGGCAATCAAGTTGTAAGTGTCCATGAATTTCCTGCAAGGAAGACCTCAGTTTAAAGCCAGTCCCTGGAGATAGTGTGGGATAAGCTATGACAGTTTGTATGACTGACTGAGTGACTTGACTGACTGACTGACTGACTGACTGTTTGTTTCCCTTAATATAGTCCTATATTGTTCAAAATAACCCAAAGGGATTTGTAGGGCTGGGCTGAATTTCTCCTCTCCACACTTTGACATAGCAACATCATTCCCATGGTGCATTCAGGAATATCACCATCATCCAGCAGTCTTGCCACTTAAAGAGGTGGCGAGGATTCATTCTAAAGTACAAAAAAGAAGCCTTGCCCCCCCCCCCCGTATTTAGTAGACTTGTAATTTTTTAAAAAAATGACCCTCGTCTCATTAAAGCTTTTAGAATTTTCCCTCTTGATTTAATTTTTAAGGGACATTTTCCGCCCATCCCCATGAAACACTTTACAAAACTGAACTGAATACTTCAGCCCAGTACTAGTGATTTACAGTAACTCATAAAACACAATAAAATGGTTTACGACTGAAAAAGGCAGTGCTAAAACTAATCACAGGAGAAATTTTTAAAAGCAAACTAAGAAAACATATATCAGAGGTTAAAAGCCTGGGGAAATAAAAAAAATGCCTTTGCCTGGTGCCTAAAAGACATTAATGCAACCATTTCTGATAAATTATTTCTGAATTATTATGAGTTTGTATTGAACTGCATTGGTTGTTTATTGTATTGCATGTTTATTTCCTATTATGTGTTCTTCATATTATTACATTTATGGAAATGTTTCCTAATTTTTAATGCTGTGTTATTATTGTGAGCTGCATGGATCTCAAAATTGTTGTTGGAGAGGCAGAATGCAAATAATAAATCCAATCAAATTAATGGAGGCATCAGGTGAGCTTTTCTGGGGAAAGAGTTCCACAAGTAAGGTACCATGACCGAAAAGTCCATATTTCTGGTAGCATCTACCCCACTTCAGATGGCAGGGGCATCAGGATGAGGGCCTTTGAGGAAGGTCTTATTATACAAACTGGTTGCTGTAGGAGATGTTCTCTTGTGTCCAGATCCCAATCCATGCAGCAGGGATAGGGAACCTTGTGGCCCTCCAGATATTTTGGGACTACAACCTCCATCACCTGCAGCCAGTGTAAACCAATGATGCTGAATGATGGGAACTGTCCAACCTTTTGGAAGGTCACAGGTTTCCCCACCCCTGCCCTGATAGTGTGTCACCCAAGCCACCAGACAAAGCAAGCTGCTAGCTTTCATGAAAAGGAGGAAAAATCACTCCTAGCACTCCCACCTCACTGAGTAGAACCAGGAAAACAGCAATGAATTCGCAAAATGAAACAGAATTAGGTACGTCAAGTTCACAGAAATGTTGTTATTAAAATTAGACACCCCCCCCCCAAGTTCACAAACTTTAAGTGATTCTAATTCTCTCCAGCCCTTATCTGGTCAAATTTGTTGCAAGCAGCCAAGCTGTAATGATAATGAGTGAATGGGGTGTTGTTGGAAAACAGGCCAGAGCTAGCTAGCTCCATCCCTTTCGTGGTTGCACCGCTGCTGATAGTGCCAATCTCTAACATAGGCAAGATTGGCTTGCCCACTGGAGCAGAGCCACAGCAATAGCCTCCCCAAAGCAGCGCCACTGATGCTTACTGGAAGGAGAGGGGCTGTGTGAGGGCACCAGCAGAGCCAATCCAGTTCTCCTGCTGATGTGCCTGTACAACCTTGACCTTGACCTTGCTGCTGCCTTGTTCCTTCCACTAAGTGGCAGTGACACAGTAATAAGACTCTAGAATGGTAAGCATCAGTAGATATCTTTCATTCTGAGACATTCATTTTTTTATCATCTTGTGTTTTTGCTACTCTCTTCTGGAAATACTACTTTGACTTTTTGATTACTCATTTTCACAGGTAATGCCTGGGTCTCTTCTAAGAGCTTCTTCCCGTTCTTCTTGGTTTAATAAAATATTTTTGAAAAGAAGTGAGGCTTATTGATGATCTTTCAAGTTGCCTCTAAAATTTCATTTAAAAACGCAGTTTTGACGTACACTTACATGGAAAGTAATTTTCTTGCCCAGTCACTTTTGAAGGTCAGCAAGTCTCTAGCTTCTAATTACCATTATTTTCTCATTTCCACCCCATATGTGCTCTTGGAGATTCTGCTGATGCTTTGAAGAAAGTGAAATCTTCAGTTTTGTTCTTCCTCTCCCCCCTCTCCTTCACAGAGGGTTCATTTTCCTTGACTTCCTTCAGTTGAACATAAGAAGAACTCTGCTGGATCTGGCCAAAGGCTCATTTACTCCAGCATCCTGTTCTCACAATGTTTAACCAGATGCCTTCAGGAAGTCTGCAAGCAGGGCATGAGTGTAAGATTAGCCTCCCCGTTTGTGATTCCCAGGAAATGACATTCAGAGGCAGAGTGCCTCCAACTGTAGAGGTAGACTATAGGCAGCATGGAATTACAAAAGATGCTTACATTATAGCATTTATTCTGACAGAAGTGCAGACCTCATTTAGTTTATCCTAAAATAAAGTAATATATAGGAATATTTTTACATTGAAAGCAAACATGCAAATAATGCAAAGGTCTTAAAATATGAGAACTTGATGCTGCAGAGTCACACACACATCCAGACAATGATGAAGCAGTGTTCAATAATTGCTCTTCAATTGAAGCTGAAAGTAGAATAACAACTGTCTTTCCAGATTTCTCAGTGGGGCAATGGGACATTCCCCCCTTTTAAAGGAAGGAACAGTGTACAGGGGAACCCTAAAAGACTGCTTAGAACTCCTTATAGAATTCATTTGTAGTACAGATTCTGAAGTGAACTACATGCTGATCCACACAACAGTTCAGGAGGTACGGATTAGGTATGTTTGCTTAGGAATTGGAGCCAATGGATGCCTCCCCCCATCCCTACTCTGAACTCAGTAGGACTTACTGATTAGGAACAGGTTGTAAAAGTGTCTTTTCTTAAACCCTTTGAGTAAGTAATATGCTGCTGATAGTTAGAAATACCACCTTGTCCACACCATTTGTTGTGTGGGCGAAGCCATTCTGAGATTGTGCTCTAAAGTACAAAACAAAATTATAATTCAGAAAACTTTATGTAACACTTGCATTGCATTCAACTGATCTGCTTTGGAGTAATAGACTTTCAACTCAAGTCACAACCAGAACTAATACAACACTTATTCTGTGCATCAGAGGGCAATGCTTCTTGACAACTTTATCTGTTACAAAAAGCAAGCTTCTGGTCACTGTAGGGGCAGTAAAATTATTTACAGGACTTGGCTAGCAAATGGGGACTTGTGCAGAGTCTCCTGAGGTGTAAATCCTGGTGCTTTGCCAGGACAGTAATTCTCAGTTAGGAAGAGGACTTCAGAACTGAGCCTCAGCTGAATCCATATAAGATACATGATACACAACACAGCCATGTCTTATGCAGATCAATGCATTAGTTGCTCTATAAAAAGTTCCTGATGGCTACATTTGATAAAACCCCAACAAAATGTATGACAATGGTTGGGGAGGCTGAATCCAAGCTGTGGAGGCTACCCATGGCCACTAAGTCATGATGACTTTATTACTTCCAGTAAGAGATAGTTTGCCTCTGACTACCAGTTGCTTGGGATCTTAAGTGGGGAGAATCCTTGTGCAGGGTTGCCATATTTCAAGAAGTAAAAATCCTGAGACCTCAAAAGTTGAGGTGTTTTTTAAATGCAAAACCCCCAAACTGCTGAGCTTTGTTGAGCTATATTCACGATTTTTCAGTTCACTTGCCAGAGATCCACCAACAAACAACCGCCTTCCAGAAATTCACCTTGGACTTCCGCCTTTGAAGTATGGCAGCCCTGTCAACTTCCCATTGGCACCTAGCTTAGCACTGGGCACCACCTAGATAGGCCTTTGGCAACAGGGTTCTTCAGGAGGAGATTATATTCTTCAGGAGGAAATTATATGGAGATGAAGGAGCCATTGCTTGGTGGATCCTTTGATACATGTAAATAGTGCATTTGATAGTGTTCAATCTTCCACTGGCGATTCAGGTTACAGTAGTGTTTGTGAGTGCTTCCTCCAAGGTATACTCGAGAGAGAAAAATGCTTCAGCCTCTCCGTTCCCTGTTGAAACATGGTGATTGTGATTAGACTTCAGAAGCATCTAGAGCTACTTACTACCACAGCTTGCCTACCCCAGAGCTCGGTTACTGAGATCAAAGCAAAATTAGCATTTTTTCTCTGGATCTCTTATTTTCCTCTGCACTCCTACTTCAGATCAGTTGGGTAAAATGACCTTGAATGTACATATAGGTGATGCAATACAGGTAGCAGGGGAAACAGGGCTATACTTTCGTTCCTGCTTTTCCTGATGTTCTGTCAGGGCCAGCCCTACCATTAGCCAAAGAGAGGCAGCTGCCTTAGGCTGGAGTGGTAAGATCAAGTGAGGCTTTGGAGGGCAACACAGTGTATGCTGCCTGCTTCATCTAAGCTAGTTTGCTGCCTTCAGGTGTGGTGGAAGATGCAGGTAAAGGAATACTGATGAAGACAGATTCAAATACCAGTCTATTTGGATTCCTTATGTGGAATGGAGGGAGGCATCATGCCCTTTGCCTCAGGCAGCAGAATGTCTTGTGCTTGTGTCAGTCATCTGGGTTTATTCCTTTGCTTCATGGGAGCAGAGCATCCATGCCATGTGTTCTGCCAAGGCCTTTGCCTGATGGGGCTATCCAGTTTGCAACAATTCAGAAGAAAAAGAAGCACAAATACTGAAACTATTTGATTTCAATGTTACTAGGCTATAAATCCTACCTTTGTAAAAAAAAAAAATGTAAAAAATTGTCAGAGCTCAGAGCCCCAAACTGTAGTTTGAGAGAGAGGAAAAGCAAAAAGAGAGATTAAACTTGTCTTTGCAGCAGGGATCAGTTTAGTCACATATTCAGTGACTAGCATACTTAATCAGTGATTTATCCTGCTCTTCATTCATCATGGCAGGGATGAAATGGTATGCAAGGACAGGATATAATCCGTTCACACTCTTCAGGCAGTGGCACAGAGTGATGCTGGCACCACATTAGGCTTCATTAACCCTGGAACATGTTGCACATTCAGGCTTGGCACTCTTATACAGCAGGCAGGCAGTAACCCATGAGTAATCGCATTACCTACAACCAACTGTATCCACATGGAATTGGGGAACACAATTACATCCTTTTGAGATTCAATTAGGAAGCTATGGGCATACTCATTTTCATAACTCCAATGTAGGCTTCAACAGCCCCTTTGAAGCAGACTATTTCATTAGGAGAAGGAGTAAATAATGAACATAATGGACAGCTCTTATTTCACCCTCCCCCCTTGTGCTTCAGTTTGTGCCTTAAAGGACTTCCCAACATATTTGTGCTTCCTATACATGGGGAGAAAATGCGGCATTCCTATTTGTCCACAACATACATGGATTTCAGACTGAATTGCATCAGAGAATTGCATCATCAAAAGTTGATTTTGGGGGCTGGTTGATTTAATCCTGCCCCCCGTGGCAGCATATGTCCTGGGGTCAAATACTTTAAAAAGCTCTTTGAAAAAAGTTTGGGCACATCTGCCACAGAGGAACATAGAAAACATGGGAAGTTGCTTTATGCTAAGACAGACCATTAGTCAATCTAGCTCAGCATCGGACATTCTAATGAATCTAAGCCCTTTTTGGAAATTCTGGGGGTTGAAATGGGAACCTTTCATAGGCAAACAAGATACCAGGCTGCTGAGCTACAGCCCATAGCCCTACTGGTTGGTGTATCCCAGTGACTGTGGGATCAAGATCGACATGTGTGGGCAATGTCAGCCATTGCAAAATAACATAGAAAAGAGGCATTTCTTGTGAAATAATAGTACTGCACAGATGCATTTAGAAGCAGAGCAGACCATCATATTTTCATGCATTTATGTAAGAGGAATGAATTATACACATAAGGACAGAGGAGAGGTGTTTTCTCGTCTTGACTTATTTTATGCTAAAAATGGGCCCCAAAGTGTCAAATGATCTGGCTCCTCAAGATTGTGTCCTTTTGGCAAGGGGAAACGTCTGGATACCCAAAATGACTGTACCCTCAGACAGTTGGCCATGGAACTGACCGGGGCTGTCTTTAGCAATTGCACCGATGGGGTGCAAAGATCCACCAGGCACCTTTTTTGGGGGGTGGGGGTGAACTCATTGTTGAGCTTTTTTGGGGGAGGGAGGAAACAATGGCACAGTGGAAAAAACTGCTTTTGTTTTGTTTCCTGACTCACCGGGAATATTTGACGCTATGGAGTGACAGTGATGGAGGAGGGGGCAGGGACTGTAGCTCCATTGCTTTTCACTGCCGCCGATTGAGAGGGACCGGTATACAGTAGGTATAAATTTGGCACCCCCCAGTATTTGGCACCCAGGTGTTCCACAACCCTTGCACCCCTGGGTAAAGACGGCCCTGGAACCAACCAGAGGGACAGTGATTGTGGATTTAGTCTTGAGTGGCACCCAGGACCTGGTGTGAGATGCTAGTGTGGTTGTGCCAGTTGGGAGCAGTGACTATAAACTAAACATATGTATAAATGGAGAGTTGCCAAGAAAGTCCAGCAGAGCTGGAGTTCCACCTTACTCGTTTTCCCCTTTCCAAATGTATGTGGCACAGCAGGATAATATAAGTGCAGTAAGGCGCGTTTAAATGCTAGAACTGTGCAAATGCTCAGGGCAGAATATGCATTCATTCCCGTCCTTTATTCTCCAGGCTCTGCAGATACTATTGTTGGAAGTGTTGAATATTTAAAAATAATGCTGGTTAATATTGAAGAAGCATGACAGAGGAAAATAATCTCATTCCCTTGATCCTGCTGATTGATTTGCATATCGCAGATCACCACTGACAGAGCTTCTATATGGCGTGATCTGGCTCTTTTGCAATTGCATATTGTGTAAGTGTGGTGTGTGTGTGTCATGTCAAACTTTTCATCATGACCATGTCAGCTGCGGTAATCACGCTAATAATTTAATCAGATTCACATTTACTTTGGGTTTCAGTTTTGTCTTCCAATTCTGCACCCCCCCCCCCGCTTTATCATTAGTTTTAATTAATCCCTACATGCCAGGGAAACTGGTCAAATTCAGCAGTCATTATTAGTCATCGAGGTTTCAGAAAACTGGCAGCGAATCTCTTGCATGAGTTCTGCTCCTCTAATTGACTGCAGCTGTGGCCCTTTATTAAGACAATAAAAAGGGAGCCACGCAATCAGGAATCGAAGCACCTCAATGAAATGATGAAATGGTGACCAAAGGACACGAAGGCATTGCAAAAGAAATTCCAGGACTTTGGGCTCTGCAAAGAGATCTTTTTCTTTGGACTGCCAGAACATGCAGGGAAAGACATAAATTATGTCTCCAGTGATTACATGACCTTTAATCATATATATGAGATCAGCAAACTGCGCACAGTTATGCCGCTAATTAAGGTTCCCAAAAAACTCAGCTTGGGGCATTTTATTACATCTGAAACTTTATTTTACAGATTTAATAGGTCTAAGACTATGGCTGCTTTACTGGGAAACAAATGCCATTGATATTGGTGAGATTTACTTGGCTGCAAATGGAAGAAAGGTGTAAGAACAATTTCATCCAAGCTCTACATAGAATCAGCGAGATGGAAGGGACCACGAAGGGCATCTAGTCCAACCCCCTGCAATGCAAGAATCTTTTGCCCAACGTGGAGCACAAAATCCATGACCCTGAGATTAAGAGTCTCGTGCTCTACCAAGTGAGCTCTTCCAGCAGTCCAAATAAGGATTGAAATTTTGTGTCCGTTTCACTCATTCATAGCTCTGTTACACCCAAGTGGCTCTGCAGCCAATACAACCCTCCTCCCTCACTTTGTCCTTTAAATTGCAAGGGGATCTCCTCCTCCAAAGCTTCATAGAATCATAGAATTGTAGAGTTGGAAGGAACTGCGAGGGTCTTCAACCCCCTGCATTGCAAGAATCTTTTGCCCAGTGTGGGGCTCAGACCCACAACCCTGAGATTAAAAGTCTCATGCTCTCCTTTCGGCGGCTTTGTTGGGCTCAGAGGACAAGCTGACTGGGTGGTCTTGGGTCAGTTGCTATCTGTCAGCGTAACCAACCTCACAGGGTTGTTGTGAGGATCAAATGGGAAGCAGGAGAACCATGTATGCCACCTTGAACTCCTTGGTGGAAAGATGGGATATAAACAAAAAGCCTGCGTGACAACTGAAAAATAAATGTATGCGAGTTGTCTGTATCTCTGCCTTTAGAAAAGAAAGATTTTTTTTCCATATTTTGGATATGTGCCTTTTCCTGTTATGTTTGCTTTGACTAATGTTTGTTTTTTTATTTTTGGAAAGCCAAATTATTGTTTCCTGGCAGTACAGAATTTTATTTTATTGCTAGCGATTTGAACTTCAGCAAACAAACACCACAAAGACTGCTTTGGAAAGTCCATTATCTTGCTGGCATTTCCCTGTTATGCTTGGAATAAAAGAGAAGCAAAATGATGCCAGCAGCATCTTTATGGTATGCTGGTGCGCAGAGATTTCTTCATCTTGTGCTGGAAAGCAAAACCACCATGAGGAGAGAGATTGCATGCCTGGGAGGAGAAGAAGCCAGGAAAACTCTGTCAAAGTTAAGAAACAGCCTTCCCTTTGCCCATCTTTGAGAGCTCTGGTTTCAATAAAGAATTCTCAAGGCTCCCTCACACTTTTTTGCCAGATGCAATCTGTTGAAAGAAACGTACAATTATGGCACCCTGCCAGAGACTTAACAAACATCCTGTTTTTGCTGCCTGAGCTTGCAAAAACAGGAGCTTTGCCATGTAACTAGATGGCCACAGTTACTCGTTAAGACATCTTACCAGTCTGTGGCTTGCGCTAACCATAGTTCAGAACCCAGAACTTGGTCCGAGTTTCCAGACTCAGGCAAACCATGGTTTATCACTGCTGGTCTTCTTTCATTCAGTACTCCCTGAACTCTTCACTCCAGTTTCTTTGGTGCAGACAGGGCCCCCAGAGCAGCAGCCACGGCTGCCTATCAATTCAGCTGTAGTACAAGCCATGACTAGCAAAGCTACTGCAAGCCGTGGTTTCTTATTCTCATTTGTCAATCACACCTGACCATATTTAAGCTTCCTTGAATGTAGCTAGTGAGATATGTTTGGCTTGTTGAATTGGAAACTGTGCTTATGCAGGCTTGATCTACTAAAACATCACTTTGATTAATCCATCCATGTGCATAGGTAAGACATCAAAGGACAGTTGTTTTCTATGCAACACCTTATCTTTGAAAACATACCCAAAACAAAAGCTGCCTTTCCTCTGAGAACACCCTGAAACATTATCATTTAAAATTTGGACTAGCTTATGGTGGCTAGGATGAAACTTTCCAATAGATGAGATTATTAAGTTTTACTGTTGTTTCACTTTATTTCGATTTTATGTGACAACTGAAAATGTTCTCAGGTGATCATTCTAAAAGTCAAAATGCTTCAATCAGCCTTTTGTTGCATCCATTTTAAAGGCCTTTTAAAACTTGCCAGGAATGTTAGACTACATTCAGGATGAGAAACTGACCACTAGGTCCTGTTATACTTTCTTCTAGCTGTATGCCAGAAACCATGATGAGCTTATGCAGAGAGGCATTCTCTCCAGCTAACCAGCAGCAAGGAAATGGGTGTTTCTTTTGGTCAGCCATTGCAGTAGCTATTGGAGGAATGACATTCTTCCCAGGACACTGCGCCCATGTTCCTGATGTGCTACTATGACGCATGCTAGGGCACCAAAGATGGTGGGTAGGGTGGAGGGAATGGTAGCCTTGTCTTCCTTTCCTTTCATTGCATGCTATTGCTGCTGTTCCTTGTGCTCCTTCCTGAAAAAGAATGGAGGTGAGGCATTAATTACAGAAGATGAGACTGCTGGATCAGGCCAATGGCCCACCTAGTCTGACATCCTGTTCTCACCATGGCCAACTAAATGGCTATGGGAAGCCCAAAACCATGGGAGAGAGACAGGGATTGAGGAGGGCTGGGGGCAAATGAATTCCAAATGTTGGATCGGCTCAGAAAATAAGCCCAGTTGTTTTTCATTTTATGTTGTGAACCCTGCTATGCTCTTCGGATGAAGGGTGGCATTCTTCTTCTTCTTCCTCTTCTTCTTCTTCTTCTTCTTCTTCTTCTTCTTCTTCTTCTTCTTCTTCTTCTGGGACATAGCTCTGATGATTTTCATGCAAGCTAGCTGATCTGTTAATTGAGCCTTCTTCTGGAGGGCTGGAATCTTGGCTCATATCAGCTACACCTTTGTAGCTCCCAGAAGATAAATGTCTGATCGACACTCTGTGCAGGATTCTATCCTGGAGCTGGAGCAGACTTCTAATCTACCTTCTGTCAGGTGAAGATGAGAGAACACATTTTGTACTAGCTGCATTAGCTCCCAGTTGCTTCTTGGCTCAGTTCAGTATGCTGATTCTCTAATAGCCTTAAACAGAAGAAATTGACAATCCAGGTCATATATATCCTGTTTTATAGATGTAGTATAATTTGTGTTTTTAGCGCGCTCTCTCTGTATTTTTTAAAAAACCTTTTATATTGTTGCAAACTACCTTAAGCACACAGAGAGATGGGAATAAATGTTTTACATAAATAAACATTTCAACCAAACAAAACGACTCACTGAAAATATCCAGTAATAGATTCTTGGTCTAAACAGATTCTACAAAAGTTTCAAGAGGTTGAGTGGTAGTGCTCTGCCCTGAAGGGAAAACATAGTTGTCTTGTCTGTTTTAAATGGCAGGAGAAAATAGGATTTCTCAATATTATGCCCTAAATAGAGTTCAGAGAGCCTGGGATTACCAGTGCAGTGTTCAGATTTGTCAAGCTGACAGTTCTGACCACTAAATCCTATTGGGTCAGTCAAATCCATGATGGTGTTGAAAGGTTTACTAGACTTTGCACTGGGGATTTGCAACAACAACAACACAACTCTCAGTGACAACAGCACATGCCGCAGCAGCACACCCCGATTTGCAGAAGGCAGTTCATCGTACCAAAATACCTGCCCAAAAGTTGCACACAAAGACACTACTTAAAGTTAGAAAATAACTGAAAGAGTGGCTGGAGAAACCCAGCCAGATGGGAGGCATAGACTTCATTCATTCATTCATTCATCCATTCATCCATTCATTCATTCATTCATTCATACTTTGTATGTATACAAACTTATACCAAAAGCATCAATTGTGGGAGGGGAGAAAGAGCAGACTCTGGAGCAACCACAATAAATAGGGTGTGGGAAATGTGCTTTCTTAAAGAAGCTAGATATACGACCACCACTTTTTAAAGAGCCTGTCTTATGCATAAGGTGGGGACAGGTTTGTTTGGTGTTTTTTAATGGAAAGATGCTTTAATGTGTCCATGTGCACATGCAGTCAAAGTGTGTGAAGGGTCATTATTTTCCCCCAGTAGCCATTTGAGCACAGGGACTGAGTGTCTCACTGGGATGCTGCCATTGCTCACAGGGCTGGCATCAAGGGTTGGCATCATTGATCACCTGCTGAGGTCCACAACCTCAGAACCTCCAAGTCCTGCTTCTCCACTTTCCTGCTGTTGCTACCTATGTTTACCTCTCCTCTTAAAGGACCCCTGACTATTACGTCCAGTCATGACCGACTCTGGCGTTGCGGCACTCATCTCGCTTTATTGGCCAAGGGAGCCAGCGTTTGTCCGCAGACAGCTTCCAGGTCATGTGGCCAGCATGACTAAGCCGCTTCTGGCAAACCAGAGCAGTGCACGGAAATGCTGTTTACCTCCCCCCCCGAAGCGGTACCTATTTATCTACTTGCACTTTGATGTGCTTTCGAACTGCTAGGCTGGCAGGAGCAGGGACCGAACAATGGGAGCTCACCCCATTGCGGGGATTCGAACCGCTGACCTTCTGATCAGCAAGTCCTAGGCTCTGTGGTTTAACCCACAGCGCCACCCGCGTCCCCTACCTCTCTTCTTACAGGCATGCAAACAAATGACTGAAGTGAAGAAATGGGGTATCTTTCTCTTACCTTGGATACTGATTCCGGATGGCTCTGGATGGTGTGCAGAGAAAGAAGGCACTTGAATGGGCAGTTGTGGCAGCGATAAGGAGGAGATGTTATGAGCCTGAGGTCAGTTTTCCCTTCTTTGGAGGATGAGGACTCCAAATCAGAAGGGGAATTGCACCCTCAGAAGCACTGCCATCAAGATGAGCTTCTAGTGGCAGTGCTCTTCTGTCTAAAGGATGCTACATTGCCAACCTCTAACTAGGAGTACTTCATGACAGAAGTCCTATCACAACCAGAATCTCCTCTGCTGCACCGGAAGAAAAGACTGCTGGAGACACCTGGGCCCCTTTAAATGAAAAGGCATCTTTCATTGAAAGTAGAGTTTGCAACTGAAGATGAATTGCTGCACCTAAAGTCTAAAGGAACTGTTGTTGCAGAAACAAAAGGGTTCTGCTGCCCATGCCCACATTGTGGAAGAATGAAAG
This sequence comes from Podarcis gaigeae, assembly GCF_964106915.1. Taxonomy (NCBI): domain Eukaryota; kingdom Metazoa; phylum Chordata; class Lepidosauria; order Squamata; family Lacertidae; genus Podarcis; species Podarcis gaigeae. The sequence continues at coordinate 102,028,466 of NC_139678.1, read as the reverse complement.
AGAATGGAGGTGAGGCATTAATAACAGAAGAGGAGACTGCTGGATAGCCCATCTAGTCAATAGCCCATCTAGTCTGATATTCTGTTCTCACCATGACCAACTAAATTCCAAATCTTGGATCGGCTCAGAAAATAAGCCAGGTTATTTATCATTATATGTTGTGAAACCACCCTATGCTCTTTGGATGAAGGTTGGTCTTTTTCTTCCAACCCGACACTACCTAGGTAACATGTAGTATGACCGGGACATGTATGGCAAATGCTCAATTGTCCAGTAGTCTTTATTGCTGAATATATAGAGATGAAGATAAAATTTGATTCTGTACACATTTATCAAATTCACAAGGGACGCGGGTGGCGCTGTGGGTTAAACCACAGAGCCTAGGACTTGCCGATCAAAAGGTCGGCAGTTTGAATCCCTGCGACGGGGTGAGCTCCCGTGGCTCGGTCCCTGCTCCTGCCAACCTAGCAGTTCTAAAGCACATCAAAGTGCAAGTAGATAAATAGGTACCGCTCCAACGGGAAGGTAAACGGCGTTTCCGTGCGCTGCTCTGGTTTGCCAGAAGTGGCTTAGTCATGCTGGCCCCATGTCCCGGAAGCCGGCTCCCTTGGCCAATAAAGTGAGATGAGCGCCGCAACCCCAGAGTGAGTCACGAGTGGACCTAATGGTCAGGGGTCCCTTTACCTTTACCTATCAAATTCGCACTTTGCAAAAGAATATGCCAACCGAAGCCAAGCTGTCCTTTGAAATCAACACTTCTCTGAATTGTGCAAACCATTTCTTCAGTAATAACCAAAGTGTACACATTGCACATATAACAATGCCTATATTTGCTAAAACAACACGTACAAACATGCTACACAAATGCTTGCAAACATGTTATTTTTGTCAAAACCTCATACAACATGTGTATGAGGAGCAATTTGGACTGAAATGCTGAGAAATTTTCTGAAGGTTTTCCTTTTCAAATCACAAATCACACAGAAGTGTAAAGAACTGAGTTTAAGAATAGGAGAAATGAGAAACGAGGAGACCCAAAATAGACCAATTCACCCATCTCTACTTCTGGAGTCACATGTCCTTAGGTATGTATCATGCCTTAAAGGTCCTGTTAAGGGCACGCTTCACATTTATGATTTTTGCCAAACAAGGATCTCAGATCTTTTCACCAGAACTTTCCACATCTTCCTGATAAAACAGGAGTGTCATGTGTCACATAAATAGTGATGCTGCGTCTTGCTGCTTCAGCCCACCGGTGCAAAGGTGTCCCTCATCATTGAACATTTGGGAGCTGCGCCGCCGAGACATTGCCAGACAAATGGTGAAAGAAGCCTACTCAGCCAGCTGGAGAAAGAGAGAGAGAAAAAGCCTCTGGTAATGACAGACAAACTAGATTACTGGGCGACAGGAATGTCATGCATGATCAGCTCCTTCAGATAAAGCATGGAGGATTCCTCCCCCACCCCGCCCCTCCCTCTCCCTCTGCCTGCCTCCAAGTCTTTTGGGAAGGTGAGTTCAGCAGCTCAAGAAAAGAGATGCTACACTTTCTGACAAGTTAATTAAGCCTTCACTTCTGTTATATGTATGGCAAAAAAGTAATTGTCTTTGCACAGTTTGAACAGCCCCCCTCCCGCCATTGCCTGCATATTTTCCCCAGATTTATCGCTGGTTTTTAATCCCTATTCAGTGTGAGCATTATATTTTAGGAGTGATAATTAAAGAAAACACACACACAACACACACTACCGGAGTAAGATCCAGAGAAAGTTAAATACTTCAAAGTCCCATAGTGTCTAGAGTTTGCAGCACACTGTTTTTCTATCAACGTCAGTGGGACTTGAATGCATTTGTTTACCAAAATATTTCTTCTGCCACCTTTTATACAGAAGAACATAGTGGTGGGCAAAAATGCAAACATGTGTGAAACTAAATAGATTGGCAGCAGTTTCGGGGCTGAAAATAATTTGTTCCTTACACGGTACATGATAAAATGGGCACCACAAGATGTGATGGTGGTTGTAGGCTTGGGTGGCTTTAAAAAGACAAATTCATACTGGCTATATGGCATCTCCAGTTTCAAAGACAATATGCCCATAAATACCCCTTGCTGGAAAACAAAGTCGGGAGAGAGCTGTTGTCTTGAAACCCTACTTATGGGCTTCAAGGAAAAGTGGGGAACCCTTGGCCCTCCATATTCTGCTAAACTACAGTTCCCATCAGCCCAGCAAGCCTGGCCAATTGCCAGGGATAATGGGAGTTGTATTTCAATAATATTCGTAGGGCTGAAGGTTCCCCACTCTTGTTGTAGACCTCTGTGAGAAGCAAGAAGCAGGATGTTGGACTAGAAAAGGGATGGCTAAGTTATGGCCTACCAGATGTCGCTGGACTCCAAATCCCATCACCCCAGACCATTTGCCATGCTGGATATGGCTGATGGGTATTGGAGCCCAACAACACATGGAGGACTACAGGATCCACATTTCTACCTAGATGGGCTTTTTGCCTGATCCAGCAGCACTCTTCTGTTGCCCTTGTTTCATTGGATCATACAGTGGTGGAGCTGCCCAATTATTTTTTGTACTAATCCTGCCAATTTTTTAGACCAGGCTTCCTCAACCTTGGCCCTCCAGATGTTTTTGGCCTACAACTCCCACGATCCCTAGCTAGCAGGACCAGTGGTAAGGGATGCTGGGAATTGTAGTCTCAAAACATCTGGAGGTCCGAGGTTGAGGAAGCCTGTTTTAGACTAAAGATGTATGTTTATGCAGATTGACTTTCTGTGTCCGCATGCAGGGTTGCATGCTTCTAACTCTGGGTAAGATGCGTTATAGTTGCTTAGCCAGCAAAAACATTGCTTAACCTTTGTCAAGGGATTTAGAAGTCGTTGAACAAAAGTTTGAAACAATGCTGGTCTTCTGGGTTATTATTTTCAAATTTCAGGTTTCCTGTTTCTGGGAAATGCTTGGTACTATGTTTTCTGGCAAGCATTACTGCTCCCCATGTAACCTTTAGCGAAGTTTCATGATCCTTGTAGCAATTGTTGTTTTCTGCAAAAAAGATACAGACAGACAGACATACGTCAGCTCATCAGCTTCATATGTTAGATGAGACGGCACATCACTTCTGCTGTTTACCGCTGAATCAGAACAAACATCAGCTGGGTTTTCTACAGATTAATGTTTGTTCTGATTCAGCGGTAAACGGAGGTTTTTCCTAGGGAAAGAAAGAAAAACGTCTTGGACTCATGTCTAGAAATCAGAAGACAAACAAAAGAAAACACAGAATGAGTGCAAATGTAGATGAACCCTAATTGACTGAATTATGAGATCTCTGATTATCATGTTTTCTTCTTTTGTCCCAATGTGTTATTGCCCTCTCACCCTCTTTTAAACAAATTTGAATTTTCCTTGTGAATTTTAGTTAGAAAATTGGGTTAGAAATGTTAGGAAGCAATTTAGCAATCAGATAATAATCGAATAAGATCGTAGGCACATTTTATTATTCTGAAAGCATGAACAATCCTCTCCTATTATTCTATTTGCTGTTTCAATCTTTATGCTGCATCCTCACGTTTTCACCGTACTATTAACAATATACCATTCTATGTCAAACAAGCTGGTTTCATTATGTAGTCTTTTGATAATTTTTGGTAAAAAGAGAAATGAAATTATCTATCATGCCTCACAATCACTCAATCAATTTCATCCCCAAATGAAAAATATATATAACTTCTTCTTAGAAAGGGATCCAGTAAGGAAAGGAAGATAAGGCTGCATTACTTTTGGCTTTCTTTATGTACTTAATAAATTGAGTCCTATGTAGTTACTTGAGAGGCAGCTCACTGGGCTTTGCTGACTCCCAGTTTCAAGAAGTGTAAAAGAGGCACATTATGATTGTCTTATTGCGTGTAGCTGTACTACAGCTGCTGTAGGGATTTTATGCCTTTTTAATTGGATTTTCCTGATACAGTCAAACCTCGGTTGTCAAACGAAATCCGTTCTGGAAGACCGTTTGACTTCCAAAACGTTCAAGAACCAAAAACTCAAAATGGAAGCTGGGTAGCATGTTCGGCATCTGAAAGTTGTTCAAAAGCCAGAGCAGTTACTTCCGGGTTTTCAGCATTCAGGAACTGAGGTTTGACTGTATAAGTATCCATGTGCCTACCATACAAATGGACAAGCTCTTCCCTGGGAAAGACTCCAAAAGTTGTCAGTTCCAGACCCTCAAGTGGACACATTTAGGAGATGTCCTCAAGTGCTGCAGCTTTTGTTATCATGCAGCAAGGGAAAAAGTCTCTGCTGATGCAATGATGCTAGACATAGGACCTAGAGACTCTTTCCAAATTGGAATTATGTTCATTCATTATTAAAACTACCCAAGCAGTCACACCCACCAATATTCTTTACCATTGGATCAGTAAAGCGTGTTCTCCTTCAGGGAGAGCACGTGTTGCGGTGGGGTCTACTGAGCCACCCCTTTGTTGCTGGGTAAGTTCTCCAAGATGGCCAGGGGGCATTGATTGGATTGCCGAGTTGCTGGGGCAAAAGTTATGTTGCAATTTTGGTGGAAGGGGTAAAAGGTTTAAATACTCTGCACGCAGCCTTGTACTTTCTCTTTTGCTGCATGCAACGGATCACCCGCCCACCCGCCCTAGAATAAGGGGTTTGTTGCATTGACCTTGCTATGCCTGTCATGGGGTCGTCTGCCTTTGAGCAGGGGCCTGGTAGGAATTTTTCCACCTGGCAAATTGGCTGGCTGGGTGGTTTTTGCCTACTGCGTAGCAAATCGTCACAACTTGTAAGGTTGTGGTTAGGCATTGGTTATAAATCTGGTGGAGGAGGGGTTAGGATAGGCTGGGCCTACCCCTCCATGGAGGGGTTCAGGATAGGCTGGGCCTGCCCCTCCATGGTTGCTGTGGAAAGGGAATTCCGTTAAAGGAATCCTGGGGCTTGCCATCTTTTCGTCCAATCCCTGGAATGGGACTAGGGCCAGCAAGCCTTCGGGGAGCAAGCGGGTGAGAGTTGAGGGTCTGTGTCTCAGCTCCAATTCTTCCCCGACTTGCTTTCCCCCGCACTGTCTTTCGGTGGTGCCCGGAAGTCAGTTCTGTCCCCAGGCGGGGGGACAGATAGTCTTAACCAATGCCTAAACAACCACTCACAGTTTGTATTTTAATAAAGTTGTGGCCAAAATCATGCCAAAAATCTTAAACAAAAATTACGTGTCCGTTGTGAGTTATTTTGGGGGGTGGATTGGGGACCTCAACACGCAAGCTCTCTGCAGCTCTCAGAAACGCATCAACACAGCAAAAGTGAAAAGGCCCACTTTGTCAAGGAGTCTGTAGAGCAAGGTGACCTCAAGCAAGTACGCCAAACAGCAGGCTGTGTCAGGGGTGGGGGATCATGTTGCCCTCCAGATGTTGCTGAACTCTAGCTCCTATACAGTGGTACTTCGGGTTACATATGCTTCAGGTTACATACACTTCAGGTTACAGACTCCGCTAACCCAGAAATAGTACCTCAGGTTAAGAACTTTGCTTCAGGATGAGAACAGAAATTGTGCTCTAGTGATGCGGCAGCAGCAGGAGGCCCCATTAGCTAAAGTGGTACCTCAAGTTAAGAACAGTTTCAGGTTAAGAACGGACCTCCAGAATGAATTAAGTACTTAACCCGAGATACCACTGTAATTCCTAACCATTGATTATGATGGTTGGGGTCTGATTGAAATCCAACAACCTCTGAAGGCCACAGGTTATCTATGCCCCTAGATAAACATTTGGCTCAAAAGTTGTCAAAGTCTCCAAATTTTAAATGTATGGAAATTAAGTGGGACTTGGAAATGTAAAGGTAAGATCCCAAAGTGTCTGTCCATTAATGGAAGGAATCTGTCAATGAAGCAGGGGAGGGAAGCAAATTTTGACAAGCCCCCCCTTTCTTCTGTGCCTCCCTATGTCTGTTCCAGAGGGTACCCCAATGCTCTGGAGCAGATTTAGGGTAGAACAGGGAGACTACAGGTCAGAGGGGAGAATCACTAAAAATCACCTCCTTTCCCCATTCTGCCAACATATTCCTTCTATTAGCAGGCAGATGCTACTGGATGCCATCCTCCATATCTGTGCATTTATCAAACTCTGTTCTTGAAGACATGCAACATATGAAAATTAATAAACTCAAATTAGGCATTTGTTTAATCTATTGTGTTTGAAACTTTTGCTTTGTTTCGTTGAAAAACGTGTTGCATATCTAGCAATTCATGGATGATGAAAACATATACATGCATGCACACGTACGCAACCACACACACACACACAGTTTTATTCTCTGCTACTTTTCTTGATATCTTCTGTTTCAAGCACCATCTAATGGATGCAGAGCAAATTGCAACTTGGTCTTTTGCTGTTCGAACAGCTGCAAGGCATTCATCACTACAGCCCATCTCCAACTAGGACAAAGCTTTAGCACTGAAAAGATTAACTCCCCATTAAAAAGAAAATGTCATCACATCAGGGAGTCGTCTTTCACTTTTGGAGCATAATGCCACCCCAATTGCCTAGCGTTTTATGATTTGGCTGCACAAATGTGCTATTCTACAAAGGCAAGCATTCATAGTAGAAGATATCACACATGGTTTAAATAATTTGCCAAACAGAAACTGGGAGGGGGGCAGATTTCACTTTATTAAGTTACAATATTTGAAAGGAAATATTAGAATGCTATGTTTTGCCAAGTCCTTTTCTCTGCTTTCACAATGGAGCTTGTGATGGTATTAACTGTGATTTGTATTAGGAATGTGTCTCCCCTTCCCATAGCAGAGATACTGTAGCAAAGAATGTATTTTAAAAAAATTATCCAGACTGCATGGTTTGTTCATAATTCTTCCTATAAATGCAGGCCAATTGAGTAGCAATCCTATGCATGCTTACCTGGAGAAGTAAGACCTATTCAACACAGTAGGACTTTGAATAAAGATGCCCAGAATTGCAGAATAAGTCTTGTAAACGTTCTCAAAACTTTCAGTAGTTTGCAATATGGTTACGTGCCACTCCAATCTCTGAGCGCCGAGAGATTCCAGGGGTCTCATCACTTATCCAGGATTTGGTTTCTTTGGAATGAAGGTCAGCAGAGACTGTGGTGTCTTTAGGATATATTGCTTATTTACACATAAATAAAACCTGAGCCTAAGATGGAGGGGCTTACAGCATTAACACCCCAACACTCCCTTAGCCACAGCCTTGGACTGCAGCCCAAACCAAGCCTGTCTCTGTCTCTTAGCTTCCTAGCATCCTTTTTAACTCAGTTCACACACAACACACTCTGGTTATCGTCCTTTTAACTACCAGCCGGGTGAAAGGGGCGGGAAGGCTACCGCTTTGCCCTATGGCATAGGACAACTTTTCTTTGTTTTGTTATGTTGATCATGGTGCTTAAGTAGCCCTACAACTTCCCCCCAAACCCTGCAACAATACCATTAGACACCCCCACCTTATCAGACTAGCAGTATTGCAAACTGTTGGAAGTCTACAATATTGCAGATTATAATTTGTGTTTAGGCTCATGCAGCACAGTTCTCTGTGTGTTTACTCAAAAGTAAGTCCCACTATTATAGGCAGAAATGACTGGCAGAATCCGAGACCAGGGGAGAGAGACAGCGGAAGAAGATTGGAAGAAATTTAAGGACTATCTTAAGAAACATTGCAAAATTAATGAATGTTAGAATGACGTTGGTTTAGAAATTATGTGGTTTTCAGCTGTAATGGACAAGTAAAAAGAAAAGAAAGGCTAAAAATTAAATGAAAATTAAGGGAAAGGATTTGCTGAATTAATAAATTAGAAATTGGAATACAGAAAGGGGAGGTATGAGGAAGTCGGGGAAGTAAGTTATAAGAAAATAAGGGATTGAAATTATACTTGTTTTTATTTTTGTCTGTTTGTATTATTGTTTTGTTTTGTTTTTATATAATTTTTGAAACTTTAATAAAAATATTTTTTAAAAAAAATATTATGGTATTGGAGGAGACTCTTGAGAGTCCCATGGACTGCAAGAAGATCAAACCTCTCCATTCTTAAGGAAATCAGCCCTGAGTGCTCACTAGAAGGACAGATCCTGAAGCTGAGGCTCCAATACTTTGGCCACCTCATGAGAAGAGAAGACTCCCTGGAAAAGACCCTGATGTTGGGAAAGATTGAGGCACAAGGAGAAGGGGACGAAAGAGCTTTATAATTTAGGAAGACTTTGGAAGAACTGTTGATAAGTCTTATCAGTTGCTGACATATGAGCGGATTTTATTTGCTGCTAGTCTGTTCTTCTGGTGCACCAGGGTTTACACCAGCGTAATAAAGTTGGCCCGGATGCCAGAAGGGATAAAATTTATGAGCTTTCTCCATTATCTGCACAGCAGGGGGCATTCAGTTAACAGTGCAAAGGCTAAGCTGAAGCATTCCCTGCTGGTTACCTGCTTTCAGCAATAGGGGTCGCTATTTGGTAGTACCCAATTGGTTAGCTGTCAGATTCTAGAGCTCCCTATTGGTGGATCTTAGGCAATTCACAAAATATATAGTCCATTCATAAAACAGTGTTCATTCATAAAGCAGTAACATAAATCTCCATTGTTACATATTGGGTGTATATTTCAGTGGTTGAACATACAAATTTATGGCCATGCTGTAGTGTAGTGCTTATGTGACTTTGAATAAAAGGTGGCTGGGCTCATTGTCTTGGGGTTTGGGGGGGGGGGGAGGTGACAAAACTGATTTCCAGTAAGTGCCCCCTTTTATTTCCATAACAAGTCCTTGAGTCTGTACGCTGAATGGTGACACCAGGGACCTAGAAGGTGCAGGGCTTGTTAGTCCAACCCTTGCACAGACCCATCAGGGCTGACCTTAAGGCAATTGGAGCAATTGGGCCAAATTGGGCCCCGTGGGCCACTCCTTAGGGGGCCTCTGCACCAGGGCAATCTAGATGGATTTTATTTATATCTGTAAGTTGCGCCCCACTGCTTCATATTGGGCCCCACTGGCTAGCCCTGAGTCTCATAGTTGCTGGGCCTGAGTTGCCCTGCCCTTGCATGAAGTCTTGGGTTTCCAATTTTGGGAGAGGGGAGACTGAGGCACTGGGGAGAAGGCAGGCTGGTGAGGCCCCCCCAACCTAGAGGCCCGAGTTGCCATGCGTTCCCATGAAGTCTTGGGTTTGCAATTTTGGGAGAGGGGAGACTGCCCACTGAGGAGCGGGAGGACTGGCGAGCCCCCCTAGATTTAGAGGCCCTAGCTTCATCCTATTTAGCCTATACATAAATTGGCACTGGAGAAGCCACACATACCCAGATTGCCACCAGCCCATGCCGCAGTGCTTCCAAGAGTCCAGCAACTCTCTCTTTGGGTGGGCCAGCAGGTGGGTTGGGTCTGGGATCATTGAACTGATGGGTTGCCTGACAGGTTGGTCTTATGTTTATGCCATGCCAAATTCTTATATGTCTGTGCGACCAATAATGTTGTGGCCAGATTTCACCCACACACTGGTCTCATGTGCCTTCAGTACTTCAAAGTGACAAGCAAGTTCAAGTGTGCCTGGGCCATAAAGGCTTCCTGAATGCAGATAACTGCAAAATTGATTTACCAATATATAGCACCTACCGAATATAAAATGGTCACTGACTCTGCTGCTGCTGTTCTGTGTTCAAACTGTGCTGTTGATTTTAAAAATTATTGCTCTGTCATCATAGTTATTTCCTTTTACATTGTTAGCTGTTCTGTGATCCTTCGGGAGAAAGGGTGGGATATAAAGCTGACAAAATAAATAAACAAATAAGGTGGCTCATTTCACTTTGAAAAATGTGATATATTTCACTGCTGGTGTGTGAGAAAGCAGCTGAAATATTTGTGTCTTAGTTATCTTTTCACTCACTTTTTGAAGTATTGTGTTAGGAGATACTGGAGGTACACAATGCACACACATTATTTTTCTGTCTGTGAAATCACACTTTCTTCTTAATTATTTTACCTCAGTAGGAGGGAAAAAATGTAGACACAATTAAACTTTATTCCAAACAACTCTCATCATGTGCAACTTTTTTTTTTGGTGCTGTGAATTATCAAATAATAACAGGAAACCCATAACTGCCTGTGAATACAACAGTTTCCTCACAACAAAAGCATTATTTCCCAGACTAGTCTTCTTTCCCCATCATTTCAACTTTTGTTTGCACTTTGACCCCAATTTGTGTTACCTTGCCACTGATTTGGGTAGAACTTAGATGCATTAAGATAACGAAGGAGTGGCACAAAACTGAAGCAAGCATGGCAGATTTTTGGCTTGCTCGAGTAAAAATTACCGCAGATAGCAACTGCATCTTGAGAGTAAAAGTGAGAAAACATCAGTATTAAATTCTAATTCCAAGGATGTACTAATTGAATTCAGTAATACTTGCCTTTCTCCCCGCTCTAGCAGAATTTAAAACTTCATAGACTTCGCACTAAAAAGCAAGCTGTTATGTTCTAGGAAAGTTTAGATATTCTAGCAAGGGCATTTTTCCCTAATGTTTTTTCTCGTTAGTTGTCAAACTTTAAGGTCTTGTGCATATAAACATGGTTTCAAATATATACTATGTACTCTCTGGATTGTTTCAAATACATGATGCCCAGTCCAGTTCAGATTGCAAATGAGAGGGTTGTAATTCTGACGGCTCCCCCATGTGAAAAGTGTCTTGTCTGGGGTAAACGAAGGGAGTTCATTTGCTTTGAAATGAATGAAAAACTGAACCAAATTGTGCCAAGTCAATTGTTCAATTCCCATTCATTCTGAAGCAAATGGGCAGAGGAACAAAAAATGGGTATCATTTTCATTGCTTCCACTTACACTACACCTCAAGCATACTTTTTGGGGAGGGGGCAGTTTACATTTCATGACAAAACAGCAGGAGAGCAGATTTCAGTCACTGTTCCTTGTGGCCATAATTTAATCCCAGAATGCCCTAGAAGTTGCGTTATTCTTGGAAATTCCAGAAACAAAATGACAGCCACTGAAGAGGGTGCCATTTCTCTCAGAATTCCCTGGGATGATACAACAGAGGGCATTCTGATAAAATTGGCTACCGCCAAGAATGATCCATTGATGGCAGCTCTACTGCTGCTATCATCATTAAAGGTAAAGGAAAAGGGACCCCTGACCATTAGGTCCAGACGCGGACAACTCTGGGGTTGTGGCGCTCGTCTCGCTTTATTGGCCGAGGGAGCCGGCGTACAGCTTCTGGGTCATGTGGCCAGCATGACTAAGCTGCTTCGGGCAAACCAGAGCAGCGCACGGAAACGCACCGAAACCTTCCCACTGGAGCAGTACCTATTTATCTACTTGCACTTCGTGCTTTCGAACTGCTAGGTTGGCATCATTAGCAAGAGGCAAAAACAAAAGATGCAGGATTTTTTTTAAAAAAGAAACCTTGGTTATGTATACAGGAGAGAACACATGAAACAGCTGTAAGAGCTGAGTGCTGTAGCAAAGTGTACATGAACAAGACTTCTGACAAACTCCAGAAATGTGGTCAAAGAGAATGGCTAATGCGTTGGTTTCTGTTTTTGGAGACAAGACCAGGACTGCAATACCTCAAGGACCACCTGTTTTCATATGAGCCTACCCAGACCCTGAGATCGTCTTCTGAGGCCCTCCATTGTGTGTCTCCTCCTTGAGAGGTCGGGAATGTGGCAACACAAGAACAAACCTTCTCTGCAGTGGCTCCCCGTCTGTGGAATCCTCTCTCTAAGCAAGTTCACCTGGCGCCTTCATTATGCACCTTTAGGCACCAGGCAAAAACGTTCCTTTTTAACCATGCCTTGGGTTGATTTGACTAACATCCTATGCGCTCTAAAAATGTGGGGGGTTTTTTGGTGGCGGGGGGAGGGTTATTGGGTTGTTGTTTGATTATGTATTTTGTGGTTTTGTATTTTTATTTTGTGGAAGTAAATTGAAATTCTAACCTAGTTTTCCTATAACAGAATGTGCTGCCAATGTAATTGTATGCTTAACAAAAAGAAAAAAAGAAAAAGAAAAGAGAAGAAAGCTACGTATATGTACAAAGTTTTCTACACCATATTGCTGATCTTAGGAAAACTGGAAAATACTAGCAAATGGAACACAATAAGCAGCAAAAGATACACGATGAACACAAAGGTGTTAACACTCTTTAACACAGCATAATAATCAAGTGTTGTTTCATGAAAAAGAAAGAAAGAAAGATTCTATTGCTTGCAATATATCATCACCTGGGTTTATTTTCCAAAAGACAGAACATGAAGGCAGGTTGAAACAAATCCATCCATCTGTTAGAGCCCAAGGATGCATTCTGAATTCAACACGTTTCTACATGTCACATGAAGAGCAGTTGTTGTTTCTGCAAACTTCATGTTCTGTTGAAAGGCCAGAGTCTGATCTTTTTTTTGGTTTTTGTTTGCTATCAGAAACTGTTTTCAAGAGAATTCTGTGCTGTTTTCCTTTTAAAAGGGTTGTCAACAACCTACCAGTTCATTAATTCAGGAAGGAACCCAACTCAAAAAGTCCAAATACAACTAGTTGTACTTAAGTCTTACTGAAATGAATGGGGCTTAAGTTGTTAGTGAGATTTAAATGTGGGCTCATTCACACTAGAATTTAATGTGGATTTGAAACTGCTTGCATTTCTCTCTCTCTCTCTCTCTCTCTCTCATCTCCCCCATCCCCACTAAATTTATATTCTCCTAATCCGATAAAAAGGACGCGGGTGGCTCTGTGGGTTAAACCACAGAGCCTAGGATTTGCCGATCAGAAGGTCAGCAGTTTGAATCCCTGCGACAGGGTGAGCTCCCGTTGCTCGGTCCCAGCTCCTGCCAACCTAGCAATTCGAAAGCACATCAACGTGCAAGTAGATAAATAGATACACTGACTGAAGCAGTGCTATTTTCTAGAAAAATTGATGCTGGAATTCACATTGAACACCACCCTCATTCTCTTAGAATAGCAATGGCACCCATGCGAGAGTTCTGGAACTGAGTTCCAGCCAGCAAGTTCCAGCTGACAAAAAGCCCTGTGAATGTGCCCCCCCATTTTTTTAAACATCAGCTCAAATGTAAGGATGCAGCCTGTCTTTTGCCACCAGTTGCTGAAAACAGGCAGAGTGTATCCCTACTAATCATCCTTTAATTTGATGGTGATTGGTGTTTTTTTTAGTGGGGGGGAATCTATGCCACACAAAATTATGCAAAGTCAAGAGGACCACATTAATTCTCCTGGAGCCAAGGGTTACCCAAACCTTTTGAAAGATGAAATGTGTATGTGTATATATTTTATGTCTATCTGGAGGCAGGGAGGGGGACACTGATCTGGGGAAAGTAAGAGAAGACACCACAGCACTGTTAAAATTCTAAATGACCCCACAGGCCCCCAAAGACTTCTGTCTTTTCACCTGCCTGCCTTACATAATCTAATACCTGCTTGGGCTAGTTTAACCATAGTGGTAATGGGTGGAAAGAGGGAGTCATTTCCATCACTCCAGAGAAAGAAAATCAGTCATGCAGCTACTAACTGTGATAATTCACAGTGATTCAGCAAAGTAAATAAATCAAAATCACACAAAGAAAGTGTATGAATCATACATTCTGGGGGAGGAAATGAAGACAATTCCAAGACAGAGCGCATTTTCTTACAGGGATCAGGCTAGGAAAAGGGGGAAAAACACACACACAATACTCTTGTCCAAACAGTTAAATTCAACCGTACTGAATGAAGCCACATGCAGAGGCAGTGACTCGAATGCGTTGCTGCACAGTGCCAAAATTGTGGTAAATAAACAGCTCACCCTGTGAGAAGTGGTGTTAATACAGCGATCTCTTACACAGAAAGAGCAAGGCAAAACTTGGATGTCAGTTTGGCAGACGCCGCAAGTGTCATCTGTAAAATGATATCATCTGCCAGAAAGCCTGGTGCCAGTGCATACATTTTTCTGAAATTGCAAGTTACAAAAGCACAGCTGTGAGGCTACTGAATTTCATGACTGTACATTCGCAGCTTGTGGATTTGTCACTTGTCATTCCATCTTTGTTGAGAGCTGGAGATGCCCCTTTGCCCTCCATCTTACATGTTCCTGGTCCAGTCTGTAAAGGATCTCTATTGGAGAAGCCGCAATGAGCAATGGCAGATCACATCCTCTTGCTATTTACTCATTGCAGAGGGTTTAATCCACAAGGGCTGCAACTCTAACCTGACTTACTTGGGAGTAAGTCCCATTGAGTTCAGTGGGGCTTACTTCTGAGTTGATTTAGCTAGGATTAGCAGCCTAAGTCATCTTCAGAGTCCAGCAATTGAAATAAATGAACAAGTTAGTCATTATTAACCACAATGCATTGATTTCAATGGGTCTACTCTAAATATGACTTTGCTAGTTTATTATTGTTATTTGATGTGCATGCATTTACAGAACTGGAAACACTAACACTGTCAGGGATTATCAATCATTTGTTATCATTATCCGATCTTCACATATATATGTGATCTTCCAAGGTTCTTAAAAAAAATGCTGTTCAGATTGCTACAGAAAGTCATAAACTTTTACATTATTACCACCCAATAGCTTAGGTGCATCTTTGCCCAGCTGTTTGAAAAGTCTCGACGGAGGGCTGACCTCTTGTAAGACTTTTCTTGCTTATCTTACTTGCAGGTGACCAAAGATCTTGGGAGGTGTTTGACTCTGACAGAGCAGCTTAGTTGGTCCATATCAAACTTTAATTAATGTATACTTTGCTTTGATGCCAATTGCAATCTTCCTTCCTGCAGATTCCTACTGATGAGCCTTTAAGGACAGACAAATATAATGCCTTGATGCTTTCAATTATAGGAAACATTTGCATGTGAACTTTTTGAGATGGTTGAACCTCAAATGTTCTGATTTAAGTTCCTTTGGGTGTAACCAATTATTTTCTGTGGCCATCCGGTTTGTTTTCCTGGATTTGTTCTAACACCGTCACTGTCATGTGAAAAAATAATATAGTCTGGATTTTGGGCATGTGTAGTGGCACTTCATTTTTGGTGTCTAAGAGCAGTTTTGCAGCTACAGATTTTAGCTGGGTATTGTAATTGACTTGTTTGAAAACTGTATTATTTCAGTGTTTGGAACAGAAATATGGATGGCTTGTCAACACCAGCAACAAAAGTAAAATGTGGAAGACATGCACCCTTGTATACATTCCTGGGCATCCCATCCCATTTAGGCTTCCCGGGTGGATGTACACATGTGTTTAAAGATGTTTTCATGTGTGCACGTGTATGTCATCCATACCTCATATAGTGGGATGTGGGCGACAGGAGGGAGAACGCATTCTTCCATGTATATTCCTGTAAGGCAAGTCCCAGCAGGTTGAAGGCTAGACTGTGGTTTTATTTCCAGATGTCTAAGCCTGAGGGCTGTATGGCTCTGTAAGCAATGAGGTGGAAACCTGGCTGTTTCATAAGGAATTCCCCTTGGAATTTCTCAGCAACATATATTGCAGTGGGATGTTTGCCAGGACCCTGCTTGTGAAATCAAAATGGAAGCGAAAGTTTGGTTGATTGAAAGGGGGGGGGGAGGCTCATTAGGAACATTCCTTAACTTTTTATAAGTACTTTGATTTACAACCGCCCCACCCCCAACCCACCAGTAGCCGACCCTGTGCTTGTTCAACCAAGTGTCAGAAAAATGACACTAAAACCCCAATAAATAAAAAACCATGCAAACAGAATTTCCTCTTTTTGGTTGTTTGTTTACTCTTTTAACTGAGTTAAAGAAGGAAAGATAAGATCTTGAAGGTAGATGTGAATGTGGCCCCCTTAGCTCAAACTGTCTGTATATTCAGGGTTGCTAATCACCTAGTATTTATCGGTCCAACCTCAAAAGCTAATCCATGTCATCCATGATCACCCACCAGATTCTGTTAGGCCCCACTCATATCCAAGCTACCCCACTACCTGACTTCTGGGAATTGTCAGGGAGATTATTTGGGATAAAGGTAAAGGGACTCCTGACCATAAGGTCCAGTAGTGACGGACTCTGGGGTTGCTGCGCTCATCTCGCTTTATTGGCCAAGGGAGTCGGTGTACAGCTTCCAGGTCATGTGGCCAGAATGCCGAAGCTGCTTCTGGCGAACCAGAGCAGCGCACGGAAACGCCGTTTACTTTCCCACCGGAGCGGTACCTCTTTATCTACTTGCACTTTGACACAGTGGCGTAGCGTGGGTTGTCAGCACCCAAGGCAAGGCAAGTAATTTGTGCCCCCTAACCCGTGGATTTGCACCCCCTAACCCGTGGATTTGCACCCCCTAACCCTAACCCCCAGATGTTGTGCCCGGTGCGGCCGGCCCCCCCTGCACCCCCACGCTACGCCACTGCTTTGACATGCTTTCAAACTGCTATCTTGGCAGGAGCAAGGACCAAGCAACGGGAGCTCATCCTGTCACGGGGATTCAAATTGCCAACCTTCTGATCAGCAAGTCCTAGGCTCTGTGGTTTAACCCACAGCACCACCTGCGTCCCTATCCCTTATTTGGGATAATGCATAATAAAAATGCAAAGGTGCTAAAATGCCTATGAATGACAGTCTCTGAGGTTACAACCTATTTGTTGTAAACATAGCATGAGACACTTAATCTCAGGGTGTGGGTTCAAGCCCCACATTGGACAAAAGATTCCTGCCTTGCAGGGATCCTCGTGGTTCCTTCTGACTCTCTATCTATCTATCATCATCTATCTATCTCTATCTATCTATTTATCTATCTATCTATCTATCTATCTATCTATCTATCTATCTATCTATCTATCATCTATCTATCTATCATCTATCTATCTATCTATCTATCATCTATCTATCTATCTATCATCTATCTATCTATCTATCTATCTATCTATCTATCTATCTATATCTATCTATCATCTATCTAATCTATCATCATCTATCTATCTATATCTATCTATATCATCTATCTATCTATCTATCATCTATCTATCTATCTATCTATCTATCTATCATCTATCTATCTATCTATCATCTATCTATCTAATCTATCATCATCTATCTATCTATATCTATCTATATCTATCTATATCATCTATCTATCTATCTATCTATCTATCTATCTATCTATCTATCTCTATCATCTATCATCTCTCTATCATCTATCTATCTATCTATCATCTATCTATCATCTATATCTATCTATCTATCTATCTATCTATCTATCTATCTATCTATCATCTATCTATCATCTATCTATCTATCTATCTATCTATCTATCTATCTATCTATCTATCTATCATCTATCTATCTATCTATCTATCATCTATCTATCTATCTATCTATCTATCTATCTATCTATCTATCTATCATCTATCTATCTCTATCTATCTATCTATCTATCTATCTATCTATCTATCTATCTATCATCTATCTATCTATCTATCTATCTATCTATATCTATCTATCATCTATCTATCTATCTATCTATCTATCTATCTATCTATCTATCTATCTATCATCTCATATTTTCAGTATGGCTGCCAGAATTTTCAGGACACTAACTATTTTGAGGTGTGTAAAGTTAGATTCAAATTGCACTGTTTTTGAATTTTTAAGATATGTTCGCTTGCTGGTTTATTGCATGTGTATCCCACCTTTCATCCAAGGAGCTCAAGGTGGCATACATGCCCCCCACCCACTGTCTTAACTGGACTTCGACAATCAAAATGGACACCTTCTCCCATCCCTACTTGTGATATAAGAGGAGAAACAGACAGGGAAGGGAAGGCTCTCAGCATTGGGGCACAGCCATCCACCACCATTCAGCGCCTGAAACCTGCTTGCTCCCTTCCTTGCAGCAAAGAGAAGTGGGAGGGGGAAGGCTCTTCAGCCACTGCTTAGCAGAGCACACAAAGTCCTACTTTGCTCTTGAGCAAAGGTGCTTGTCTCCAGGTGGCCAGCAGGGAGTAGGAACCTTATGTTAACAAGCTTTGACCTTTCCTAGGAAGGCCAGCCAAACACTGCACACCACTCTTCTTAAGGGTCACCAAAGCAGTCACAAATCTGTAAACTTCAATGTAATCTGATCTAATAGGATTATATCTGTGATGGAACATTTATTCAAGGCCCACAGTGTGCTTGGCACCAATGCTTCACTAATGCGTGCCAACACATATGATGCAAGAAGAGTTTCTTCTTCTTCAGAGCTGATACTTAATGCAGTATCAGGTACAGGCTTTGTTCATGATGTGCCATTTTATTGATTAATAGTCCCCCACTCCCCTTTTTGGGATCTTCTCACCAAGTAGCCTGACAATATTTTTTTTGCTCAGTTTGTGCTTGTTAAGAACACAGCTGCTCAAGTGTTGACTTCTTTATTTTTTTTAAAAAAGCCTGAACCTGACGAGAACTGAACATATTACACCATCTATTCATTGGCAGTGAATCAAGACAGAGTTGAATTTAGCATTTTATTATTCCTTGGTGGTTTGAAGCCAATGCTAGGATTTGACACCATCTTTTGAAATGAACTGACACTGGGTAACATTTAGCATATAGGGAGAGCTATGCATATTCCAAACTCTGTTGACCAATGTCTAATTAATGTCTACATTCATTGACATATGCAAGGCCTATATGGATTTCTGAATATTCCCAGTTTTCTATTATTCTGGATCATACAAAGATGGGGTGTTACATAAGGCAGTGAGAGAGAGAGAGAGAGAGAGAGAGAGAGAGAGAGAGAGAGAGAACTCTCTCACACATTCAAACTACATGTGAGAGAGCTACAGGGCTGACACAATTAGCCAGTCTGGGGCAGGGTTGTGGGAGAATTCCACCAAAATGGAAACAGAAGAGGAAACTACCAATGTTTGCTGATTCTTCCCATGGCTGTAATGGAAATAAATCCAGTGAATGTGATTGGTAGTAATTGCTGTTGTTTTCAGTTCACAAAAAATATGTAATGATATGTAACTGATGACATGATATGAATGACATAGTTTTGTAGGAAGCCAAATTGCAGCAGAATGGAAACAGTGCTGCTTGCGACACATACAGGGCAAAATGGAGGCTGGTGCCTCCCCATCAACTGTGAGCTCAGCATACATGAGAAGGGACTGTATGCACATACCATTGCCTTGGGTTCCATGAGGGAAGAAAAGGCATGGTATAAATGTAATAAACTAAGTACTGACCTCTAATATATATATGGCATATATAATAACTCATCCACAAACGTGTAATTCTGATTAGCCCATGGGAACAGTCATCTTCCCCTCCCTGGACCATGATTTTTTGGGGAAACAACATATATTCATGTATGGTTGTCACTAACCCACCCAAAAGTCATTTGACTTTCTTTCTGCCCCCACAAAAAACTCCCACTTCCAGGAGAGTTTGCTTTGAACACTATTTAAATTACAGTAACTATTTCTAAATCTGCTTCTGTAAATATAAATTAGCATATACCAGTACTATGGAAATCTGAATTCTTATTTGTCCCTATTGCAATGGCTGTGTTTGGTTTTAAATTATGTACCTCTTGTAACATTTTACACCACAGGTAGAGACATGTTTTTTAGGTTGAGGACCCCTGAAAATGCCCCCCCCCCCAAATAATATTGAACCTCTGCCTTTGACAGAAGGTTTTGGCTTCCAGTGTGTGCAGGCTCACCCACTTTTACTAAATGATAACTTTGTTACACATTGGGTGGTGTGTTCATGATAGCACAAACTAATGGAGGGGGTTTATGTGTGATAGGCTTGTAGGGAATGGACTAATTATAATTAAAACCTTGCATTATCACTACAATTACTTCAGTATCTATTGTTTCAAGCAATTTGAGTGTGTGGCTTTGCTGACTTTTCTTTGTTATGGTCATTTTTGCTTAGACAGTGGAATAATTTTTTTACTCCAGTCTCATACACACACACACACGAGTTCCATTGATTCACAGATAAATTTGGATGGGATGGTGATGTCTATCCATTTTCTGAGTGAGATTGGGGATTTTGAGCCTCTGTTTACATTTATGAACACTGGATGAGATTTCTGAGCTCCAATATATTGGGTGTTGTTGTTGTTGTTGTTCTGTGGTAGTGCTTAGTGTTCCTTTTTATTGTGTGACAGAAAGAAAACATTGCATTGGACTATAATTGAAAACGTATATGATTTTATTAATGATTGTTTTAAGTACTTTGGTTTTTCATTATTAATGCTGTTGCTATGACTACCCTGAGATTATTTCAGTACCTTATGTTGAGGTACAGTGATCCATGCCAAACCGGCTACAAGCACAGCACTTCACAGAGAAACATGCTGAACTCGGATATCAGTATGGGCCGTACAATCATTGGTTAAAAATGTGGCCTTTGTGGCAAGGGTGTGCGCCAATTTAGGAAACACAAAAGCTCTTAAAGCAATCATAACAGAAAACATTTTAATGAGAGTCATGCACAAATCCTGTAATATGTTCACCACCCACAGACTCAGCTCAGCTATGTATATGAGCTACTTGGTGCACTCCAGATATTTTGGACTGCAACTGCCCTCAGCCGGTCATCAGGGGGTGATGAGAGTTGTAATAGGGGATCTGGAGGATACTAGGCTGAGGAAGGTTGATTTACTGGGATCTTCGCCTTTTTGCTATTCTACTGATTTATCAAGTACTACAACAGTGGTGTGCAGTCAGGGGACTAAGGGGACTAGACTGGTCCCCTAAATGTTTCCAGTAAATTAGCCTGGCACCTCCTTCCCCAAACCAGGGAAGCTTCTGCCTGGCTTAGGGAGGGAGGCGTGATGCTCTGACAGGGTCCAAGAGCTGTCCCGCCACCTTCCCAAAGACTACGGGGCAACAGGGCTCCAGCATTCTGTCAGAGACCTGGTACCTCCTTCCCATGATGACATCAGGACATTGTGATGTCATGTGTGCAACTCCCCCCACCCCCATCACCCTGGCGCCTCTGGCCCTAGCTGTTCCCTTACAAAAAAATTCACTGCCCGCCACTGTACAACAATAAGGCCTTATAGAGTGGTAGACTTGGCAGCTGCCCCACAGCTCTGGAAGATCTGTCCCATGAAACCCAGACCTTGTGAGCATTTGTCACCCTGCCCACATTTACCCCTGCTTGCTGCAGATATCCGAATCCTGGAAGGCTGCCCCTAGGGGAATGTGGCCCTTTTGTCTGAAAAGGTTTTCCAGCCCCTGCTCTGTGAAGTGAATTGTTCTCACAGAAGCATGGATACAGCACATATAGTTTCTAAAGGCCCTTCTATGTTTTAAACCTGCAGGCTGTTACCGATTATCAATACCGACTTCAGAGCACATTGTAGGAGTGAACAGGCCAGAGCTTTTTGACTAAAACCCCTTGAAATTGCCTGGTGAATTATTAATCATAGTTATACTATGTGGAAATCTAAAAAAGATATGTTAAAAGAGGGCAATAGAATCTATCAAGGCTATCCTGGATTCCTTTAAAAATGGAATTCTAGTGATGGGGTAGTGTAAATTTTATTATTATTATTAATTATAAAAAGGAGATCTGAAATAAACTGGGGGAGAGATTCAACAAATGTAATTACTTTTTCAGTAAAGGAAATGATATTATTGCAGGACTGGAATACTTTTCAATTAATCAGTCAATCAATCATAGAGGTGATGTGGTGAAAACCTTCCAGCATAAGCATGTGTTTCTCATATTGCAGACTTGATTTAACAGCTTGATTTTGTCTTATTACACGAGGCACATATAAGTACTTAGGATATTAAGTACCATTCCAAGTGTCAGCACGACAACACCATGTAACAGTTTGCTGGTATTCCATCAGTGTGTTGTTGCTGTCATAGACTGTTGCACCTCATTTGCACAATCAGATTAGAATACTTAAATATTAAAGGGATACTTAATGTAGACCAATTACAAATGATGGACTAGCTTAAGCCTCTTGCTTTCAATAGGCCAACTCTGAGTATGACTTAACTGGATACACTCCTCCATCCACTAATCTGAGAATAAGTCCCATTGAACTCAGTGGGACTTAATTTTGAATACACATACATAGGATTGTGCTGTAAAGTACCATGGACAGTCCATAAAATGAACCATGACTCTGGAGTATTATATGGAAGGAATGTAGCTCAGTGTCACAGCATCTGTTTTGCATGAAAAATATCCAAGTTTCAATCCTCAGCATCTCCCCAGGTAGAGCTGGGAATGTTTCCTGCTTGAAACCCTGGAGAACCATAGTGCCAACAATACTGAGCTAGACGGAGCAATGTTCTGACTAGGGACTAATCTACACTGGTCAGTTATAACGATAAAAATGCGTTATAAAAATGTGACACCAGAGGGCATTCTGGAGCACCGATCCGTTGTCAATGGAAGATTGAATTGAGAGCTATATTACGTTTCTGAAAATAGTGTTTTTATAGATCACTGTCGATCCATTCTAGGAATCCTGATGTCAGCTTTACTAGATTTTACTGTTTATAGCTTCCTTTTGAATTAACAGCAAGTCCAATTTAATTTAGTGGGGCTTACTTGTGAGTTGGCATGTATAGGATTGTACATTTAGCATGGAGACCTTGAATTAATTCTGATGGCAAACAAGCTAGGGATTCTGTTTGGGTTCAACTAGCTCAGATGGTTCTGATAACGCCAAGGTTGCAGTTTCGATCTCTGTATGGGACAGCTCCATATTCCTGCACTGCAGAGGGTTGGACTAGATGATCCTCAGGGTCCCTTACAACTCTACAATTCTCTGCTCCTATGATTCTATGACCCATACACATATAAGATACTGTGTTTCAGGTATGCTACTGCAGGAAATGCAAGTGCCATCTGCTTCCTCAATTAAAGAGGTGTAATGCCAGCAAAGCAAATGTTAAATTTAGCTTTTCCGTTTCCTGAAGGCACGTGCTGCATTACGACAGGTTATAGAACTGAATGAGTCTCCTTTTTATTTAATAGATATCTGTTGTTGGTGATAGCAAATGTTTCAAGCAGGGATGTGGAGCCTTTGAACCTTCAGGTGCTTCTGGACTAAAGCTCCCACCATCTTGAACTTTTGAGCAACTGGCTGAGGCTGATAGGAATTGGAGTCCAATGACTTCTGGAAGTTGCATTCTCCATCCATCCTTAAGAACTCCTTTTCTTGAAATGTAGTCCTGTAACTAAAATGTATTGGTGTGTCTACATTGTGCCTCTTATTCTGTAGAGTCAGCGCCCACAACACTCGCTCCCCAAACAAATCTTAGCATTTTATTACCAGTGAAAATTTGAAACCCAAATTCACTAGCAGCTTCTTTAATATCTTTTTGTTAAAGGCACATTGTCTGCATTTTGCTTGGACTAGCAGCCAGAAACTTTATTGCTCAAATTAACTTAAATGGTAAAGTAAGATTTCCACATTGTTAATTCATAAAGAGTGCCTTGGGATTTATGAAGCATATGAATGTTTTAAAATTGCTGAAACATCTGATGTGAAAATGAGCTATGGTGTATGTTTCTGCCTTGATTGTATAACCATTTGCCTTTTCCACTAGACTTATGTGATGAGAACTGGTTGTATATATAAAAAAATTGGTAATATGTCTTCTGCAAACTCATGCACAGCACAATTTTGTGCATGGTTACATGGAAGAAGTTCCTGTGGTGTTGAGTGGGGCTTAGTCCCATGTAAATATGCATTAAATTAAAGCCACAATTAATTTTTCAGCAGAAATGTTGGGTAGGATGCAGAGATCCATAAATGGAAGAAATCCTGGGAGCGTTGCTGTTCTGTGACTTAGGGTGCAAGAGCTAGTGGACTCAGAATTCTAGTTAATCTTAACTATGGTTTAAGCAAGAAAGCAACGATCAGCAACCATGGTTTCAAAATCATAGAATTGTAGAGTTGGAAGATTAAAAGTCTAATGCTCTACTGACTGGTAAGAACCAAAGCTGGTTTGTTTTTTCTAGTTAAGGCTAACTACGTCTTGCCTAAGGGACGTGGGTGACACTGTGGGTTAAACCACTGAGCCTCTTGGGCTTGCTGATCAGAAGGTCAGCGGTTCAAATCCCCGCAATAGGGTGAGTTGCTCGGTCCCAGCTCCTGCTAAACTAACAGTTCGAAAGCACATCAAAGTGCAAGTAGATAAATAGATACCGTTCTGGCGGGAAGGTAAACAGCGTTTCCGTGCGCTGCTCTGGTTCGGCATAAGCGGCTTAGTCATGCTGGCCACATGACCCAGAAGCTGTACGCTGGCTCCTTCGGCCAATAAAGCGAGATGAGCACCACAACCCCAAAGTCGGCCATGACTGGACCTAATGGTCAGGGGTCCCTTTACCTTTATCTTTACCTGTCTTGCCTGGATTTGCTTCCAATCTCCTCTTTCTGGCTCTGCTGGAGGAGGAAAGAAGAGGGTGGAGCGCATGAAGCTGAAACTCAATTCACATTGGTTGTTCCCATGCAAACTGTTCTCATGCATTATGTTTGTTCCAATGCAAGTTGAATGTATGCCCCTGAAACCCTTTTTAACAGGGGTAGGAAACCTCAGCACCAGGGCGAAAGTAACCATCCAGGCTTCTCTATCTGGCCTTTGGAACTCTCCCCAGGACACCCCGCTCTAGGCCGCACCCTTCACAATGAGTCCACCCTCCCACCCCAAAAGGTAGCAGTAAGGCAGGAGAAGAGTTCCTTCACCTTCAGTTAGAACGTTAACTCGTTTCAATGAAAGAAGACTGAGGTGATTTCTAAAACAGCTGAATTTTGTATTACAGTGGTGCCTTGGTTCCCAAATGGCTTGGTTGTCAAACAAATCAGCTCCTGAACGCGCAAACTTGGAAGTAAGTGTTCCGGTCTGCAAACAATTTTTGGAAGCTGAATGTCCAACATGGCTTCCACAGCTTCCGACTGAGTGCAAGGAAGCTCCTGCAGCCAATCAGAAGCAGCGCCTTGGTTTTTGAATGGTTCCAGGAGTCGAATGGACTCCTGAAAGGGATTAAATTTTAGAACCAAGGTACTACTGTATAGCTTTGCAAACCACTTTGGACAACAGAAAAACAATACAGTGGTACCTCGGGTTACATACGCTTCAGGTTACGTACACTTCAGGTAACCCAGAAATAGTGCTTCAGGTTAAGAAATTTGCTTCAGGATGAGAACAGAAATCGTGCTCTGGCAGCTCGGCGGCAGCAGGAGGCCCCATTAGCTAAAGTGGTGCTTTAGGTTAAGAACGGACCTCCAGAACGAATTAAGTACTTAACCCGATGTACCACTGTATATAAATATCTAAATAACAGGGATTGAAGCTTGAAAAGGCTTTACAGGTGGTGTTCAAATTTTTTTAATCAGAGTAGACTGACTGAATTTAATGGGGCCAATTGAGGTTAATTGAGGTTTGTCAATTTCAAAGTGTCTTCTCTGAGTAAAACTTAAATACCACCTCCACATTCTAGACAGTGCCTAGTTTAGTATAGTATATTACTAGCAAGAGTAGGAAAATGAGATCTGCTTTGACCTTACATAGTATTGCCAAATCCTTTCCAGGAAGAGGTATAAATGTTGGAAGCGTTTCAATCAAGAAGAGCTGAAATAAAACGGCAATCTTTTCCGCAAATGTCTTAATAATCCCTGCTACCAGAATTCCCTGGCCTTGGCAGGCTTCAGAGTTTAGAGCCTGCTGGAACTAATGAAAACAATCTCAGTAGTTTGCTGCTTAGTTGGGCATAGTCTCTTCTACACACTTAGAAAAAAAACTCCTCCGTTTTTCCGGTACAACTAAGCTTTTCCTATCGCTGAATTGATGGCTGGGGGAAAACACACACCTTGCTTGAGTTTGTTTCAGGACAGTCTAGGTTGGAGGAAGAATCACTCAGCAGTGTGTAATTCGATGCATCTTCCCATCCTTGATTAGGATGCATGCGGGGGGAGGGGGACCATGCTGAGACTGTAATGTAATGGTTTCCAGCATAGAGAATAAATTCTTACTGTGCCATGTCAGCTCAGTTAATAATAAAGCTTTAAATGACTGAAGAAATTGGGATGCATAAACCTCCCACACATGCTGCCTAGAATTGCTTTCAAGGAAGGATGCCAGGAGAAGTTGTTTAGGTTCCAGATGCACCTGCATATAAATTGTGCTTGTTCCATAAGGCTTTTGATTAAAATGCTGGTTTCTAGGACATTTTATTTTAAGTGAAAGATCAAGCACCACCAACACCCCAATATTCAAAAGCTAATTCTTTCCATGTGATGTCCCCCATGCTGACTGAATCAAAAATCCAATCAAACCTGAATTCTGGTCTATCAGTAGCCCAGACTGAACTTTTTTTTTAGCCCAAGGTCACATTACCTCGTGTTACTTTCCAGGGGCTACATACCTGTGGAGGTGGGATCTGAAGTAAAAAAGTGAATGGGGCAATACACATGACTCTTAACTTTGTCAGCACTTGGACAGTTAATTTGAAAAAGGAACTAGCACCAGTTCATCCTGTCCAAAAATGAATATTTATGTTCTTGTTGTTGTTTAGTTGTGTCCGACTCTTTGTGACCCCATGGACCAGAGCACGGCAGGCACTCCTGTCTTCCACTGCCTCCCGCAGTTTGGTCAGACTCATGTTTGTAGCTTCGAGAACACTGTCCAACCATCTCGCCCTCTGTCATCCCCTTCTCCTTGTGCCTCAATCTTTCCCAACATCAGGGTCTTTTCCAGGGAGTCTTCTCTTCTCATGAGGTGGCCAAAGTATTGGAGCCTCAGCTTCACGATCAGGGCTGATTTCCTTAAGAATGGATGCGTTTGATCCATGTGCGTTTGATTTAAGTTCTAGTTTGTGCTTAGTAGTTCAGTTCAAGCTCATCCAAATGAACTTATTATTTCATTTTACCAAATCAAAAACAAAAAAATAGCATTCAGAATGTTATATGATGCTATCCTGAAGTATAGGATCCAATGGCAACTCAGGGGCCACACACAGGTAATATAATGTCTGATAGAAAGAATGTCAACAGGTGAAGCTTTCCCCATTATTGCACTACCATACTAGAAAAGGCTTGCCCTGTTTTATTTGTGCTTGTTGTTAAAAGCACAAGGCATCCATCACTTTGTTTCTATACATGTACTATTTACTGTTTTTTTTTTTTTTTGGAAGAGATCAAATCTCTTCAGCAGGGAAGATATAGGAAATGCTTCCTATTCCTTCCTTCTGGTTGCTCAGCAGCACTGCCTCTGTATCTGCCTAAGAAGCCTATTGTCTCCACAGTTTGCTTTCTAACTTTCTTTAAAGATGTTAAATTGACTTAATTTTTTTTTTTTAAAAAATGAAAGCTAAGAGTCCAGGCCTCCTGCTGGCAGTGGGAAATGAATGAATGTGAAGATGAACTAGAAATCATTCAATGTTCTACCCTCAAATTAAGTTAATTCATCTTTAGCTTGCCTGGCAATTACGTGAACTACTTTGAGATAGAGTTCAAAGATTTTTTAACGCAGTTAAAAGATAGCAACTGAGCATAGCTATCACACACCCACCCTTCATTTCAATGCCATTCCTTATTTTAAAGAACTTTATTTCAAAGTGTTATTCCATATTACAGATCCTTGTGGCTGTGCAAAATTGTGTAGGAAAGACACCACGCCTCCACTTTGCCACCTATTTATTGAAGCTGCATTTTGTAACATGTGTCCTAGAGAAACTGGCCTCTTTGAAACATCAAGTCAGGAGAGAATTTATGAAGGAGATATTCAATTCTTCTGAAGTAATGGCCCTCTCAAGAAAGAAAATTAAAGTGCACTTAACCAGCGAATAGATAACTTTATTAACTACCCTGTATCATGTTTTAAATGACACAGAGAAAACAAATGGGCAAGCCTGTAACCATAATTAAAATTGTGCTATGTTTACTTTGCAGTAGTGTGACTTGCAGGCCTGTTAGATGGAAATTGACCCAATTTATCACTTTACTCCTTTGACATTGTGCTTATTATGAAGCTGCTTTGCCCTACCCAAGAAAAAGAAAGGTTTTATTTTTTTCATGCATCACCTGCTGATTTCACAAACAGAATTTCTCTCTGAAACCTTTTCTGCCTGGAGATGCTGGGGACTGACCATGAGCTGCAGGCAAAGCTTGTGTTCGTTACATCACTGAGCTATGGCATTTTCCATTACAAAGATAAGATGCTCACTGAAGAAAAATGGAACCATAGCCACAACCACCACCATCATCATTTTATTTTACTCTGCCCTTCTGACTGGGTTACACCAGCCACTCTGGGTGGATTCCAACATATATAAAAACATAATATACCATTAAACAATAAAAAATTCACAACACTAGGCTGCCTTCAGATGGCTCGGAGGTTGGATAGCTCCATACCCTCCAATATTTCTCTGATAAAAATAGTAAAGGTAAAGGGACCCCTGACCATTAGGTCCAGTCGTGACCGATTCTGGGGTTGCAGCGCTCATCTCACTTTATTGGCCGAGGGAGCCAGCGTACAGCTTCCGGGTAATGTGGCCAGCATGACTAAGCCGCTTCTGGCGAACCAGAGCAGTGCATGGAAACGCCGTTTACATTCCCATGGAAGCGGTACCTATTTATCTACTTGCACTTTGATGTGCTTTCAAACTGCTAGGTTGGCAGGAGCAATGCGAGCTCACCCCATCACTGGGATTCGAACCGCCAACCTTCTGATTCGCAAGTCCTAGGCTCTGTGGTTTAACCCACAGCACCACCCGCCTCCCTCTGATAAAAATAGGGACGTCCTAAAGAAAAATGAGACATTCCAGGGTCAAATCAGAAACCAGGATGGCTTCTGTAAATCTGGGACTGCCCCTGGGAAACAAGACACTTGGAGTGTCTCCACACACATCTTTCAGATGTTTCCTAAACCCCAAAGAATGCTTAAGTACTGGCTAAAATACAGCATCACCCCATCCCCACTGTCAACCCACCTTCCCAAAAGCAATTGCTCTAGTTAATATTGAATGAATAGGTCTGCTATGAATAGACATTCCAAAGATGCCCCTGCTGCTACTATTTATTAAGCAATAAAACACACCAGGCACTGGATTTCTAGGTGATTATAGCACACCTCAAGTGGTATTAGGAGGCACCAAGCTATAGCTGGAGTGCCTTTAATCACCTGAGAATTGCAGTCATCTTCCAGAAATGCACCCCCCCACCGCCACCTTATATTACGAAACAGAGCTATGGGTAAATTGGGAAAAGCAGGCCGACCTAGATGAATTCAATTGACACTATTGACATGGGTATAAAGTAAGAAATCGCTGTTTATTTAAGAATTCTATTATTATTTATAGGGCAATAACAGAGCACGTTAAAGCCATTTCATAACCATATGGTATAGTTAAGAGGGGGTTTTATTGCTTCATACACATATTTCATAACACATGCGAAATAAGGGACATTCCAAGAACACCAGATGAGTCCAAGGGAAAGTGTTCTGCATTACCGAAACCATCGCTTTTTGTTTTCTCCCCCCCCCCCAAAAAATGATTGTAATCTCAGCTAGTAGTATAGCAACAGTAAAAGCAATCTTCCTCAAAAGTGCAGGTGCTCTTAAAAAACAAAACAAAAGCCAGTGGCTGGAAAGTTGAAGAAAGGTGAATTCCAAGTGCCTCCATTTTCCATGAACAGTCCTGGATTTACAGAAGCCATCCTGCTTTCTGTTTTGACCCTGGAATGTCCCACTTTTCCTTAGGATGAACATATTTTCATGGAGGGTATGGAGTTATGCAACTCCTGAGCCAAGGAGCTATGTAACTATGCAACCTTTAGAAGACATCTGAAGGTGGCCCTGGATAGGAAAGTTTTTTAAAAAATGTTTAATGCTTTGTTATGTTTTTATATATGTTGGAAGTTGCCTAGCATAGTTATAGTTATAGTTTTATAGTTATAGTTATAGTTATAGTTATAGTTATAGTTATAGTTATAGTTATAGTTATAGTTATAGTTATAGTTATAGTTATAGTTATTAAATAGGACGTTCCTATTTTCATTGGAGAACTGTTGGAGGGTATGTGAATTTTGTTTGAAAGTGACTAGTTCGCCCTGTAAGAAGAGAAGTATAGCAACTATCTTAGAAGATAGAAAGTGAAAGAAATGTTTTACAATACTGAGGAGATTTGTGTGTCTTTGTGTGTTCAGAGTTAAATGTTCCATGTCGAGGTCCCCAAGACACTCCCCAATAAAACACAATTGACACATGATTTTAGTTTAAGGTTTTTGGCATAATTTTTGCCACAACTTTATTAAAATTACAAGCAATGTGAGTGGCTGATTAGGCATTGGTTGCGACTATCTGACCCTGCACGCGGACAGACTGACATTCGCACGCACGCAAAGTCAGAAAGGGAAAACATTTTGGGGAGAGAGACGGGACTGGGGACCATGCCTCACCTGTCCCCAAATGCTCCCAGGGGCTCTTGCATGGCCCTAGCCCCTTGACAGGGGTTCGGACAAAAGCATGGCGAGCCCCTGGGTTCCTTTAACGGAAAACCCTTGCAGCAGCAGCATTTTGGAGGGGCAAGCACAATCCATACCCCTCCACCAACCAATTCATAACCAATGCCTAACCGCAACCTTACAAGTTCTGACGATTTGCTATGCAGTAGGCAAAAACCAAATGGCACCAGCCAATCAGCCAAATGGACAAAATTCCTACTGGGCCCCTGCCCCAAAAGCAGACGACCCCATGACAGGCATAGCAAGGTCAAGCGAACAACCTGAAAATAGGGAGGGAGGGCAGGTGATTCAATGCTCAGTGGAAAGAGGAAGCTCAACGCTCCGCGCAGATTATTTAAAGGCTATGGCTGTCAATCATGAAATGGCAACATATAAATCTCCCCAGCAACAGGAAGCTCCAAGATAATGGTGGCCAAACTGTTTTCCTGCCCAGCAACAGTGGGTGTCTTGCTAGCCCCTGCCGCAACACGTGCTCTCCATGAAGGAGAACACGATTTAAAGTAGCCTTTTCAGTGTAGTCCAGCAATGTAAGAGGGTGCCTAGGGAGATTGCAATTTGTTTTCCTTTAGATGATGATGATGATGCATAGACCTCTTGCTCTCCAGGCTTCATCGAAAGGCTGTATTCGCCCATAGGACGAATTTTTGGAGGGGAAAAAGTGTGTCCTATAGGGCGAAAAATACGGTAATTTATTTTCTGATTGCAAGCTGCCTTGAACATGGCTTTAACTATGGAAAGGCGGCATACAAATAAAACGCTGTATGCATGTGTGTAATAGGAAATTAACTAATATTCAGATGGTTCTAATTTTGGAGATAGGGTGACTTATTCAACTGATTTGATCGCTTAGCGTCCAGATGTTCTGAATACAAAGTCTCTGCACATCTTCATGTTTGGACCTTCCTCTTGACCACAGTAATCCACTAAGCACTGCTTCTGTGTATTCCCTCCATCATTTTAACTCATAGTGAATTGGGCTCTTAAAATCTGCAATATCAATATAACGAATTCACAAGACAACAGTCCTATTCATGCAATAAATCTGTGGCTATAAATACATGGTAGTGAAAGGGAGATTGCTCCCACTGCCACTACCCCCCCCTCCAACCTCCACATGTCCACCTGAAATTCTAGCACTTCTCATATATTATGTGACCTATCGTGAACTTGTTGTCCTCTAGATGTTGTTGGGCCCCAATGGTCATCATCTTCAGCTATCAGAGCCAATGGTCCAGGGGATGGAAATCATAGTGCAACAACATCTGCAGGACCACAGGTTCCCCAACCCTGGGTTAGGCATTCTCTATTCAGATACCAGCCATGCTATGACAGCATACACACATACATTTAAAGAGTCCTGGGAGCTGTGGTTTGCCCCCTTAGCTACCCTTAACAAACTGGAGTTCCCAGCCTCTGTT
Organism: Podarcis gaigeae; assembly: GCF_964106915.1. Classification (NCBI taxonomy): domain Eukaryota; kingdom Metazoa; phylum Chordata; class Lepidosauria; order Squamata; family Lacertidae; genus Podarcis; species Podarcis gaigeae. Next base: position 101,996,581 of record NC_139678.1, on the reverse strand, counting down.
GAAAACATGACAGGAGCAGTGTGCTGTCCCCACTCTTGACCTCATTCATTCAGCTCATAGCTGTCAACTTTCAGATTTGAAAATAAGGGATCAGCAGCCTCAAAAATAAGGGATCAGCAACCTCACCTGTCCAGGGGAGAAGTCTACGGGATATCTAACAATCCGGGATAGCAGTGGGAAGCAGCGGGAAACGGCGCTGGAATAAGGGAATTTCCCGCAAAAAAGGGGAAGGTTGACAGCTATGTCAATGTATCCCATCCGTTTCTGAACACATAGTACTGTTTTCCATATGATGAGGACACCAGGGGAAGCAAAGGTCCCAATGATCTAAGAACACATAATCTATGAATACTTCAAGCAGCATGCATAACAGTTAGAAGTGAGAATAGTGCATGGAATCCCATTCTCCCATCTCTGTTTCCATGTAACATGGTGGAACGGACTTCTGAGCAGAGACTACATGTTTGGATGAATGGAGGTCAAGGGTGGGCCCAGCAGGGTCAACCTCCTGTCCCCTGTACATGCATGTGTTCACACCTACCTCCTGTTATCTTTGCTTAATTCATCACCTCTGTTAACCTCCCTTGCTCCTTCTAATTCAGTTTCATATTCATTGATGCAAAATTAAATCTGTGACAAAGATTCCCTCGTCATAACTATAAAAATGACAGGCTTCCCCCCCTCCGCTTGTAATCTCCATATTTGATGCATGAAAGAAGACTTAATTTTGTTTGAATAAACAACATAATAAGGTTATTGAGAAGAGAGACCATTACTATATAAAATTATGTTTAAGTGGCAAATATAATTAACATTGGATTGTAATTACACTAATTACAAGTCACATTAAGATACTCCAGTAATGACAAAGTGAGCACCCTATAATTGAATGGAATAAGTAGGGAAACATGCTGCTCACACTAATTACCTAAATGAGCTAATACGTCTTCACAGTGACAGTCATGCTCAGTGTTATTACATAGGCATGGCAGTTTTGTGTGTGTATGGGGTTTTTAAAATACAAAAATCTAATTTCCTTTCTTCTCTTCATGACCTACTTTGACTCATCAGCACTTTAAAAGTTTCTCCCTTGAGCCAAAAATAGAGCTATCCAACAGTAAAGTCCTCTAATTTTATCCAGTAAAGCACTATCTTTGCCATTATTAAGCTTTAATTCTGCAGAAGTCCTACTGTTTTTGTCAGATAACATTGTGCCTGCTCTCGGCCTCTTCACAATATTCCATTTTACCAGCTGAACTAGTTTTCCTTAAGACACCAAAGGCAGAATTAGTTACTATTTGGCTGTTGCCAAAAATGACATCCTCATGTCTTGTTCTCCCCGCATTTCCTATAATACCTACAGAAATGTACCATGTGATGTGGCATCACCATGCTGTGAGTTTCTCATTGACACCAGTGGCAACCAGTGGTGCAGAAGTGGGTTATGTTACACCATGAGTTTTGCTATGTAATTATACACTAGAATGCCATGCTCATTGAAACCCTCTATCTCCCATAGCATATACCGTATTTTTTGCTCTATAAGACTCACTTTTTCCCTCCTAAAAAGTAAGGGGAAATGTATGTGTGTCTTATGGAGAGAATGCAGGCTGTGCAGCTATCCCAGAAGCCAGAACAGCAAGAGGGATTGCTGCTTTCACTGCGCAGCGATCGCTCTTGCTGTTCTGACTTCTGAGATTCAGAATATTTTATTTTCTTGTTTTCCTCTTCCAAAAACTAGGTGTGTCTTGTGGTCTGGTGCGTCTTATAGAGTGAAAAACATGGTAGTTTGGGGGGCATTGCAATTGAATATATGGAGATGACCTTAACTCTTGAGGTTCATGGATGAAATAGATTATCTAGATCACCCTTTCCCCAACACTGTGTCCTCCAAATGTTGATAGATTGCAACTCCCATCAGTGGTCAGTAATGATGGGAGTTGTAGTTCATCAGCTAGTTTAAGAAAGAGTGATCTAGGCATTATGCACTTAGCGCAGTATCATCCCACTTTAGACAGTCATGGCTTTCCTACATCATGGGCAAATGTGAAGAATAGAAATCACTGAATATATTTTCCATGATCAGAAATTGATGTCCACAGAGAGGTGTGTCCCCTGTGTGTGTGTTTTTTTAAATAAACATTTTGTTTATTTTGAAATGCCAAGCTACACCTAGCTGCAAGCCAAATAGACTCATGAGTAGCTTGTGCCATGTAGAATCACACAACAAAATTTGGAGGAATTAGAATTTTGAAGGACAGCTGTGTTTCGGTTTATGCATTGGCTCAGGAAATGCAACTTTGGTAGATTCACATTCACATTTAAGCTAAATGGTGTTTTCCAAAGTCCAGTTCCATATGGATTTGGTGGTGGCCCACATCCCTTCATCTGCTGCAATCACATGCAGTTAGCTCCTGAGCAGGCCACTTCAATTTTGATTGCCATGTATGTGCATATTATATGTATACACACACACACACACATGCACAAACATACATACAGTATATACATGTATAATTTACACCCTAGTCATAAGCCACTCATGTGAAGTGAATTTCTGTACTTCCTTCTACATGATGTGTTTAGGATTCAGATGTAAAAACTTATTTTCTGCTTGAAGCTCTCACCTTTTAATAAGTCAATGAGTGACTGGACGCAATGTTTTCCACTTTCCTATTAAAAATGCATACAAAATTGAGATTTGGGTTAGCAGAATTATCAAAGGAATAATTTTAGCAGATTCTCTGTACCGAGGCTGTGTGTACTTGTACTTGAATGTCTGATAGATGAAAAGAGACAAAATGTTCTACTTTTCAGCACATTTTAATCCACAGATGCTGCACAGACTGGTGTAGAATGTGTTAGCTTTAGCTGTGATTTCCCCCCACCCTCAATATGAGGTTTACTATATTTAGCTTCGGAGATATGTAGTACTGCCAGGAGTAAATATTTTAAATTTGATAAATAATGGTCGAAAATGTATAATGAAAACCTACAGTAAAACTGCATGGTAATAATAACTGCAGATAATAATTAATGTGACCTGAATGCTACATTTACTATAAGGTAGGTAAAGGTAAAGGAATCCTGAACAGTTAAGTCCAGTCAAAATTGACTATTGGGTGTGACACTCAACTCACTTTCAGAGCAAGGGAGTAGGTGTTTGTCCACAGACAGCTTTCTGGGTCATGTGGCCAGCATGACTAAACCGCTACTGGCACATGGAGGACTGTGACACGGGCCAGAACACATAGAAATGCTGTTTAACCTTCCCACCACAGTGGTACCTATTTATCTACTTGCACTGGTGTGCTTTTAAACTGCTAGGGTGACAGAAGCTGGGACAGAGCAATGTGAGCTTACCCCATTGCGCAGATTCAAAGTGCTGACCTTCTGATCAGCAATTCCAAGAGGCTCAGTGGTTTAGACCATGGTGCCATCCACGTCCCTTCTAAGTAACATACCACATAACTGAAACATGGCTTATCTTTACTGTTTGGGAAGGGAAGTCACTCAGTGGTAGAGCATGTGCTTTGCACTCATTGGTTCTCAGTTTCAACCTTCAACATCTCTGGGCAGGGCTGGAAGAGACTCCCTACCTTAAACAGCTCAGGACCGCAATACCTCAAGGACCGCCTGTTTCCATATCAACCTACCCTGAGATCATCTTCTGAGGCCTTCCTCCAGAGGTCTTGAGGGTGGCAACATGAGAACAGGTCTTCTTTGCAGTGGCCCCCCATCTGTGGAATGCTCTCTCCAGGGAAGTTCGCCTGGCGCCTTCACTATACACCTTTAGGTGCCAGGCAAAAGCATTCCTTTTTAACCAGGCCTTTTGTTGACCTGATCAACATTCTATATCCTTTTAAAATGTGGCTGTGGGTTTTGTGGGTTTTTTTTTTGGGGGGGGGGTTATTATTGGGTTATTGTTTTATGCTGACCTTATATATTGTGAACTTTTTTGTGAACCACCCCAAGACCTCGGAGTATAGGCCGGAATAGAAATTTGATAAATGATGATGATGATGATACCTGAAACAGAGAGGCTTAGAGGACCACATATGGCTCCAGGGCCTGAGGTTCCTCAACCCTGATCTAGCCCAGGTTTGTCTGTTCTGATGGGTGTGGCTCTCTAGGAACTCAGGCCAAGCTCCTTCACGCACCCTGCTATCTTGTTCTCAACCACTGTCCCTAGCTGGTTTTCCCAGCCAGCCCAGGTTGTGATCTAGTCGCAGGGTACCCAACATGGTAAATTACAGTAGAGTGCCCCTGTTCATACACGGTGATGGGAAATCACCTTGAGGGTTGAGCTAGTTCATGAGACCAGATCAGGGGTGGCCATCATGGTGAGGCTATAGCTCCCATCATGCCTGGTAAATGGCTATGCTGGCTGGGGATGATGGAAGTTGGACGAGGAGTTCCCTACTCCTAATTTAAAACACGGGGCCTTTCTGAACCAGATGGCCCAGAAAAGTTGGGCAGAATTGTTATGGGAACAGATCAATTCAAATCAACCCTTTGTTTTTAGTTCATGTTTCTAATGCTGCATTCTGTCACCTGGTGGCACTGTGGTGCTGTTGGCTGCCCTTTCAGTTCAGGACATCTTCAGCCTTCACCCTCACAGCTAAGAGATGGCAAACAACAGCACTGCAGCAACACCTAGTGACAGACCCAGCACTGAAACAGAATATTAGCTCTCGTAGAAAAGAAATATATCACCGAGCACTTGCTCCTGCTCCTTCATTCATTCATTATCTGTGGCTGGATAAGGCAAGACTTTCAAGGCCCAGATGGCTAGTTTGTACATTGTGTCATGTGTTTCCCACTTCCCCCAAAGTGTGAGGTTTTAGGAAGAGTGCTTATCAGGTAGAATTTCTTTTTGATTGAGAAAGCACCAGGGACACACATATACACACAAACACACACTATAAATATTCAGGTAGAACATAAGCAGAGACAAATAGCAGACATTCCTACAAGGTGGTAGGTCCACTACAGCACATCAGATCCCCAGCAGGGTACTCTTAACCCCTAAGATGTCCTCAGCGTAGTTGTAATTCTCTCTCACTCTCTGCATCAGGGCCGCCCCAAGATACATTGCTATCTATGGCAGAGGAAAAGATGCTACCACCTGTTACAGAAGCAGTTGTGTGGCAGTTGAATCTTCCTTCAGCACTGGTGACCGGGCAGTGTCCTTCATCACATCTGAACACAGCAGGGCTCTACAAGCATGGGGAGATATTAAAATTATATTATTACAGTGGTACCTCTGGTTGTGAACAGGGATCCGTTCTGGAGGTCCGTTCACAACATGAAAAGATCGCAACCCGCAGCGGCACATCTGCACACACGTGGGTTGCAATTTGCCACATCTGCACATGTGCGTGACATCATTTTGCACTCCTGTGCATGCGCGAGTGGTGAAACCCAGAAGTAACCCTCTCCAGTACTTCCGGGTTGCTGCAGGAAAGAACGTAACATGAAGTGGACATAACATGAGGTATGACAGTATAAGCAAAGCTGCAGAGACTTAACATTTCTTTTTTTAAAAAAATCTTGTGAAATAAAAATGCTCTGGGCTGTCACTACGCTAATCAAAATACCCAAGTTAATTTAGTTGCTGTTATTTAGAACAGTTATTCACTCACTCTGGTATAAATGTAGCTTGCAGCCATTCAATACAAAATAGTTTTTCCGTAAAACAGAGTAGTTTGTTTCAATTTGATTGTGGACCAGGACTTTGTGGCACTTTCTGTTTGACTGTTTCAACCTCTTTGAAATGCCAACAGTTGAGAATGCAAGAACATAAGAAGAGCCATGCAAGATCAGGCCAATGGCCCACTGATTCCAGCATCCTGTTATCACAGCAGCCAACCCAAATACCTATGGGAAGCCTGCAAGGAGGATTTGTGTGCAACAGAACTCTTCCCACTTGAGATTCCTAGCAACTGGCTTTCAGCGGCATGACTCCAACAGTGCAGGTAGAACGTAGCCATCATGGCTGGTAGTCCTTGTAAAGCTGTGTTTCAGACCTCTGCACTATATATAGTACCATTTAAGGTACAGTGATGCCTCGCTAGATGAAAAGAATTCATTCCGCGATTCTCTTCGTCTAGCGGTTTTTTCGTCTTGCGAAGCAAGCCCATTGACAGCTTAGCGGATTAGTGCTAGAGCTGTCAAGCGGTTTCCAGCGATCAGCTGTTAAGCGGCTTATCAGCGGAACAGCTGATAAGCAGCTTAGCGGCTTAGGAAAAGGGCAAAAAAAGCAAAAAAAAAAAACCACCAGGGGACGCAAGATTTTTTTGTCTTGTGAAGCAACCCCATAGGGAAATTCGTTTTGCGAAGCGCCTCCAAAACGGAAAACCCTTTCGTCTAGCGGGTTTTTTGTCTTGCGAGGCGTTCGTCTTGTGGGGCACCACTGTACTATGAGTGCTTCTGCAATTCACCACCCCCAGGATTATCCCTGACCGCTGACACTCTAGATTTATTTGTTTACTTATGTCTTCTCCTCCAAGGAGCTCAAGGTGGCACACATGATTCTCCCCTTCCTCATCTTATTGTCGTAACAACCCTACCATGTAGGTTATGCTAAGAGAGTGACTGGGCCAAGGCCACCCAATGTTTCATGCCTGAGTGGAGATTTGAAGCCTGTTCTCCCAGGTCCTAATCCAGCACTCTAGGGGTAACCCTGGGGTAACCTTGAAGTCAGGGAAGAGATATAATCAAAATAGGGTTTCTCAAACCTGAGTCTCCAGCTGTTGTTGGACTACAACTCCCATTATCCCTAGCTAGCAGGGCCAGTGGTCAGGGACAATGGGAACTGTAGTCCAAAAACATCTGGAGGGCCAAGTTTGGGGAACCCTGCAATAAAATATAGCCATCCTATGCATGGAGTGCGGTGTCTGGGCCATCACAGTGCCTCCTGCCCCATCCATTGGCCTGGGGCTTCTGTGGACATGAGAACCCAAGTGGGAACATCAGGGACACGGTAGCCCCTTCTCTTCTGTATCACCTCTCCACCTCTCAGTAAACCCCACAAGGTTGACACCTTCTTCATCCAAGTCATAAATAATTGCTGTTTTGTCAGCGACGACTTGGTATCACCAACGAATATCAACAGATGTCTACTTCCGGTCCCCAGTCTTCACAAAGTTGTAAACTGTGCAGAAACCATGTTGGTATACAAGTAGTGTATAATAACAGCAAGAAATAACATTGCTGGAATGCTATTCTAGAAAGGTATCCTTCCTCATAACAGAGAGTGGGAGAGATGTAGACTCATAGCCAGTCAGACAATACTTTTCTCCGTTGGATGGAAATGGGAGCTGGACCCTAGTTAGCGGCACACATGGCAAGAACAGTTTGGAGGGAGCAGAGAGAAATAGGCATGCAAACAGATCCAGGCATGGAAGGGAACCCTGTACACATATATTCTGAATCAGGTGCTTGAGAATTAAATTAAATGAACCTATACTTGCGTGTATAATAATTAGACCATTATTCCAATGGAGTTTAGTTCCGAAAACAATTATAAGATTTAACGATCCTGATCTTTGCTTGGCACACATCAAAAAAATAAAATAAAATAATGCACATACAGATTTGGAATTTATTGTAGTGTGAAGTTTGTTTTCAAAATATATTCCTCAATATATGTATTTGAAGAGAAACCAGAACTGTTGCTATTGTTGTCACCACTGTGCCATTCCTTAATTGATGTGCTTTATTGAAACTTGAAGGTGCCTGTAGTGATACAGGAACTGTTTTCTTTTCCTTTCTGAGCAAGCTACCTTCAAATGGTTCTATCAAAGTTATTCGCTTCTGAGTCCAGTTAAACAGAATAATAAATTATGTCATTTATGGACTAAAACACTTAGAAGCTTCTGTCTGAAGTAGCAGAGCCACCAACTGCCTCTCTGCTCCATTATAGTCTCTTAATTACAGCCACAGCAGAAATGACTGGTGTATGGAAACTGGAATGAGATCATATAAGCACTTACATTATCAAGAAATAAAAATAGTTCATTTATTCATAGGACTTTTACAGTGTTCCTAATACAGTTTTTTTAAAAATTGATGGACACTTAAGCTATATCAATCCACTTAAAATTCAAAACAAGATTCAAGATGTACCTTGCTGTTGTTGCTGCCGGTCTGGTGGGAACAAGAAGTTAGGGCCTGCTGACCGCAAAAGCAGAGGACACACACACACACCATATAATTTAATTTCATACAATGCTTAAAAATGATGTTTGTTTTGCAAATAAACATTTTATACGTTGTGTTTAATTAAAATAAAAGTGATCCAGGAAAACAAAACGGGCTCAAGTCCCATGTGTTTATGAAGTGCAGCAATACTGGCATGAAACCACTAATCTTGTTTATGAGATGTGCTTGCTATTACTTGTACAGATTGTGGAGCATTTTATTGCAGAGCTTTATGTGGTTTACAATGCAACAAATGTAATGAAACTGTCACTATGAAAATAAGCTCTTAAAAGTAAAGGCTGCCCTTCCCTTTCATTGTTGGCGAGTGCCGTGGAGCCATTCATTGCATATTGACTGGCCACAAGAAGGGAAGAAGGCTTGTTTTTATTAATTTATAATTACATTTTAATCCTGTCCTCCTTCAAAAAACAAAACCACCCACCTTTCATCTTCACAGCAACCCTGTGAGGGTGGTAGGATTTGCTGAACACTTCCAGGGCCTCACTAGATGTCCTTTTCATTCGACATTCATGATGATTTGTTCATTCCTGATAGTGTTGGAGTACTTGTACACTTTCCTGCTTTCAATACTCTTTGCACCAGCAAAGGTTTTGGGGTGGATATACTGCTTCATTTCCAACTCATGCCTACCCCATAACCCCTTGCTGAAAGCCTGTAGCTTGCATACCCTCCAACATTTCTCCAATGAAAATAGGGACACCCATAATAATTATAATTATACCCCACCCATCTGACTGGGTCGCCCCAGCCACTCTGGGCGGCTTCCCACAAATGTAAAAACATAGTAAAACATTTTTTCCCTATACAGATATAGGGATATAGCCTTCAGATGTCTTCTAAAGGTTCTATAGCTACTTATCTCCTTGGTTCAGGGTGAGATAACTCCATGCCCTCCAGCATTTCTTTGATGAAAATAAGGATATCCTAAGGAAAAGTGGAACATTCCGGGAACAAATCATAAATGGGGATGGCCTCTATAAATCTGGGACTGTCCCTGGAAAATAGGGACACCAAGAGGGTGTGTCATATCACAAACCATGAAATTCACCCTAACAAGAGGTAGTGACGGCCAACACTTTGGATGCCTTTAAAAGAGGATTATATAAATTAATGGAGGATATCCACAGCTAAAAGCCATGAAAGCCATATACTACCGCCTCTGTCAGCAGTGGTATGCCTCTGAATACCAGTTGCTGGGAAACACAAGCAGAAAAATAAAATAAAATACGTAGGCACAAATGAAGACCGGTGCATTTATTAGCTGAAGAGCCCTATTTATCAGAGTGCCAACAATTTCTCGTCAAAGTGGTTAACTTGTTTTGTTTTTGTTTTTTCTTCTGCTATTGACTGCATCCCATGCCCAATTTGAAGTGCAAGGCACAACAGCAGAAAGTCCAACATGGAAACACTTCAATTTCCATTCCAATCCTTTCCCAAATGCATTCTCTCATGACCTTCTCCTTTATCACCGCCTACACCAGTGAATGCTGACCAGATAACATGCCTATGTTCACTTGCAGGAGTACAGATGGCATGCAAATCAAGTATTACTGGGTGAGACTACAGTCTTCCCCCCCCCCCAAGCATTATTTTATCAAACTTAATCTCCCACATGGAATGAGCAGACAATTCGGCAGCGACTCAGCTTGTTAAAATTCATCTGCTAACAGGCCTAGCAACAGACATATCAAAACACTGGGGATTATTGATGATGAACAATCTGCCTATTAATCAGATGGAAGGATGCATCAGATATCGAATTTTTATATTATTATTATTCTTTAAGTGCCGCCCGGCCAGAATTTCTGAATAGCTTAAAAGGACAATCAATAATAACTCCCCCAGAGCTCCGAAAATACTGCAAAGAGCAAAGGAAGAATATAAAATGAAAGGTGGGGAACCTGTGGCCTTACAAGTGACCCTGGACCCCTACTCATCAGCTCCAGCCATCATGGTTGATATCAGGGATGATGAGAGCTGTAGTCCAACAACTTCTGCAGGGCCACAGGTAACACCACTCTTGGTTTTAAAGACCTAGCTGTATTTAGCTATGGAAATACTGTACTGTGATACCTTGGTTTTCTAATGTAATCCATTCCGGAAGAAAGTTTGAGTTCTGAAATGTTCGAAAACCGAAAACTCAATAGCCAACAGGTAGGCTTCATGATCTTGCACTCAGCGGAAGCTGTGTGGCATGTTTGATTTCTGAGGCATGTTCGAAAACCGAAGCATTTACTTCTGGGTTTACAGCATTTGAAAACCAAAATGTTCGTCAATGGAGACGTTCGAAAACCGAGGTACCACTGTATACATTTTCATTTTGTTGATGCTTGAATCAAAGGGGAGCCAGAAGAGGCCTGGCATCCTCAACCTTTTGCCATGGCCACCCTAGTAACTCTTTCTTCACTACAGGGGTAGCCACAATTTGGCTAAAAGTGGGGGCAATTAGACGATCTAGTTTCTAAATTTCATTAGTAGTCCTCCCTGCCACACTCCAATAATTCAAACACTGTATCTGCTATCTTTCTAGGAATCAGTTCTAGTTTTGACAGCAGTATCCAGAACCAACCTTTAGGTAATGAATGTTTGGGGACTTGTGTACTATGGAAACACATGCGCAGTTTGTTGCCACCATCAGTCACCACTTTTGCCCAAACCAAGTTTTCTCAACTCTTTAGCAAACAGTCTGAAGAATATTCCTCAAGATAGAACGGCTTCTTGTTTCTCTGGAGGAAAAAAAGGTCAAAATCTCATGCACAAGATCTCTCTGAATGTTTCAGACAAGTACTTGCAAAGGGAAATAATGTACCAAGAATGCCAAATCTGTTTTGTACTGTGAAAAGTACCCATGCATTGTGGTAGCCATTCTGTCAACAGAGGGAGGGAGATGAGAGGGCAGCGTTTTCCATTGGCTCAGCTGAGTTATGAATTCTTTCCATTTCTTCTGGTCATTACAAGAACTTCTGTGCTCCAGCCCACCATCTTAATGCTGATATTTGCAAGCTGCTCTGGTAAACTTTTTTTCAGTTAAAGAGTAGGGTAAAAGGCTATAAACTTCTGGTGCCTGAGGGCAGCTCTCTGTAATTGACCGCCTGCATCCTAGAATAAACACTGGGCTGGATTCAACTAATGGGGCCTCCTAGCTGAAGCCACACAAGGACTTCCACTAGTGCAGGCATGTCCAACCTCCAGCCCGGGAGCCAGTTGCGGCCTGTGGGCTTGTTTCAAATAGCCGCACAGGCCATTTTGAAAAAGCAATCTGTTGCGGCCCCTGAGTGCCTGCCCGCCAAAGCCATTTCTCTTTTGCAGGCTCATCACGAGCTCTCCCCTGTAGCTATCCCCGCACCATTAGGGGGACCCTGGCTGTGTCACTCCTTGGGTCAACCAATGCGGTCAGCCATGGGCATGGCTTAACCCCATTTATGCAGTGCGCGACGGGAACTCTCCCCTTTCTTCTTCCTGCTGGAGCAGTTTTCTTCTCTGCAGTTTTTCTCCATTCCAGTTTTCTCTCCAGCATTGGACCATCTGGATGTCATGGAGTGGCTTCTCCAGCTGCACGGTGTCTCCTTTCTCACTGGAGTTTTGGCAGACAGCGCACGCTCCTGATCCCTTGGTATTGTGTGTGTGTGTGAGAGAGAGGTGTGTGTGTGTGTGTGTGTGTGTGAGAGAGAGAGAGAGAGAGAGAGAGAGAGAGAGAGAGAGAGAGAGAGGTGTAGGAGGGAAGAGCTGACGGGCAGGAAGATCGCGCGCTGGTTGGTGTGAGATAGGAAGGTTGAGTGCAGGGAGGTAAGAATGAGTGTGAGTGGGGCGGTTGGGTTCTGTGAAGCCACATTTGACTGCAATTTTGGGGAGGATCTGTGTGAGGTTTGATTGTGTGGCGTGTGTGCAGAAAGACCCGAGTCCCCTTCACCTTAGCAGTGGGTGCTTTTAAAATGAGTGGCAGTAGGGGGTGAGATGATTGGGTCCTCCACACAAATTGGCTCAGAGTGTGTGTGTGTCAGGAGAATGCCCAGAACGCAGGAGGCAGAGAGGGGGAGAATTGTCTCATCAAGCAAGCAGAAATGTTGCACTTCCAGTGCAATTTTCAGGGACTGGCTGGATGAGGAACAGTGGTGGGCACTGCCTGCCCAAGACACACCCCCCCCCCGGATGAGAAGAAGGAGACTTAGATACCACCTCAGTGGTGGTGGGACACAGAGGACCAGTCTGAGGTGGGGGTGGTAGAGGCTGGAGGCTTGAGTGAACACATAGAGTCAGAAGAAGGAAGCCGTTCAAGAACAGGGTGGGTTGCTGAAGGTCTCACTTTGAGGGCAGACTCTGACCGAGAGGAGCTAGATGCTGCCTCAGTTTTGCAGCAGCGGCCAAATCCTTCTACAGTGGGCTCTCCTTCTCCACTGACACGAAGATAACGAAGAGCATTGCACATTGCTAGTGACAGAACCGGAGGGGGATCCCTCCTCCTTGCTGCAGTTTACATTTGCTTCCTAGAAGTCCAGCGACAGAGGGCTAGATAGGGGAGGAGGGGTCAGACAGCAGTCTCAGCAATGTCTTCAGTTAGGGCACTTGAGCCTTGGAGAACTTTGCTGTGTTTTCTTTTCTGAATAAGAAGCTGACTTCACAATGAGTCTTGAGTCTTCATTTTGTGGATGTTCCTGCCTGCCTGAGAGAAATCTCCTTAACACTATGTTGAATTGCTGTCCCTCCCCCTGACAGTTTTTTTGGCATTCATCTAACTTTTAGGCCCATTGATTTCTGTCGACCTATTCTGAGTAGCAGTTGAATACTTAGCAGTTCTCCATGCCTCTCCCCTGATGTAATGACCGCTCCCCACATTAAATGGGGGGCGTCCTTTGTGTGGTAGTGTGCAGCCATCTGGACCCTATGCGGCACCGTTAACACAGGCTTGGCTTCGCCTTCCCCAGGTGGGATACCTGGAGGTCTCCGCCTACCTCAGCCAGTTGCCCAATCCCGCCTGAGGAGGCATTGCCAAGGTGATCAGGCCAGGTAGGGGGAGGGACCACCCTGCCCACACAACAGGGGGGAAAGTTACAAGATAAGCTTTGTTCAAAACAACTGCTTTGGTTGTTAGTAGTGCTCAGGTGGAATTAAAAGTATACATTATGATGGGGGATTTGGAGTACACTTTCTTTAAAAATAGAGCTGCTTGGTGTGCTGGGTGATGACGTTCATTGTACAAAGTTTCTTTTCACATAAAGATTTGAATAGCTTTCTTGCAAACTCTGCTCATTGTACTGCAAAATTTGACATTTTTGAGTGTGTCTTAATTACGGAAGGTTATAATAAAATAGAACGGAGGCCTCAGTGCTCAACTGGATGTTAGCTGCCTCGGTGCTTTTATGGAGTAGCTAGCCTATCCAGAATTTAAAATGTCAGTAGTTTAATTTTCACTCCAGGATAATGCTTAAATGTGAAGAACACTCTGTTCTTAGCTAGATGTTTTTGAAATATGTGAAGCAAGCAACTAGTGATGTTCTATCACTCTTTTACCAGAAGATATTCACACAGGCACTTAACAAAAAATGTAATGAGAGTCCTCGACCTAGTTGAATAACTTCTTTGCACAACAAACCAACCACCCAAGTTTCAATTGGCTTTTGAAAGGTCCTCTACAATGTAGTCGGTGTGTGTTTTCAACTACTCATTGGCTGTGAATATTAGAAGTGGACTTCATCTCTAACCTAGTACTATTGGTTCCAACCAGATGACAGCAAACCCCCCCACAGAGAGCTTTCCACAATCTAATGAAGTCCTTTAAGAATGCACGAACCAGGTATGATGGTAGCATGTGAGTTATGTGGTATGTTGCTTAGAAGGGATATGGGTGGTGCTGTAGTCTAAATCACTGAGTCTCTTGGGCTTGCCGGTCGGAAGGTTGGCAGTTCGAATCTGTGCGACAGGGTGAGCTCCCGTTGCTCTGTCCCAGCTTCTGCCAACCTAGCTGTTCAAAAGCATGTCAGTGCAAGTAGATAAATAAGATTACTGCAGTGGGAAGGTAAACGACGTTTCCGTATGCTCTGGCTCTTGTCACAGTCCTCCGTGTGCCAGTAGTGGTTTAGTCATGCTGGCCACATGACCCAGAAAACTGTTTGTGGACCATCACTGGCTCCCTTGGCCTGAAAAAGTGAGATGAGCGCCATACTCATAGTTGCCTTTGACTGGACTTAACTGTCCAGGGGTCCTTTACCTTTTACCTTACCTTATGTTGTTGAGAAGCTTCAGCATAGGTGACACACACATTTAACAATAAATAAGCATCACAATGGCCTGTCCAAGACTCCACCTGCCATGTCATGAAGGTCCACTGACCAAGCATACCCTCCCAACCCACAACAGTGTGTCCTTCTTTAGTTAACTCCGTTTTTCGTAGATTCCGGCAAGTCACTCCACTTGCCCTCTCTGGGCACAGCAACAATTGCCCCAGAAACACCCATCTCTGTGTTGGGTATAAGCAACCATGCATGCCTCCAGCCAGCAGAGGGCAGCACTGATGGTCAAGGGGAAACACACTTTTGTGGTTTCCTGCCAAACTGCACCTGTGAGTAGGTGGCTGCTGGTGGTGATGTGATCTACAACCCTTTGTGTGTTTTAAGAAACACTGAAACATGAGTTCATCGAGTAAGAAGCATTTTCTCTTTTCACACTTTTGTGATTTCTCCGAAAACTGCATTACTCTCAGGTTAGACGTATATATTCCCAATCCATGGGCTGAGGCATATTGTGATGTGCACATTATGAATTACATAACTGCCCCCTTTAAGAGAAACAGCTAGGATCCCGTAGAGCTGATTCATCAGCTAAAAGGCAACTGAAGATGCGCTATTCTTCCCTGAAAGCAAGTGAGGAACCTTGCAGTATCCAGGCTTTTAGCTTGCACATAAGCTCCATTGAATACAGCCTTACTTCATTGTAAAAGTGCTTAGCAAGTCAGCTACAACTAGCCTGGAGTTCCTGGTGCACCACTCTTTTTTTGCCTGATTACTGTCATCAATCATAAGAAGATTTTGGTCAGGAAAAATGGTATTATTCTGAAGTTTAGAGGTTGATAGCTATGGCTTGAATATTGATTATTCTAGAGAGGGGGTGGCAATAAAAGAACAATAAATAAATAAATTAAAATTTGATACTGGCATGATAATTCATAAAGAATACAACCTGTAGGAAAACTTCTCTGTATCTCTTGAAGTGATAGGTTGCTGTGATCTGTGGGTTTG
Organism: Podarcis gaigeae; assembly: GCF_964106915.1. Lineage (NCBI taxonomy): Eukaryota > Metazoa > Chordata > Lepidosauria > Squamata > Lacertidae > Podarcis > Podarcis gaigeae. The sequence goes on along the minus strand of NC_139678.1, from coordinate 101,981,123 downwards.
GACAAGATAGTATGTGCGGGGTTTTTTTGTTTTTTGTTTTTACTTTGGGGGCAGAATGACTGCTTAAAATTCCTTAATAGTCATTGGCCAAGTATGTTAGTCACATCTGTTGTTGGAGAAATTGCAGATAAACGGCTCACAATATCTAAGAAGTTGCTGGAGACAACTCTGGAAGCTGAAGGCCATTTTTGACAAAAGTTACTCATCATCCGTCAAAGGAAGGGAAAAGCTAAGTGTGTGTGTGTGTGTGTGTAAGAAAGGGAGGGTGGGGGAGAGACCTTGGCATAGTGGATAGCACAATGAAGATGCCAATCCAGTTTGCAGCAGCTGTGAAAAAAACAAATTCCAAAATTCCATGCTAGGGATCAGGAGGAAAGGAATTGAAAATTGAACTGCTAATATTTGAATGCCATTATACTAACAAATGGTGCGACTTGATGTAGAATATGGTGTACAGTGCTGGTCATCTCACCTCAAAAAGGATATTGTAGAGTTGGAAAAGGGCACTAAAAATGATCAAAGGGATGGAGATATTCCCCTATGAGAAAAGATTGTAGCCTTTGGGGCTTTTGAGTTTAGAGGAAGTGCAAGCAAGAAGGGTACATGACAGAAGTGTATATAATTGCACATGGCCTGGAGAAGTTGCATAGAGAATTTTCTCTCTCCTTATTACATGACACTAGAACATCCATTCATGCTGAATGTGGGAAGATTCAGGACAGCATAACTATGGAAGACACTTCCACAAAAGGCAGTGATGGCCACCATCTTAGATAACTTTAAAAGAGGATTAGATAAATTCATGAAGAATGTTATCAATGGCTAGTAGCCATAATAGCTATACCGTGTCTCCATGTTTGGAGATAGTATGGTTCTCAATGCTAGTAGCTGGAAACCACAGGAGAGGACTTCTTGTGAGCATCTGGTTGGCCACTATGAGAACAGGAAGCTGGAGTAGATGGGCCACTGGCCTGATTCGGCAGGTGCTTGTTATGTTCTTATAGGGTGGTTTCCTCTTGTGTTTATTTAGTATTCTCTTGTTAATTATTATTGTTTAGCAAATTCTTTGGGAAAATATTTGGGAGTGAGTACAGAGAAACAAGGAAAGAGCAGAATTGCAATTATATTTCATTCCAGCCATCTAAGAACGGCTCCACGAATGATTTTAGGGTCACCTTCCCTCAAAGAGACTGCTAAGTAAAACAAAGTTACAGAGTGCTCTTCAGAGTGTTCTTATAAATCATGATTGTAAAGATATCTTCAAAAGCGAGTCAAATGTCGCTCGACAGATTTATGACTTTTGCTCCGTCTCACAAAAATGAAGGAAAGTTTCACGTGCCTTTCCAGCACTGGCTTCTACTCTTTTAAGTTGTTGTTGTTGCTGCTGACCATTTTCTTTATGCAAGACAAAATATTTTATAGGTGACATTCCTTTAAGAACAAGCACAACTCTGCATTATTCTCCATGGGGTGGAGTCCAATGACAGTGGTATGAGAAGGAACCTAACCATGCACTTCCTCCCTCATGAATGTTAATGGGACAGCGTGGGATTCAGCTACATGGAAGCCTGTCCTACACTTCTCTGGTGCCATTTGAATCCAGGTCTGAGATAAAGGACCACTGGCTTGAATGGTTTCAGAGGCTACTAGACAAAATTGTGAAGGATAAGGCTGTTAATGACTGCCTACGATGCTGCCTATGTGCTACTTCCTACATCTGAGGTAGTATGTCTCTAAATACCCATTGCTGGGGTTCAATGAGCTGGAGAGGGCTACTGTGCTCATGACCTGTTTGTGAGCTTCCCATAAACCTCTGGTTGGCTACTATGGGAACAGGATGCTGGGCTAGATTTGAAGACTAATGCCATGTTTAGGCATTCTCATGAAAATGTGAAGGGACATACCAAGGGCAGGAATGTGCCACACAAACCCTGCCCTTCATGCCCCTAGATCTTCGCTTGATTAGCTCAAAGGTCCGAAGGTTTCTTTTTTTAAAGGCACTAAATCAAGATGCTTAGAAATCTCCCCACAAGCTGGAGCCCTGGCTTAAGAAGGTTTCCAATGGCAAATTATCATCTGAACACACTTCAGAATCTCATTTCGTCTTTCACGCTAACAGCGCACAGACCTAAAGTGGAGCTGGCACAGTTGGGAATGTTGGTGGCTGGGTTTCCATGCATGCCCTCGCCTCCATCCCCTTTGTGTGTTCAGGCTTAGCTTTAAGCAGGCCCATGCAGAACTTGTCTGATGCCTGGGACAGGAGTCTTGTTAGAATAAAGTTATAAACTCAAACAAAAACACAGCCACTCCCTGGTCAGCCCCCACCCACCCAGCTTAGCCCTCCGAGGCCAAGGCAAGTGTACCTGGCTGTGACCTGCTCTCCACAGGCCTGACTCTAGCAACCAACTGATAGGCAGTCACCACATGTTTCACAGTTCAACCAAGTACAAACATGTACAGTGGTAGCTCTGATTACGAACTTAATTCGTTCTGGAGGTCTGTTCTGGAGGTCTGAAACCATTCTTAACCTGAGGTACCATTTTAGCTAATGGGGCTTCTTGCTGCCGCCATGCCGCTGGCGAACAATTTCTGTTCTCATCCTGAGGTGAAGTTCTTAACCCAAGGTACTACTTCCAGGTTAGCAGAGTCTATAACCCCAAGTGTTTGTAACCCGAGGTACCACTGTACCATTCTCAGCAAAGGCTATCCATCAGGGTGACCAAGGCCAACTTATTTCTTTGGTGAGGCCTGAACCAAGCTTGGAATGGATCTAAAAAATCCCTGTCCTTCAACAATGCTTGCAGCTGCCCAGCCCACAAAACATCCTTGATCATAATAGTAGCCTCTCCCCTGATGGACCCTGTGTAAGTGGCCTTGGTTACAGAGCCTTCGAGAATAAGAAAGCTCCTACATGCCTCATTCATATCATTTTTGCATCTAACTAGAGCCTTTCTCTTTATATGATGGAGTGGTAAACATATTTTCTTTTGAAGTATTTCCTGTTGTTTCCTTCAACTTACTTCCAAGTAAATGAACTGAGGATTGCGGATGTTTTGCAATATGTATCGATTTGATGAGAGAACTCTCCTGATGAGTGAACTATTAAGCAACATTACAAGACATTTTGTGAATGGCATTATTATAAAATAAAGATTGATATGATGACTGCTAATTATTTGGCTGTTCCTAAGAGAACTTCTGCTCTTGAAGGAAATGTCAACTAATATGAATATGCAAACATCACACCCACCTACACATATGCTGTTGCTCAGTTATTCTTGGCAGTGCCAGTACTGTCAATCCCAAATGTTCAAAAATGGGAGTTTTAAAAATGCAAGGTAAATTTTAATACATAAATACCAAGGCTCAGGACTGCAATACCTTAAGGATTGCCTCTCCCCATACAAACTGACCTGGACCCTGTGTTTGTCACCTGAGGCCCTTTTCTATGTTCCCTGTCCCACAGAAGTTAGTAGGGTGGCAACAAAAGAACAAGCCTTTTCTGTGGTGGCTCCCAGATTGTGGAATGCTCTCCCCAAAGGCTCCCATGGTACCATCATTGCATGCCTTTAGACACCAGGTCATAACCTTCCTCTTAACCCATGCCTATTGCTGTTAAATAATTATGGCTTGTGAAAGTGTGGGGGAGGAGACTGCTATTATTATGATTATTTTACTATTAGGCTGTCTGTCAGTAAGCTTTCTGCTATGTTTTTTATTATATTTTTATCATTGATGTTTTGTAATGTGAGTCTAATGCTGTACACTGCCCTGAGATCTTTTGATAAAGAGTGGTATATAAATTGAAATAATAATAATAATAATAATAATAATAATAATAATAATAATAATAATATGCTCTTTGTTTGTTTACTCAGGCATTTCTGTATCAGTTGTTAATTAATATAAAGCATTGTAACTTTTCTATGCCTTAACTGATAATTTTGCTAGTCATTGTTTTATTTTTATTGTAGCAGAGCCTGTGGTTTTCAATCTGAATTATTTTAAATAGAGGGTATTGTTTGCTTTAGATTTGGGATCAATTTTCTTTGAAAGTTCTTTGTTGGACAGGCTAAACTCCTCAATATACTTTGAAACCATAATGAATAATATCCTGCATTCTGTTCTTGTTCTCTTTTTGTCACTAATAACTGCAATTATATATATAGCATGAATTCATTTTATTCACACTTTTCTAGACTGCCCTGGGTGGTTAAGAAATATTTTAAGTAAATAAAGCGGTCACCTAAAGAAGGTGCTCTCTGCATTCTCTCAGGCGGGACATTCTGAAAAAGGCATGACTTTAAAAAAAAAAACGTTAAGGGTTGCAAAACACTATAGTCATCAGTTGTGTGACTTAGCACTAGTGATGACAGTGAATTTTGGAATGAAAGGGTGGGGCATTAATTTCTTCAGTCTCAAATTGCTAACCACCTTCTAATGTTGAGGTCCAGCTACTAATATACTATCCCATCATCCGTCCATCCTCTTTCCTACACAAACCTTGGATGATGAAGAATGGATGACTCATGGAAGAGAGGGCAGGTCGGCAACAGAGGCCTTGTAAGTCTTATCCTTAAGGCTTGGAGTACTGAGCATGGAGTACTGATTAGCACTAGGATGACTGACACCATATTTATATAGACTTCATATATAAGCTTGATGTAGAACTCTCAAACTGTATCTATTGAGCAATAAGGTTGGATGGGGGGGGAATGGACATATTGCCCCCCGACTCATGCATTAATTCCCAATAGCAATGGATACTCTTTCCCACTGGAGTCTTGCAGCAACTGGTCATGTTTAGAAGCATTCCAGAACAGTATTGCCAACAGCCCTTCCTAGGTTTGTTAGAGATTCCTCTAAGTTTGTTAGAGATTAGGGTGTGTGTGTCTGTGTGCATGTGTGTAATTTCTACTGGACTTTGTTTTCAGAAGCCTTATCTGAATATCTTCAAGCTTTCTTGGAGGGTTCTCATGAAGCTTGGAAAAATCAAGCTAGCTGACTGGGGGAAGGACACCCACTAAACAAGTGCATGCCTTTAATTTCCATGAATTCTCCTTTTAAGTAAGCATAATTAGGTGGTGAGACCAATTCACAACACCAGATGATGTGTTGCAAATGTGGTGGTGATAAGGATCAAACTGGAAGTGATCTGGGAATTGCATGATCCTTAGTCTTCAGAAAAACTCAGACATGTAATCTGCATCAGGACTGTGGTTCAGGGGACCCCCTGTGCTATTTTACTACCAATAATTGACCACCCAAAATACAGTGGTACCTTGGGTTAAGTACTTAATTCGTCCCGGAGGTCCGTTCTTAACCTGAAACTGTTCTTAATGTGAAGCACCACTTTAGCTAATGGGGCCTCCTGCTGCCACTACGCTGCTGGAGCACGATTTCTGTTCTCATCCTGAAGCAAAGTTCTTAACATGAGGCACTATTTCTAGGTTAGAGGAGTCTGTAACCTGAAGCGTATGTAACCTAAAGCGTATGTAACCTGAGGTACCACTGTTGCTATTTGTCTCAGTTGAAAAATAAAAATCTATGGACACAGTCCTGTGTCCTCATAAGTCCTCACTCCCGCTTCTTGCAGCTTGGATGGAAAGGTGAATTTTATAAGTGAAAATGGCACTAGTGGGAAAAGGTTAACCATCTTCCCTGTGCTACAGTCCTGATCCATATAAGGCCTTTCTGCTTCAGAGTTCAGGACACCAAATTTCCATCTAGTTTAACCCTTATTGGAGTCAACCATTGTCACAAGGGTAAATAATTCTATGACTGAACACCACCTACTCATAACTCAGACCATGTTTACCACACCACTATTCAAACCACCTGTGGTGGCATTATGATTGTCTTGAAAATATATGCTGATTAACATACTGGTACTTGATGGAGGAAAGTGCATGGTGACTTCAAAACAGGCAGAATTTGGTAAATTGGAATGGAGGGCAAAATGATGCTTTGATGCACCCCTTCCAGGAATGTAACTGAGCACTTCAGTCGGGTCAAGATTTCAAAGCTAAGGGATGCTGTGGAACAACGGTGGTGAATCTTATACTGAATGCTACGAAAAGGAAGGATGCTAACATAAGGCCCATTCATTGTGTTTAGTGGAGCTGCTGCATTGAGATAACACAGAGGTAAACAAATATCCATATTAGTCATGCTACAGCAACAGTGAGAACTCCCGATGTTTATCTGAGCTCATTCACTGCTCATGATGCTACTCATGATGATGTTTACTAGGTACTCAAAGCCTTTATAACATGATATGATAAAGATAATATGCAACAGCTGCACTTCATTACATATTGTGCTGACTGATGCAGCACAATAACTGCCTTATGCTTACTATTAATGATCACGACAGTTCCTGTTAAGTATAGGGAAGTAACTTAAAAGGTGAGCAATACAATGTGAATACAATGCAATGAACACTTATCTTTTTTCCAGAAGCATAAGCCAGCATATTCTTATACAGGAGAAAAGGCACTTTGTGGGATTTATCGTTGTATTATCCATCAATTGCACATACTTCCGCATTATGAATTGTTCAACTTGTCAGCTACACAAAAAAGCTAACACGTTTCATCTATTCTTAAGTGTCAGTGGGTGCAAAGTCTGGAGAACTAGAATGATGGTGACATAAAATCTGCATGAAATGCACCAATGCCTACTGGCTTAAATAAGATTGATAATAGTTAAAGGCTAGTCTCTATCAGCCACTGCCAGTATGGCCAATAGTCAGGCATGGTGGGAGTTGTAGTCAGACCAACATCTGGAGGGCCATTTACATCCCTGCTCTATGCCTAATGGTTGTCGTATCTCATGCAAGTGCCTTCTGTGTAGTTGCTTCAGACAGCAAGCTATCTGGCAAGGTGGACAATTGTTTTACCCACCCGGCTGATGTACAGGAGTTGTGTGGCAAGCTATAAGTTCAGCTACCTTTCATTTTCACATTGCATGGACTCATTTGTAGAGGAACATGTTGGAAGTTACTGTTCCCTCTTGATTTCAGACTAGAGCAGCAACAGTTGAACTTGTCTCTTGGTAAATTAGCAAGGACTGGATGTTTGTCTCTTGGTAACTCAGCAGGTAACTCAGCTTCCGCTAGTGGTTTGTTTGATTTTCCTGGTAGCAAACATAAGTGCTACTAGGTTTGTTTTTTTTCTTCCCCTGGAAGATTTTTGTGTGTGAGTGTTCTTCAGGTGGAAAATACAATATTTATAACTGGAAGGAATAATCCTGATGATCCCTGTAGAACAGTAATATCTTGCAAAGGCAAGTTGCCAATTACTGAGGGCATCTGTGGAAATGCATTAATAACTTGCTTCACATGGTCTCCAGCTGTGCTTCAGTAATAGAAACAAGAGTGGCACTGGTTCTAATTAATCTAGGGATGGCACCAAATATTGGAATTGGGTGGCTTGGAAGCAAGTCCTCCCAGTTCAGAAAAGCTGTGCCATTTGTAAGCTGAGAAATAATTAATTATCATAATTAGATTGCTTCAGCACCAGAAATCCCTAGTCCCAGTTGTCTCTTCCTCTTCCTCTGTTTGCCAGGTGTACCGGGGGGTTGGCAGAAGAGAAGGAGAAAGAGACATTAGTAGCACTGGAGGCTTTCAAAATCACCAAAATGCTAAAACCAGACTGAAGCATGCAACAGCTGCTGCATGTCTGGGTAGGTTTACCTGAACAATAAGTGTTTTTAGCGTGTTCAGAAAAAAAGTACAGTGAAGGTGCCAAAGTAGGAACAAGCTTCAGAGACATAAGAATGCTAAGTTCAGAATCAGAATATTATCAACTAGTACATTATCTATGAAGGATAATTGAGCTGGAAATTACTTCTGAGGTATCTTAAGATATAAGAAAATGAAGATAAAAAATGGAAAACCTTAAATGTGTCTATGGGGTCATTAATGTTATATGACTTTATTCAGGTATGTTACATTCCCATGACGATTTGTGGTGGACGTAGACACATATTCAAGGCATCAGAAATAACTGTAAATGTAGCAGGCTTGCAAAAATATTATTGCATTTTCTTCTTCTTAGATCTAGAAGCATTTATTAAAACAAACAGACCTAACACGTCCAGTCAAGGATTTGCTTTAAAGTGACACTATAGCATGCTTTGTTATGTTCTAATCCTGTTTTCAAGTGTATGTTGTTTCTTAACAGACACCTTTGTTTGCATTCGTGAAGAGCACCTGTGGAATCCTAGAACATTTACAGGCATGTCCTTAAAAGCCCATTATTGTAATAAAGATTTAATCTCCCAAAGAGTAATAAATTATATAGACATAGCTTTAGGTGTCACAATTGCCCACAGGTAGAAAGCACTATAGTGCTTCTTTGTTGTTGTTTTTAAAAGAGTAAAACATTGACAGGGCTCTGAACAATCCATGAATTATAATCTTCCAATTCGTTATTACTTGGCTATTAATAACATGCTAAACTTTTCAAAATGGAAAGGTTTCTGGGATTCTGCCAAAGCCTAAGATATAAGCAATAAAAAACAAAATAGCATTTTAAAAGTGGCAAAAATTTACAAGTTGCAAATAAACCTCATTTTGAGAATCAGAAAAATTGCCAGCAACTGAGGAAAAGCTGATTTATGCAACACATTTGTTTTGTCTTTTAATTGTCTTTAGGCAATGCCTTTTAGTATTGCACTGTTTGATCCTTTTGCCTGTTCAGGCACAAGATGGATATGCAAGAAAGTGCAAGTGTTGTATAGCACGGTGCGGCAAAATGCTTGAGTTGCATTATGTGCTGTGCGGGTTTGTGGTGAAGTTGCACAGCACAAAGATTTGCAACATTCCCACCAAGGGCAATATTAAGTCCCAGGGCTCACGGTGCTTCCTCCACAGTATTGCTGTTTCCCAAAAAGCATGACTACCAAATGCAGGGCAAGTACAAGATATCCGCCCCCCCCCCGCCCTGAGACAGAACTCTTGCTACCCTGCGCCAAGCCCCATGCACTGACCTCTGGCTCCTTTTGATTTTCCCCTTCCAAAGGGGTCCACTGTCCCTCAGACCTTGTGGGGGACCAGACTATATATTTGGGGGTGGGTGGGTGAACAAATTCCTATGCCCCACAAATAACCCAGAGATGCATTTTAAATAAAAGGACACATTCTACTCATGTAAAAACACGCTGATTCCCGGACCGTCCGCGGGCCAGATTTAGAAAGCAATTAGGCCAGATCCAGCCCCTGGGTGTTAGTTTGCCTACCCATGGCTTAACACAGGGGTCAGCAACCTTTTCCAGCCGTGGGCCGGTCCACCATCCCTCAGACCTTGTTGGAGGCCGGACTATATTTTGAAGGGAAAAAAATGAACGGATTTCTATGCCCCACAAATAACCCAGAGATGTATTTTAAATAAAAGAACATATTCTACTCATGTAAAAACACGCTGATTCCTGGACCATTCGCGGGCCAGATTGAGAAGGCGAATGGGCCACATCCAGCTCCCGAGCCTTAGGTTGCTTACCCCTGGCTTAAAACAAAATTGATCATGGTGAAGTGGTAGCAAGGCAAGAGGTCTCTGTGGCAAGGCTTGGGCAACCCAGTGATATCAGACCGCTGATCACTTTGCTGAAGCAGCAAAGCAGTGGCAGTTCTTCTAAATGGCTCAGTGGCAGAGGGTGAGTGAGAAGCTGGTTTGGGGGAGGGCATGCAAATCTGCCATCTTTCCTGATCCACCAGAGGGAAATAGGTGAGCTGGGGCTGGTCAAAGACCATTGACCAAACTGGCCACAGGAATCCTACGAGAAATATAATGCAGTCTACCTTGTATAATGTTGAGGCAACTGAATACATTTGTGCACACCTGTAGGATCAGTCTTCCTACGATGGAATAAATTGACTGCAATTATATAAGAAGCAAGTAAAAGGAAATCTTTTTAAAACAAACCTCAAACATCTAATGTCACAAAGCCTGCCTCCTTCTTGTCCCTTCCTGTTGTAATTTGAAAACAATATTAAATTGCTTTTACATATGAAATTGTTTTTAAATTGTATGTATATGTGGTGTTTGCATATAGGGGATTGTTTTTTAATTGTTTCTCTTATTCATGTTTTTCTGTGAAATAGCTTTGAACTACTTTATGGGATGCAGTTAATAAATGGAAGCAAACTGTGTGTGTTTTGTTTTGAAAAATATGTAGTGAGAGAATGGGGGAGGTCAAGAGGATTGCCAGGACTTGTATTTTTAGGAACTACTGTAAGCTTCTTCCTCTCTTCTCTTCTCTTCTCTTCTTTTTTCTCTCTGTAAAGTTTGCAAAAGCAATGGAGGATGGGAACTGTTCAGGGGCCAGTTAATTTTAGCCATATGGGCCCTTGACAGTGGGGCTGCTTCTGGGGTACCAGTTAAAGGGAAGGTCTGCATTATACATATCATAATAGAGATGCTGGATGAAATTGTTATGAAAATGATAGTTCATCATTGTGTGATAGGTAAGATTCACGGTGCATGCAGGGTCCATCAAGTCAAATTGATGAGCTGGGCTTGAATGACAAAGAATTCAAGATGTCCCTGTTACGTCATCAGATTAAGCACTGTAAAGCCATTCATTTCAATGGGATATGAGTATAGCTGCCTCCAACTGAAGTCAATGAGCTTTTAAACTGTGGTTGGATCAGGCTCAATATTTGAACAATGGATTCACCCACCCACACAAACTGGGTTGAAAAAGACTGAAGAAAGGAAACCTAACAGCGCACAGGTAGAAATATCTAAAGCATTGTTTGTCTCTTGTGCTCTTTTCATATTATCCTCCAAGTTAAAAAAAAAGAAGAAGTATCAAAACATTCTTTGTATTTTCTCTCTCCCCCCACTCCCATGCTGCTCCCGAGCCAACTATTTTATCTTTTTAATATTTCCTGTTCTGGGCTTCACAGTACCTTCTGTCTCTCTCATTTTCCTGCTGTTTCTCTAATATGTCCACCTTCTGCTGTTGGGTGGTTTTTTTATTAAAGAAATGTAAATTATTTTTATGTCATGTTTTTCTTCCTTTCCTTACACTTTCCTTTTCCTTCCTATTTAATCTATACCAATTTACCATCTGTCATTTCCTTCAATTCCATTACACACACACACACACACACACACACACACACACACTTTTCTTTCCTCCTGAAGTTAATGTTTCTTAACTTCACTTTTCACCAAGTCCCATCAAGTCAGTTTGTGCACCACCCTTTCCTACTTTAAAGCCCGGATAGCTCAGTTGGTTAAAGCATGGAGCTGAAAATGCCAAAATTGCAGGTTCGATCCCTGTATAGGACAGTTGCATAATCCTGAATTACAGGGAGTTGGACTAGATGATCCTCAGGGTCCCTTCCAACTCTACAATTCTTTGATTCTATGATTCTACCAGCCTGAAGGGTTCCAGCAACAGCCTTCTGCACCACAGATTGTTTGGAGGCAAGGCTGCATAGTGTGTGGGCTGGAATGCAGAGATCCATAATCTCAGGGGCCCCAATAACATTGGCATATCCACACCTTTTGCCCTGCTTTTTCCAGGCACTGGTCTGCACTTTAAAGTTCCATATATGAGCGCTCGGGTCTTCTGCATTTTGCTGTTTGCTCCGATACATCTTTAAAGAGCCAGTTCCCACAGGGAAAGCTTTGGAGGGGGATGGGGAAGGGCACTTAGGCACAGAGCTCTAAAGCAAGGACTGTGTGGAGGAAAGGTTAGTATGGATAAGTCCCAAAATGCCATGCATGTGTCAGGTTGTTTTTTTTCTGGGGAGACGTAGGGGTAAGTGTACCCCTAAACGTTTTGTGAATCTAACGGGAGAAGAAACTTTTTTACAAAATTGGTTTCTTCTCTAGCACGGTGAATTGCCAGTTCCGTTGCTACCCCGATGGCGGCCTCATTTCCTGCCACATTGTTTGCCGAGTCTCAGGCGGAAGTGAACATTGAATGTGTGAAGTAGGAGTTGGAAGTAGGAGGGAAGATGTTAGTGCACACAACCTCATGCCAATGTGGAAGTTACTGTGAGCTGTCAGCTGTGTAATGTGAGGTAATGCATGGTATTTGTACTTTTATCCATTTACCATATTTATTTTCCTTGATTCGAACTATAAAATGGTGATTTTTCTTGAGTCAAAATGAGAGTAGCCCAAAACATTTTTTAAAAGAAAAAAAGCACTGCATGTGTCAATTCTGATCACACAGCATGCACAGATCTGTTTCTGCTGTGTGTTATCACATGCTTGCATTTATTGTTCATGTGGACAAAGTTCGTGAGGAGGAAGGGAGGGAGAGACGCTCCCTTCAAGTCTTCCTTTCTCCATGTAATTAACTTTGTGAGACTGGAGAATGGATGTTCACAGTGGGCATCAGTTGTGAACCCTCGCTCTCTGCTTCCTTCCCAGCCGGACGCAGAAGGACCCAGGTTCAGCTCGTGGCATCTGCATTTGAAACTCTGGAAAGCCTCTTCAAGTCAGTGAAGACAATACTGAGCTAGAAGGATCACCTTGCTCTGAGTCAGTATGGGGCAGTTTCCTATGTTCCCATGTCTGTATATCTGGAAGTGATAGCTATAAAATCAGGGGGGGGGGGAGTATTCATAACTTTATTTTAGGGGTTTTAACAAGGCTTTACCAGATGTCAACAGAGTTTCTGGATGGGTCCCCCCCCTTCTTATCCTAAAAAAGGCTTGTTCTAAGTCTTTCCTAACAAGCACGCTTTTAAATATATTTGTACACATCACAGCAATTCCCACCTCTTTCCTTCCAATTTGAAAACGGATAGTTCAAACAAACCTTACAGAAAATGATTTTCAGCCTAGAGCAAATCCATCAAACATGTGCTCCCCCAACATATATCATCTTTCAAGCCAGTCGCTCGAAAATATGCATTTCATGATTTGTACTCATCAAAATGTGGCAAAGGATCAGAAGCTGCCAATGCACAGAATAGTTTAAATGTCAAATGTTCAGCAAAGGGTCCCTGCAAATTTGCTGGGAGCTTTGAATTATTTTTTTAAAACAGAGCCTTGAGTTGGGTTCTTTATCAATGATGGCCCTTATGTTGGTCATAGATACCTACTGTGCTGGGGGGCAAAATGCTTCTGCTTCCTGCATCCTAAGGGCAGTGGTGAGTAGTGCTTATTGGGACTGGCAGGGTGGAAGACAGGGGGAGCAACAGCAGAGGTGAAACAAGAGCCAACGATAGGCACAGCCAATTATCTCCAACTTTTCTCACCACTCTCTTCCTCCCTACTGAATTCTACAAGGGCAGCATGAAGGCTATGGAAGAGGGAGCTGGCAGGCACTGCCACCCATTGGACTGGTTGCTAGTAAGAAGACAGGCAGGTGAGGCTGGCTGAAGGCCAGTTAAGGTTGGTGGGGCCCAATTTGCTCTAATGTCTCAGCCTCCACTGCCTAAGGGCCATAACAATTTGTACCAAAGCACAGAGTGCAGAGGGTATTGTACTGCCTGCTGTGAGAGGTTGTGAAGCTCTCTGAGGGAAAACTCTTTGCCAAACATGTTGCCACAATCAGGGGAGGCCCATTGGAGGACCTCGAGCATCACTCAGTTGCAGCCTGCGGAATCACTTTTGGTTTCTGCAGCCTGAGGATGTGGGCAGGATGATGCTCTCTCGTAGGCTGAAAAGAGCCAGCTGGTCAGCAGGAGCTTGCCAAATGTTTCATCAGTAGGAACTGCCAGGCAGAACTGGTGGGGCACTCCACAGGGCGGGAAGAACTCCTGTCCTCATCAGAAAGCAATGTAAGATGGCAGGGGAGTTTCAGTCAATACTTTGAAAGCATGGAATTGTCAACTGGCTAGCCATCCTTATGTTATTAGAACACGGCTACAGAAAGGCAACTAGTTAAGAAGAAACAACAAAGTTACCTTATATGGAGTCAAACCACTGGTTGATCTATCTCAGTATTGTTAATACTGACTAGCAGCTGTTTTCCAGGGTTTCAGACAGTAGCCATTTTGAGCCCTATCTAGTGATGCTAGGGGTTGACCCTGGGGCATTCTGCATGCAAGGCAGGTTCTGTAGCACTGAGCTCGTTTAGTTTTTTATTTGTCCCTGTTTGTTTGTTTATTTAAATTATCTATATCCTGCCTTTCCTCAATGCAGCTAAAGGCAACAGCACAATACATCAAACAGCACATCAAGACAATTATAGTGTACAATATACCTAAAAATATCCTATGAGCTTAGATGTAAAAGGATGGAGCATATTCTCTTGTCATGGGAACGTAAGATGAAATTCATGTTTGGAATGAAACAGCAAGGGGGGAAAACAGTTTTCTTGCCCTCAAAAGCTCATGCACCAATAAATGAGTTAGGGGGCTATCCAGTATGTTCGCTAATGGAGAATAAAGGTCAGGCTTGTTGCAGTTCATGACGGTTATAATTCAGAGCATCTGAAGGGCCAAAGGTTCCCCAAGCCTGATGTCAGTCCAATCAGAGCCAGCTGCGGAGACAATGGGAGCCCTTCTGTGGGCCTCCCTGAGTGATGGGTGATTTACAGCCTCTGCCAACCACTTTCCTGCTTGAGCTAGGGAGCTCAGATAGAAGAAACCTGGGAAAGCAAAGTTATTGGGCTTCCTGGGTCTTAGAGTAGCTGGATCCAGGATGGCCCCCGCAGCACAGTGCTCTTGAGAGCAGCTTCCTCCTCTTCTCCCTCCCAGCTCTCTAGCCCAACATGGAGCTCACTTAGGATCTAGCAGCAACTCTGGAAAAACTTGTGTGGTGCTTCCCCATCACACTTGTTAAGTAGGGCTGAGCGCAGCCATAATGTATTAGAAAAACAAGATCTCACAATTCACCTTCTATAATAGAAAATCTGGTTTTGAGAAAATCTAGTATGTTGTGACAGTGATTAACTTATTCTCTCTCTCATGCATGCACACATGCAAAATCTGGGCATGCCCTCAGCATGCAGTGATATATAGAAATGGGTATCTTTCACTCATTTTTGGAGGCAACCAGAGGCAAAATATTGTGCCCAAGGCTGAGGAAGAAATAAAAGTAATGGTGCAGTAATGAAGACCACTGGAAGAGATGACTGCTGGTGTATAACAGGTTACTTTTTACTTATTAGGTTTTCTGTAGCAAGGGAAAATCTGGATTAAATATCAAGAAAGCAAGAGCCAGCATTCTGATGACATTGACATTGTGTAAGCACTGGAATGCTGGGGGTAGGAACATGGAACTTGTATGCCTGAACCACAACCCTGAACCCCATGCAGAAGTGCTTCCAGTCAACACAGACCAGAAGTACCTACAGATTAAGAGAAGTAAAACTGAAAAGGTAGAGACAGGCTCATTTCTAAATGTCTGTTCCCCCATTTATTATTACTTTAGATCTCTGCCTTTTTCTTTCTTTCTTTGGTCTTTATTATTGATGTTGCCGAGGTCCCTACATGCTCCTATCAAGATCAATGGCCTTTTCTTTCAAATACAGAACAAACACATATATCAATGACATTCTCAAGAACATATAAACTGAATATAAAAATTAGGCAAAAGACTAAAAGGGACAGAATACTTTGATAAGAAGAGGCAGGAAGGTCTGGGCTGAAACAGCAGTGGTGGGAAGCATTTGGCAAACATGGTTCCTCCCCATAAAATCAGCTTGTGCTTCAGACAGATTGTGGTGTCTCTTGGTGAAGTGGTGAAGCCCCGATTGCAAGTGGGGCAGGCAGAGGGAGAAGGTGGAAAATGTCCTTGTTGCTGGGGCAACTGGGCTGAGGTAAACAAGCAAACATCATATTGAAAGTAATGCCATGAAGAAGGAGGACATCCACACCTACACCTGAACACAGGTTTTATTCAGATACAGATGTTGTTCCTGCTCATACTTTACTTTCAGTGGGATGAATCCCATTCTGCATTCCAATGTGTGGGATCAACTACAGTTTGTCTACTAGGCAAACTGGTTTGTTTGTTTTTTTGCTTGCCTCTTGCAGTCCCCCTGAGGAATCAGACCGACAGCCTGACGTCACTAACTGATCCCGATTTGTTGCAACCTAAGTGAATCTGTTGTGTCTGCTGCAGTGCCTCCTAGTAAAGTCCAATGTGGTGGGATGGTGGTGATCACCTGAGTCACTCACTGCTACTTACCAGGAAGGATGGAGGAGGCATTGAAGAGGTCAGAGTGGTGCAAATACATTGGCAGGAGTGTGCCATTGTCTCAAAGCAGCCTATCCATGCTTTGGTAACCTCAAGACTAGACTCCTGTCATTCATGGTGTTAGGATGCCTTTGGTGTTAGTGGTTCATAACATCACTAACCAGTGCTTTTCCCCAAGAAAAAGAGGTGCTGGAACTCACCATGAAGTAAGTCACCGGGCGACTCGGGGTAGCCCTGAACAGATGCCAGTTCGTCAACAGCTGTATTCACTGCCTGTGGAGGTGCTTAAAACTATGGCAAGCAGGAAGCAGACTGAAGAAAACGAAATACAAATTGCCACACCCTGTTGCTTGACCATTCATGGCTGGGGAGAGGCTAAGAGCTAGGTGGAGTCATAGATCTTCAAAAAAGTGTAGACTTGCACACGTTGGCCAGCTTCTGTTTTGGTTTGCAATGCTCATTTTGGGCTTCTCAAAAGTACATAAAGGCAAGAAGCAAGCAGGGGGAGCACCAGCGCACAATGGTGCCCACCTGAGAGGTGCCGTAACTGTGCTATGGCGCACTCCAGCTGAAAAGGAAGCACTGCCACTAACCAAAACTGGTAAAGGAGAATCTCGCTGACCACTTTAGAACAGCACCCACTGGCTGTCTATATAGTTTGGGAGCTAGAGATCTGAAAGCAGTCTGTATGCTAAAGTCATATTTAGAGGTCCTTCGTCAGATGTCCCCACTTTCAAAGGTCAGGTGAGCTTCTGGTTGCTTTGTCCTACCTTTGGAATGTCCTCTGCAAGGAGGCTCACCTGGCACAAACTCTCATGTGTTTAAGATGCAGTGTGAAGGCCCTTTTGTATTCCCGTGGGTTTCTTAACTTTTGTTGAAACTTTTTTTGTATGCTGGTGCTGAACGGTGTTCTTCTATTTTATTTGCTGTTGATATCAAGAGATTGCAAATGGACTAGTGGTGGCAGTCGTATTAGTGACATAAATGTGTTTGTTAAAAAGAGACCCATTTATTTATTTGCAGTGTTTATATTCCACTTTTCAATCAAACCCTCATTAAACATTTTACCATAAATAAATAAATATTTGTTCAATTAGAAGACAGACACAATAAAATCCAAATTTTTTTTTTTTGTGCATGTGTGAAAAGCTTAATGAAGATTTGATTGAAACGTGGGAAAGAAACACAACAAACAAATACATAAATAAATGGGGCTCTCCCCCCCAATGTATTTTGTGTCATTCACGTGACTGCTACCTCTAGAGGAACAGCCACTTTGCAATCGCTTGCTATTTCATCAAAATAAAACAAAAACAAGTTGCAGGAAGTGTGAAGCAGAATCTAGGGTACAGCGAGTAAGTCTGTCGTTTTCTTTTCTAGCTTGGGTCTTCAATCACACCCTCACCGAATTAAAAGGGTGAACATTGCTGTGCTCAGTTATCTTAGCATCTTTTTGCCCAATAAAATCATTGTTGTACACCACCCCAATCTCTGAGTGGTGTGAGATTCCAGGAGTTGTAGGAGCTTACCCAGTCATACAAAACTGTCTAAAAGGTAAGGTCATTGAATCACAGAATTGTAGGGTTGGAAGGACCCATGAGGGTCATCTAGTCCAAACCCCTGCAATGCAGGAATCTTCTACCCAATATGGTGTTCAAACCCATTGGCTCTGTCTCCACCTGCTATTGGTCTTCCTGACTTCCTCCCCACCATTCCCAATGGGTACCAGGTACTACTAATTCCCCACTTTTCTAATATTTTACTCAGAGATACCGCATTTTTCTGTGTATAAGACAAGGCTTTTTATTTTAAAAAATGTTTAAAATTGGGGGTCGTCTTATACACGGATAGTGCAGAGGGGGGACAGGCGATTGGTGGCAGCCACGAGCAGGAGATTGTTAGCAGCGATTAGGCGTGTGATTGGTGGCTATGGCAAGGCCTGCTGGTGATTGGCTGCTCTGGCAATTGGGTGTGCGATTGGCAGCAGCTGGAGGCGAGCGGGCAGGTGATTGGTGGCTTCATTGAGGTGTGCGGTTGGCAGCGGCAGTCAGGTGGGTGAGCGATTGGCAGCAATCCCCCCCGGCCAAAGCTGAACAACTCTGTGCAATCTCCCCCCATTTCCTTAATTTGGAGTCCAAAAAAATAGGGGTCGTCTTATACACAGGGGCGTGTTATACACTGAAAAATACGGTATCTCACAAATGTTAACACATAATTTACCATCCTCCCTCTCTGTCTCTCTCTTGGGTGGTGGTGTTATTGGTTAACAGTATAAGAAAGTGGATAATATTTTAAGAAGCTAAAACTGCAACTGCAATTTGCCTAGATATGCATAGGATTAGGAATATATACATTTCTGTAACTGCTGCTGCAGGCTCCAATGAGGGGAATAATATTCTTGCATTGTCCGCTACAGAAGTAGGACCTTTCTTATTACTTTTGGCACCACATCTAATGCAGATCTAAACGGAAATGAAAAACCCTTTTGGAAAAGGGGGGGAAAGACCAAGGAGACAAATGTTTTCATCAGAAGCTTCAAGCTCCATAATAAATTTTGATCAAAGTGATCTGCACTTTGAAATGGCTTCATTGGGTCTGGCAAGCTCTTCAAAAGCCAACCAGATACTAGTTTGGGGTTAATTGTCTCTGGATATTCTAGTTAAACATTTCTATGTAAGAGAAGCCCCACCCTCTTCACTTTGGGGAAAAAAATGAAATTATTAAAAGTTCTACAGGGCTTTCTGATTAATAAAGTTTCAAGTGACAGCTTTACAGTGAACTGCCTCCCACACAGAAAAAATTCCAGAAGCCTTTCAAAGTTTTATGTAAGCTTGCATTGAGGAGAAAATGTCTTTATTTTATTTTAAAAAAGATACTAAGTAGCCAATACTTTTAATGATATTGCAGAAATGGTGAAGAATGCAGTTAACAATATCTTATGTAAACAATAATTATCTTACATAACACAGCAGAAATGCAGGTGTATTTAAAATGACCATCTACATTTTCTATACACCACCCTCCACATTTCACAGATGGAAATTAAGTTTTAACATTCCAATTCTCACTATTGTTGACCAGCAAGGTTGCTTTCTGATGACATGATTTGTTTGTACAAACTTTTCAGAAAGACAAGTGATGTTTTCTCTCTTCTTCTTCTTCTTCTTCTTCTTCTTCTTCTTCTTCTTCTTCTTCTTCTTCTTCTTCCACCTTTCATCCAAAGATCTTAGGGAAGTTCACAACAGAAAAATATACGAGAATACAAAATACATAACAATAACAATAACTTGCCACTCACAAACACATTTGAAACACCACAGAATGTTAGCTGAATGCCTGGTTGAAGAGAAACATTTCTGCTTGATGCCTAAAGATATGTAATAAAGGTGCCAGGTGCTAGGAGTGAGCCAGCAGTAAATCAAACAAAGTGAGTTAACTCTTTATTAGAAAAAAGGGATCTACATAGGGTATCAGGCCTAAGGAGTACAGCAATTCTTCTTCAATAGGTCTTGTGCCTATGAAGCAGTTGCAGAGACTGAAGGTCCCAGCTGTCTAAGTCCACTCTTCACTAGGGTTTCCCCCAAGCAATCCAAGACTTCACCTGCATGACAGTAATTTCTCCTCTGCCCTCTTTGTGCCTCTCCTGGGGGGAAGAGGCTGCAGCAGCAGGAGGAGGAGACACCTGTGAATACTCCCCAGCCCCACTCATCTCTGCCTCTTGGCCTCCCTCCTCTGCTTCAGCGTCTACCACTCCGCTTTACAGCTATTCAAAGCCTCAAACGTCAATTCTGAAAATTGCATGCATGCATTTGCAAGATGCATGGGTACTTTTTGCACATTTGATAGGTACACAAGTCTACATCTCTGCTGAGCCATTTCCCCTCTGCTATGGTCTTTTAGTAGTGCATCTTACAGAGACAGGAGCTGCAAATTGCATACTTTGCACAGCGTCAAAGCCCTCTCCTATTTCAGCTTTCCCCCTCTGACTAGCCGATGGATAGAAAAGGGCCTAGAGGACTGGATGAAATCTAGTTGCAGATTATATCATGCCCATGGGCCAGGAGTTCACCATCATTGCCCTATCGCCTTATGGTATCCCACACGAAGATGGTATCTCAGACCTCATTAACATGGGATGCAAAATACTGCTCTCTCTTCTTTCTGCCATATTTCATGAGCTATTTTAAAAATGGGCACTATGATGTCCCCTGCAAATTCAGTGAACTGTGCTAATGATGGAGGTATGCTATGCAATAAGAACAACTTACCTGCCAAAGTTCAACAATCAATGGAGAGGTTTACCTGAACCTTTTATTCATCATACTTACAAGTAGTTGGGAAATAGCTTCAAAATGTCGTATTATACAATTCACCATTGTAATTTGAAACGCCAACAGTTCACTGGAGTTCACACACACAACATAGCTTTGCATTAATTCACCGTCACCTTGAATACATAATAATTTCCAATGATAAAAGGGGGGCAGGGAATCTAGATTCCAAAAAAGAACAGCAACTCTTGAGTAATAGATGGTTCTACCCTGTGGGTTTTCTTCATGGTATTTAGAGTCAATATGCTAACTGCTTTAAATGGCACAATCTTGTCAAACATGTACAGAGAAATCTACTTACATTTATTCATCAGGGAAAGCTGAACCAGCTTCCAACAATATGTCTCTTTGAGATGAAAAATGACACAAAGTACTCCCCGATGTCTCCTAACACAAAGTCACTCGAATGCCCTTCAGCTCTCAGAACAATAAAAGCGAGATAATAATAAATAAAATGCAATGTCCCAGTTTCATCTTCTAAAAGGAAAACTTTCAATGCTCCTTAAATAACTTCCACTTTTTCATCCTATTTAGGCACCCACTCATAATGAATTGCTTTAGTTTTTCATCTGAGTTCAGGGGAAATAGCCTTGGAATATCAAGCCTTTATACCACTGTGTCAATACACAGGTGTTACTATGGGGCCAGCCCCCCTCTTTCATTCCAAATACTGTAATTGCATTGGCACAAGTTGGCCATTCATAATGGATGAATGCAAGGGATGGGAATGAAGGAAGATCACCTTCGTCACTCGAATGGTCTGCACACAGAATCATAGAATAGTAGAGTCTGACCCCTACTCCAGGGGTCAGCAAACTTTTTCAGCAGGGGGCTGGACCAATGTCCCTCAGACCTTGTGGGGGACTGGACTATATTTTGAAGGGGGGGGGGAAGAATGAATTCCTATGCCCCATAAATAACCCAGAGATGCATTTTAAATAAAAGCACACATTCTACTCATGTAAAAACACGCTGATTCCTGGACAGTCTGTGGGCCCGATTTAGAAGGCGATTTGGCCGGATCCGGCCCCCAGGCTTTAGTTTGCCTACCCATAGAACTCCCTGCAACCCAGGAATCTCAGCTAAAGCATCCATGACAGATAACCATCCAACATGGCTAACCGTGGGGCAGGAAGAGCATGGGAAACACATTTTCCTATTTTTTGTTTGGGAAGAAGCAAGTCTAGGGACATCAAGCAGTACACACACACAAAACCACAACTTTCCAAGGAAACTGATAATCTAGAGCTGCTCTGGGACTTCCTGGGGCTTGGGGAAGTGTTGAATATGAAACAACATATGCTAAGACACCTCTCTATATCAACAATGAAGAACCTATGGCCTTCCAGATGATATTGGAGTCCAATTCCCACCAGCCCCTGCCTGCATAGCCAAAGATCATGTATGGTAGGTGTTGTATTCCAATAACATCCAGAGAACAACAGGTTCCCCATCCCTGCTAAGTACACTGCAGAACTCTGAGGGCATTGATTTATATTGCAGTTGTGTCCCCCACTTTTCTTGCCACAGAATTGTTTGCTCAGTTTGGTGTGTCTCCATGGATGCCCTATGAAATAGCATGGCATAGATTCAGAAAAATGGACAAAACTCCTGTTCAGATGATGCATGTTACTTAGGATAGCATCTCTTAACATGATATCCATTGGTTTGCCCTTTTAAGAATTTGCCCATTTCAGAGTACAATCAAGGGGAGTTTCACACTTTTGGAGGAAACCCGAAACAGATTAAACTGGACCAAGACTGATGGTATTTGAAATGTTTATCTTGACAGTCTCAGACTTAGTTCTCACATGGTAAAGCTGTGTCTGGGCTGCACTGATCTGGATTATAGGTAGAAGCTTACACGCTCCCCATGGGAGGAGGAAAAATTCTACACATAAAAATGAACAAACCACCCTAGTATGTTAGGATGCAGACTAGGCTCAATGATGGCCCATGATAATTATTTTTTGGTGGGAGGGGGCGAGTTTTGCATTCATAACCAGAATCAGGAGGCAAGGCACCAGGGCCACAATTGTATTACATTTTCCAAAACATTTTATAAATTTTTAAAGCTGCTTTGAGATATTTTGTGTGTGTGTCGAAAGGAACTCATAAATACATAAATAACCAACAATATTTATTCAGGCTGTTCTTTCCAATGTGATCTATCTTGCACCCTCCCTGATAAACTGAGGGCAAGCTTGACTCAGGCTTGAATTAGCAGCATCATATGGCTGCTCTACTGGACACCCAAGAGAGTGACTGACAGCCAGAATAGACCCTGCCGGACTAGGTAGACTTTACTTAAGTTAGACCCATAACATATTTTAAAAGCACATTCAATGAGCATTTAAAGCATGTGATTTCCTACAAAGAATCATGGGAACTGTGGTTTTCCTCTTATACAACTCTCAGTGCCCTTCACAAACCAAAGATGTCAGGCTTCTTTGAGGGAAGTCCTGTGCTTTCAATGTGCACTGGGTGTGCTTTAAACATTTAGTGTGGACCTGCCTTTGTTGGTATCTGGCAGTTTCACATGTTAAAATCCTTCAAAAGAATGCATAAATAAACAGCAGTTCAAATCTGACTTGTGCTGATTCATGTGCCATGTCTCCCACGAGATGTGACTGTCTGATCTTTGAACTCATGCCAGACCATAAGCACTAGACCCATGCCTCGCCAAAGTATTTCCCCTGGCTTAGTCAGCGTGATGATGATGGGTTTTTTTGTACTGACCTATTGGCAGGGATTTTGCATATTTGTCATCCTCATAGATCATCCACCTAAAACATTTGGGACTGTGTGCAGAAAGTTTGCGTGAAAGTAGTGCAATGTTTTCATAACTCTGCTTCTCCTGCCATGCTGAATCATACTGTGGAAAACAATAAGCACTCATGATGGCTACAGCAAGTTTGGTGATGCAGTGTATTTGTTTATTTATGTTCTGCTCATGGTGGTGCGTTTGTTGTCCTCATTTTAAAGTGACAAGATTTCTTCAAAGGCAGGTTCAAGTTACTTAAGGGTTCTTGGGCTATAGGGTACCCCGAAACCCAGCTCCCTATTACTGTATAATGCACATGATTTCAAATGAGTGTCAGTTTGTTTAGAAATGTGATACATTAAAGGGACTTACCCAAATCTGACATCACCAAAGGGTCCCTATTCCCAAATAATTTCTGTTGATAAAATAATGTATATGGCTGAAATCAGTGCTGGTTTGTGTAGAAAGATGTGAACATAAAATACTAAGAGATTTTATACATCAAAGGAGATTCCTCTAATTCGACCACATTTTATTCACCTTATCTAGGATCAAGCAGTCCTCCTTCCCACCTAATTCCTATTCTTCTTGTTTTCTGTCATCTCCTATACTAAAAACTCCCAGTAAGCAGTTTCCCCAGCCCTGTTGACTTGACTGCTGGTGTTGTTTTATCCAAGAATACTACATAAGCTTAATTATGGCCTCTTTTTAACCAGTTGTAGAATCACGATAAAATTTGGATATAATGAAAGATGTCCTACCACACAGAGGACAATTCTCTGAAGGATTATTCAGTCCAAATCCAGTTTAAAGATAAAGATACATTTGCACAACACCCCAATCTCTGAGCAGTGCAAGATTCCTGGGGTTCCAGGACCTTACCCAGGGTCCAGTTTCCTCAGAATGAGGGACAGCAGAGACTGCGGCATCTTTATGATACATGGTTTATTTACACATATATGCAACCCAAGCCTATGATGAAGCGGTTCTGGATTAGTTGTAGTTTCTGGGTCACCTTCAAAAGTAGCCCCACATAGAGAGCATTGCAGTAGTCCAAGCGGGAGATAACCAGAGCATGCACCACTCTGGCGAGACAGTCTGCGGGCAGGTAGGGTCTCGGCCGGTGTACCAGGTGGAACTGGTAGATAGCTGCCCAGGACACAGAATTCACCTGTGCCTCCAGGGCAGCTGTGAGTCCAAAATGACTCCCGGCTGTGCACCTGGGCCTTCAGGGGCGCAGTTACCCCATTCAGGACCAGGGATTCCCCCACACCTGTCCATCCCCTGTCTCCCAAAACAGTACTTCTGTCTTGTCAGGATTCAACCTCAATCAGTTAGCCACCATCCATCCTCCAACCACCTCTAGACATGGGTTCAAGTCCCATGTTGGGTGAAAGATTCCTGTATTGTAGGGGGTTGGACTAGATTACCCTTGTGACCCCTTCGAACTCTACAATTATATGATTCTATGAATATAATGAATATAACCTAGAGATCTGATTCAGATATTTCTTCCCCACTCCCTACAAACAAGGGACGCGGGTGGCGCTGTGTGTAAAACCTCAGCGCCTAGGGCTTGCCGATCGCATGGTCGGTGGTTCGAATCCCCACGGTGGGGTGAGCTCCCGTCTTCGGTCCCAGCTCCTGCCCACCTAGCAGTTCGAAAGCACCCCTAAGTGCAAGTAGATAAATAGGTACCGCTTTCTAATGGGGAGGTAAATGGTGTTTCCGTGTGCTGCGCTGGTGCCGGCTTGCCAGAGCATCTTTGTCACACTGGCCACGTGACCTGGAAGTGTCTCCGGACAGCGCTGGCCCTTGGCCTCTTAAGTGAGATGGGCGCACAACCCTAGAGTCGGACACGACTGGCCCGTATGGGCAGGGGTACCTTTACCTTTACCTTTACCCTACAAACAAGGATTTCAAACCAAGATAAAACTCTGGTTTCCTGGGATGATTCAAACCACGGATTCCTAACTTAGATATCACAGCAAACTTTGGGTTTGCCAGACCAGGAATCTTCTATTCAGATGAGCACAGAAGAGGAGGAAAGCTCATACACACACACAACACATTCCTGATCCAACAAACTATAACTTGTTGGGCAGGAAATGTGGTACCTGTACCAGGCCAATACTTCATTACATTCTGTAAATCTAATTCAGTTCCCATGCCTGTAATATGGAGCCAAACCATCTAATACTCGACTACTTTACAAATGGGAAATGTTAATCATCTTTCACCTCTATATTTCTAATAATGGTGGATAATTTTACATGAGTTTTCTAGATGCACGTTTCTGTTTTTGTGCACACCAACTAATGTTTATGGAAGAGAAGAACACTAAGAAAAAGAAAGTCACTTTTTATGGAGCGACACAAAGTATGTTTTAAGCTGATCTGATGGCACTGCATATACAACACTTCTAATTTACACTTTCCCCTTAAGGTTTGTTTAACACAGACAAGTCTCTTGTGTTGCTGTTAAGAACTGCAATTTTTTTTTGTATGTGTAGAAAAGGGCTGCAAAATATTTGATAGAGCAGCTCTGCCACATGGAAAACATTTAGCTCTTTTTTTCTTACTGTTTTCCTTTCTTCCTTATTTTTCCATGTTCACAAACAAAAGTTTCACTTCTTAAAGTATTGTTATGGGGTTTTTTTTGGGGGGAGGGGTAAGTTTCTCAAGGACCCCCTCATCTCAGTGACTCTGTGTGTAAAAGATATAAGGTCAGTAAGTACAGTCATACCTCAGGTTACAGACACTTCAGGTCAGGTTGCGTTTTTTCAGGTTGCGGAATGCCGAAACCCGGAAGTACCGGAACGGGTTACTTCTGGGTTTCGGTGGTTGTGCATGTGCAGATGTGCCGAATCGCAATCCACATGTGCACAGATGTGCTACTGTGGGTTGCGGACGCTGCGGGTTGAGAACGTGCATCCCGCACAGATCACATTCGCAACCCGAGTGTCCACTGTATGGAAACTTGGATGGGCGTGTCTTGGGTTAACTGATGATTGTCAGCTTGGATGCTACTTTTGCAAATGGACAATAAAGTTAGATGGAGGCGCCAAACCTAGTCCATAAGGATCCCTTTTCTTGGGAGAAAGTGCCTTTGTATTACTAAAAAGGCCAAGACCTGTCGATGCGGAAACTAAATAGCTGAAACTAATTTGCTGAAGATGATTCGGGAGGAGAGGGCTCTCTTCCTCCATTCCATTGAAACATCCATGATGTCTCCATAAAAAAGACAACAACAAAACAACAACAACTGGCAAGTCTCAAACTGGATCTAAAAATGGCAGATACTTGCTCTCTGTTAGAAATCAATGGTACAATATTGGTGCTTCCAACGCTAGCAATCTACTTGATTTGATTTGATTTAATTTAAAGACCTACATTGGCTCCCAGTACGTTTCCGAGCACAATTCAAAGTGTTGGTGCTGATCTTTAAAGCCCTAAACGGCCTCGGTCCAGTATATCTGAAGCGGCGTCTCCACCCCATCGTTCTACCCGGACACTGAGGTCCAGCACCGAGGGTCTTCTGGCGGTTTCCTCACTGCGAGAAGCCAAGTTACAGGGAACCAGGCAGAGGGCCTTCTCGGTAGTAGCACCCTCCCTGTGGAATGCCCTCCCACCAGATGTCAAAGAGAACAACAACTACCAGACTTTTAGAAGACATCTGAAGGCAGCCCTGTTTAGGGAAGCTTTTAATATTTGATGTATTGCAGTGTTTTAATATATTTTTCGGGAAGCCGCCCAGAGTGGCTGGGGAAGCCCAGCCAGATGGGCGGGGAATAAATTATTATTATTATTATTATTATTATTATTATTATTATTATTATTTTCAACAGGCAACTGGCCAATTTTTTGAACATGAGGAACTACTACCCTCCCACCTCCCAGTGCACCCATCTTTTCAAGATTCAAACTCAATTTATTGAACTTCATCTAGTCCACCACTGTGTTCAAACAACAGCTCAGATCTCTGCGGATTCAGATGTTATATAGAAACAGAGCTAGGCAAGAACTGTAGCTCAGTGGTGGAGCTACATGCAGAAGGTCCCAGGTCAAATTTCATTGCCTCTAATCATTCTGACTCTGACATGAATAGTTTGATATGCCCAGCTTCCACTTTAGCACTGAAATAGTATGCTTCATGTTAAAAAATCAAGTAATGGTTGGAAAAAATGTTCTAAGCATTGTTTCCACTCAACTCCATGTGGTTGACATTGGAATTGCGGATGGTGCCCTTTATGGTTATCAAATGCTACCTCCCGAGCTGGTATCTTACAACCCCAAAATTCAGTTCTGTAGAACCGACCTCTTGAATCTACCAAGGTGAATTTTAAATCCAAAGTCGTTTCAATGCTAATTAACATTTTATATCAATAATTGGCAGAAAATGTCATTCCAGTAAAGAACAGTCATATTCCTTCAGTGAATATCATTGTAGGTCAGAGATTCTTTGAATAGAGAATGTTTTTTAATCAATCACTTATGAAAAGGCTTGACAGAATAATAACCTTGCCATGATTTCAGTCAATTGCTGTCTGACAACTGAAAAGCATGTCTATTCAGATAGCTTTTCACCCACGCTTTTGCTGAAATTTAACAAGTCTCATACTGCTGGAGCTGTATGTTTGTAAGTAGAAAAAGAAAGTTCACATAAGAACTTATGATACCTACCGCATGGGGTGTCTTTTAGAATTAAACCAAGGAAACTCAAAACTATATGAAATCTTTGTGCATTTAATGTAGCCCCCAAGTTGTTACCACAGAGGAGACTTGGGAAACTCTACTGGCTTCAATAGAATTTACTCCCAAGTAAGTGTGTATAGGATTACAGGCTGATACTACAATTTTGAATGTGTGAGGAAGGGATTACTGTCTTACATTATTAAGGTTAGAGCTGGTCTCCATTCATTTTGCTTGGAGAGTTAAAATGAAGCCTTCCCCATACTGCCACTGAAGTCCTGTTGAACCAGCACTGAAATTCCTGCTACAATTCACCATCCTAGGTCCCAACACTGCATAGGTTGCGAACTGTGCACAGTCCCCTTAAAGCCCAGGTTCCAAACTTATTCTCCTTCCTTCTCTTCCATTGACCTGGATGATCATATAGCAATGCAGATACATGCATTCCCATGACCACTGCAATTGGCTGGGTGATTCATTAACATCTATCCAGAGTTCCCAACTGTTAACATACAACTATTTGCACATGACTGAAGTTGGAACATAGGTACACTTTTTACCCAGAATACACTGTAGTGTTGTTGTTATTGTTATAGCTTATTCCTTTGTCTGGCACATGATGTCAGACGTTGTCTAGATTATTCAAAATTAAATATCATTTGGTACATTTTTAAAAGATTTTTCATCGTTGGCGAATGCTTGCAGAGGGAGAATGACTGTTCTGCATGGAACAGAGCAATCTGTCACTTGCCCTTTTGGTGGCATTCAAAATATTGAAATTTTAAGGAAAAGATCAATTTTCAACATTCTAAATGAAATGAGCTAGGAATGTGTGAATCATGGCATCTGCTTTTCTTTTTGAATTTTCTTTTTTTCTTTTTTTGGTATTTTATCTTACATAGTCTAAATGAGAATTAACACACGGTATTCAGCAAAATGTCTTTATTAACTGCCAACGACAATGTGTAGGAAAGGATTATTTAGGGTGCATTTAAGGATTGTTTTCATCACATGACAAGTACTGGTTCAATGACATTTCTTTCAGGCAGACTTTCTAAAAACCTTGTGTGCTCTTCCAGTAATATCTAACTGTATACCTCATATTGCCTAGGGACGTAGAGAAGAAACTAGAAATAGTTGCCCACAGCTACACAATCCCAAGTTTACTTTATCCCACTTGCATAAAGAGTAGTAAGATTGAAATGAAGCCTTATTTACCTAGGGATCCATCAGCCTCGCCATCCCCGGACCTTGGAGGGAACAAAAGTACCAGGAAAGCAAAATCTTCTTTGGAGAAAAAGTTTATTGAAATCTATGCACAGAGACAATCTGTACATAGAGACAACCAGCAGGATACCTCCTGAAAGCTGGCTGTAAAGAAATACATTTCAGCAAGCCTTCTTATACCTTTTGAGCATTTCCCCCCTCCCATTCCTTCCTCAAATTTTCCCAATCAGCTGGCAAATGTTCAACTTATTCCCTTATATGGCACATCTATCTGCTGGCTAAGCACTTCCTCATACGTGTCTTTCTGCTAGCTAAGCACTTCCCCATACGTGTCTTTCTGCTAGCTAAGCACTTCCCCATACGTGTCTTTTCTTATCTTTGCATTACTTAAGACAGGAAGCGTATGGCAGGAAACATGGTGATGATTCGCCGTGGAAGAAACTAAAAAGTTTTAAAAATTAGTTTCTTCCACTAGATTCACAAAATGTTTAGGGGTATGCATCCCCCTAGAAACCACCTTTTCGCCAAGGCGCCCAAACATGGTTTGTAGTTTTGAAATATGAAAACAAATGCATGTTATAAAAGACAGAGTGAGACCTCTTTGGCAGGCTGGTTAAATTTGCAAACAGCTGCAATTTTCTGGCTAGCTGGTAAGGCAGGAAGCTGGACTCTTGACCTGCCTGAGTTTAGCAAACACCCATTGTTTGCTAACTGCCGCAACTGCAAAAACAGGATTAGTACAGGAATTTACTGCAGGAAATATTCGAGAGCAACCCCTACAAGGTACAATGGTACAGAGAAGGTAGAGAGAAATCCTTCTCATACCCTGCATGTATGTCTTGCATTTCTAAAATATTTCTAAAACAGATAGCACAAAACAGGAAACAGCTCCCAGTCTGCAGAGCTGAAAACAGGAAGCAACTTCTGGCCTACAGAGCTGACGCATTTGCGGTTTCTGCCTAACCACAGCTTTTAGCTTCTTTGCCTTATTAACCCTTCCTTCTCCCTCCACTCCCTCCTCTTTTTATGAACAATCTATTACTTAGATTCGTTCTGGGGTAAGGGTCTATATTCGCTCATAAAAGCAATCACACGCGGACCCATCGTGCGAGATATCATCTTTTCCATCATATGTTGCATACATTGCATCAAGCAGGGAATACAGAAGCAGAAAAGCAAAAGGATTATAAGCGGCCCTGCTATCAATACCATAATATGTCTGATCCAACCACCATCGGGCAGCCAAGAATATAACCAATTCCATGGATCACCTTCTGTAATTTTTTTAGCGGGTTTTCAGCTATCATTGTTTCCATGGGGTCAATTGTGGCCGAAATGCTAACATTGTTATCTGGGATAAACATACAACAATGAGAATGAACTAACACACAAACTCCTCTCTATGTTGAAGATGTTACCAATGGGAATTCCATGTAGCATCAAACCTGGCCGTTTAGCATAAGGTGGTATGTGCATACACAGCCAACAATTGGAGAGATTTAACATTGTGGTGAACTTAAACATATCTTGGACATAAATATTATTCCTCCACATCTTATGATAATTTTCTCCTCGTGATGTTTTATCCAATAACCTAGTCCCCATCTGCCCATGTTCACCAGGTGCAGCACCTTCCTTGTCTCCTGCAACTATGAGAACAAGGAATACTAGGAGGATCATCAAGGGGATAGAAGGATTTGGCTGTTGCCTCCCGCAGAACCTATGACATTCATGCCAGCAAAAGAAAAGGCACATCCATATGGCAAGGGCAGTTGAAATAACCCCTATCCACCATCCCCAATTACTCCATGGTTCCTCCCACCAATATTCAGGGAGTGTGCTCATTGTTGAAGAGCCCACTGATATTCATGCTCGATTACCTGTTGAGCCTCAAGGGTGAGAGCCCACCGGTGAGCTGATGCTCCCACTATGTGGGTCAACTTTCCTACTAACCCTGTTGGGTGGATTGAACTCTCGTGCTGCCTCCCTACTGACCAGGGCATATGGAGGCTGAAATCCTGGGGTGGCAATTCTTATTTTGGGAGGCTCGAGCCACCACGATTGTCAGAGGTGGTGCTGCGGAATTTACTGGCACTTGTTCAGCAATTTCAATGCACACCTGGTTAAGGCTCCCACCCCTGCAACACTTGCATTAAGATAGGTTCCGTCCCATCTAACGCCTGGATTAAGATTAGAACCTGGTCCATCAGATGAGGTTGGTACAGTGCTCTACCTCCCGAATGACCGTTGGTTACTCCCCCCCAACAGCAAGAGCAGTCCAGAACTTGATAGAATTCGACCGTCTCTGCAACTTCCCGTAGGAGCACTACCCACGCGTGCTGGATAGTGGTGTGGGAGAAGAGCCACAACGGGGAAGTGGGATGTTTCAATACGGCAACCTCATCAAACCCCTGTTTCCAATAGCCAATGAGCACGCCATCTCTTGCCACCGGCAAGACGAACCAGTCATAGCAGAGGCCAGCAGGCCAGTAAGGGCGGTATGGCTCAGTGGGGTCAGGGCTGTGGGGCATAGAGCAAATCAATACAGAATATAACAAGGAGAGAAAAGAGAAAGTCCTTATGAAAGTATTAAATGTCCTGGTGGACTTCCTGGATTAGTCCCAGCACGGGTTTTCACGTTGGGGACGCTGCCCACGGGCGCCCCTCCCATCCAATTCTTCAGCTGTGTGTAGAGATATCAGCTTCCGGTGTGATATCAGCAGAGCGGTCGTCTGCCAGGCTTCTGGAGATAGTCAGACGAAGGGAGTTCTCTAGATCTGGTGTAACTGTCCAGTCTGAAATGGCTTTCTTCACTGAGTATGGTGGACCCAAGGGGTAATGCCGACAACTTTCACGGCTGTGGGTGTGGAGAGCAGGACGATATAAGGTCCCTTCCAGCACGGTTGTAGCAGCGTCCGTGCCCAATCTTTTACCCACACTTCATCACCTGGCTCGAACTGATGCAGCCAACACACAGGGGTTGCGAGCCTGGGTCCACCTGTTGAGACAAAAGAAAACTCGGAAGAATATCTGGACTTAATTATTCAATTGCATATCCTGACCAGCATGTGGGGGCAACATTCTGACATATGGGACCGGTCTCCCAACCACAATTTCAAAGGGTGACAGATGGGTCTGTCTTAATGGGAGACTGCGGACCCTGAATAATGCCAGAGGTAACATTGTCACCCAATTAGACCCAGTTTCCTGTGTCAGCTTGGATGGCTGATTCTGGGGTCTGTATGCTGTATGCAACTTTCAGTTGTAGTGCCTTAGCCAACTCCTGCAACACTGAGTGAACAAAGGCTGGTCCATTGTCAGCTTCTGCCCCTTTGCCAGGTTTAGGGCTCTGGTGAGCGCAGTTAATTCTGCCATCTGGGCCAATGTTCCAGGCGGGAGTGACTTTGCTTCGATCACCTGGTCCTCCAGGGCTACCACTGCATAACCTGCCTTCCGGTGTCCAGCCTCAATGAAGCTGCTTCCATCCATAAACCATGATGGCCACTGGGGGTCTGCTTTATCTTTAAGGTCAGGCCTGCTAGAGTACACCTCATCCATTACTTCAATGCAGTCATGCGTGGGCTCCTCACCTTCTCCTACCGGTAATAGGGTAGCTGGGTTGAGGGCTGTGGTGACTTGGAATTCCTAACGCGGATGTAGTAGTAGCATCTGACATTTCCTCATTTTAGCCTGGGAGAGGAAATAGGTGCCTCTCAGCAGATGGCACGCTGATTCTTTCCTAAGCGGCCTGGCCCTCCTCTTCTTCTCCTAACGGTGGACCTCCCGTCTTCAGGGCCATCAACTTCTCTGCCTGGTACTTCTTTTTCTTCTGGGCCTCTTCCTCTTTCTGATTATAAGTGGTCTGGGCTTGTTCCAGCATCCATTCAAGGGTGTGGCCCATAAAACCATTGTGGTTTTGTTTTTGTTTTTGGTTTGTTTTTTTTAAATTTTCCTGCGGATATCGGGCGCTGCCTGGGCTACAAAGGCAGTTTTTATGATAGGGACATTGGCAGCCTCATCTGGGTCCACAGGGGTATACTGGCGGTAGGCTTCCTTCAGCCTCTCTAAGTAGGCTTCAGGGGCCTCCTCTGTCCCTTGCACTCTCATGTGTCCTCGGGCTTCAGCATGAATTCGCCTAGCCTCCTCTGTAGTCAGCAGGGCATCCATCAAAAGTGGGGTTGTATGTTTTAAAAATTCCCTCAAACAGCTTAATTATTTTTGCTGAATTTTCCTCAAATGAAGGATTTTGGTTCCTCCAATTACAAACTTCTGCACTAGAGAAGGAGGCATGTTGAACTGTATGAGTTCTATTGGGCACCACCCCATCAGGTCCCGCGGGGGCCAGAGGGTCATACACTCTGTGGAGAGGCATCACTCTGGCCGCGCCCTTTTCCTGTGCTTCATGTGCCCTATGGAGGGTCACTCTCTTTGCTGCCTTCCCCACTCTTTCTGCCACTTTCTTCTCTGTTCCCCTCTACATCCCGCTGTTTTTAACAAATGGGGACTGGCGTCCACTTCTCCTGCATAAGGTTCCACATACTTTCTTGAACGTTCTGCCTGTTCCTCTGTTCATATCTTTCCATCACTTGTCAACTTAACCAATCTTCCTACAAATGCCTCATCCTCATCATCCTCTTCTCTTTCTTCCTTTCCTTCATCTTTGCCCAGGTCTAACAATGCATTGTCCACGGGATTGGGGCTGGGGCATCTGCTCCCTGTGGCGGGGGTGGTGCCAGGGCTGTTGCCGGGGCATGGGGTGGTGGGGCATCAAAACTTTATCTTCTTCCCTCTCTAAATCCTGGAGGACTGGGGGTTGTCCTCCTCTCTTCCTGACTGAGCAGATACGGCTGCCTGAGACTTTTTGGCAGCATGACTTCAGCCAAGGGGGGGGGGGTTCCTTTCCACATTGGTCTTCCAAGTGGAAATATAGGGGATTTGATCAGAACGGACATTCAAAATGTTCTGATATAATGGATTAATGAATTGCAAATCAAGGGTCCTGGTAGACGGCCAATTTATTCTTTTGGGTGGGCCAATCTAATTCACAATGTCCTCATGCACCCCCTCATCAGCTTGGATCCCCAAAAGCCTTCCAAAGGGGTGCTTTTACTTTGGCCAGAACCCATTTCTTCCAGAAACTCCGCTCCTATTCACAGTAAAAATTCTCTCATACTTCATATACTACAGATTGTGATTTGGCGAGGTCGCCCTGCCAAAAAATGCACAATCCTGCAACCGCTCGGCCAAGGGGAATGCTAAACCCCGACCCTCATACACCAAGACAAACAATGGAGTATCCGGTACACACACACCACACAGAACACACCAAAAATCACAATATATATATATATCCCACCCTCTTCTGTTCCCAACTTCTGCTGGTGGCACTCTCCTGCACAACCAGTCAGTCCCCTTATTCCTGGTGGCTGGCACTGTACTGCACAACCAATTCCCTTATTCCTGGCTGGCACCTTATTGCCTGTGACACCCTGCCACAACCAGGGGAGGTTGATCAAGCTTCCTGCCCTTTTCCGTCGGGCTGCCCTTTCCGTCGGGCTTACCTGTTCCGCTGCGGACCTGTCCCCTTCGGCGCCGTCCTCTTGTTATTTTTTTTTCCTCCCTCAACAAGATGTCTCCACTCCAGAACAGTGTGGCTGGCTCCCCCCCACGAAACAGGCGGGGTGCGCACGGGGAGCCTGCAAAACGCTGCTGAGCTGTTCACCTTGGTTGAGCCTGGCCCTCCGGTCCATATTGGGGAGGAGGCTAATCCCGGCACGAGCCCCCAAAGAAATGAAGCCTTATTTACCTAGGGATCCATCAGCCTCGCCATCCCCGGACCTTGGAGGGAACAAAAGTACCAGGAAAGCAAAATCTTCTTTGGAGAAAAAGTTTATTGAAATCTATGCACAGAGACAATCTGTACATAGAGACAACCAGCAGGATACCTCCTGAAAGCTGGCTGTAAAGAAATACATTTCAGCAAGCCTTCTTATACCTTTTGAGCATTTCCCCCCTCCCATTCCTTCCTCAAATTTTCCCAATCAGCTGGCAAATGTTCAACTTATTCCCTTATATGGCACATCTATCTGCTGGCTAAGCACTTCCTCATACGTGTCTTTCTGCTAGCTAAGCACTTCCCCATACGTGTCTTTCTGCTAGCTAAGCACTTCCCCATACGTGTCTTTTCTTATCTTTGCATTACTTAAGACAGGAAGCGTATGGCAGGAAACATGGTGATGATTCGCCGTGGAAGAAACTAAAAAGTTTTAAAAATTAGTTTCTTCCACTAGATTCACAAAATGTTTAGGGGTATGCATCCCCCTAGAAACCACCTTTTCGCCAAGGCGCCCAAACATGGTTTGTAGTTTTGAAATATGAAAACAAATGCATGTTATAAAAGACAGAGTGAGACCTCTTTGACAGGCTGGTTAAATTTGCAAACAGCTGCAATTTTCTGGCTAGCTGGTAAGGCAGGAAGCTGGACTCTTGACCTGCCTGAGTTTAGCAAACACCCATTGTTTGCTAACTGCCGCAACTGCAAAAACAGGATTAGTACAGGAATTTACTGCAGGAAATATTCGAGAGCAACCCCTACAAGGTACAATGGTACAGAGAAGGTAGAGAGAAATCCTTCTCATACCCTGCATGTATGTCTTGCATTTCTAAAATATTTCTAAAACAGATAGCACAAAACAGCTCCCAGTCTGCAGAGCTGAAAACAGGAAGCAACTTCTGGCCTACAGAGCTGACGCATTTGCGGTTTCTGCCTAACCACAGCTTTTAGCTTCTTTGCCTTATTAACCCTTCCTTCTCCCTTCAGAATAAATAACCACAATTTCTGATTCATATCAAGCAAGTGATTCTTGGTTGATACAGTGGTACCTCGGGTTAAGTACTTAATTTGTTCCGGAGGTCCGTTCTTAACCTGAAACTGTTCTTAACCTGAAGACCACTTTAGCTAATGGGGCCTCCTGCTGCCGCCACGCTGCTGGAGCCCGATTTCTGTTCTTATCCTGAAGCAAAGTTCTTAACCTGAAGCACTATTTCTGGGTTAGCGGAGTGTGTAACCTGAAGCATATGTAACCTGAAGCATATATAACCCGAGGTATCACTGTACTGGGTCCATATAATTTCTGTTTAGTAGAAGCTTGTTCCATGCAGATAGACCAGGGGTAGGCAACCTAAGGCCCGTGGGCCGGATGCGGCCCAATCGCCTTCTCAATCCGGCCCGCGGGCGGTCCAGGAATCAGTGTGTTTTTACATGAGTAGAATGTGTCCTTTTATTTAAAATGTATCTCTGGGTTATTTGTGGGGAATAGGAATTCGTTCACCCCCCTCCCAAATACAGTCCGGCCCACCATAAGGTCTGAGGGATGGTGGACCAGCCCACGGCTGAAAAAGGTTGCTGACCCCACTGGAAGACACAAGACTGGAAGACACAAGATCTACCCACCCGGGAAGAATGGCAGATGAAGTTGATGGACTACATGGAACTGGCGGAAATGACTGGCAGAATCTGAGACCAGGGAGAAGAGTCGATGGAAGAAGATTGGAAGAAATTTAAAGATTATTTACAGAAACATTGTAAAATTAATGAATGTTAGAAGGATGTTGGAATGAAGTTATATGGCTTTAGCAGAAATGTTATAAAGGATTAAGTAAAAACAGATTGTTAATCGGCTAAAGGGGGAAAAGTAAAGTTAGATTGTGTCAAGACAAATTATAGGATAAAAACTGAGAAAGATGGAAAGGATTTGCTGAAATAGCTAACTGAACTAGAATACAAAAAAGGGAGGTGTGAGGAGGTCAATGAAACATGTAAATAAAAGATAAGTTATGGGAATATTCGTTGTGTTTTTAATTGTTTCTGTTTCTGTTTTTGTTATGTTAAGATAAGTTGTGTTTTCTGATTTTTTTCTTTTCTTTATTGCGATGTGTTGTTTTGTTTTGTTTAACTTAGTTTTTTCCTTTTTTCCTTTCTGTAACCCTTAAACCTTTAATAAATATTATTTTAAAAAAAGAAAAAGAAAAAGGTTGCTGACCCCGGAGGTAGACTCTCCCTGGTTCCCTGATTGCCCTGGTTCTAAATCATAAGGAAAACTTATGTACAACACAGCAGACTTTCCTCTTCATATCATACCCTGGATGTATGGACAGCAGGATATATGGACAGCAGGGATTTCACAGCATGAGGGGTCCCTGCTCTCTTCCTCCACACAACAGCAATTGTTTGGAGAAGAATGCCATGCGGCTACACAATGAATGCAAAAAGCAATCTAGCCTTGGGTGTAATGAAGAATACTATCTGGGAAGATGTATAAACTACCTGAAGTAGTACTGTTTTGAGAACTTGATAACATTAGAGCGATCCAGTATTTCGGAGAGATTAATAATAATAATAATATTTATTTGGATTTATAGTCAATGCAATGCCTGGGTGCTGCAGGTCATCAGTGCTGAATAATTATATTCATTATTTACTTTTCTTCTAATGAATAGTTCAGGTGCTAGCTCTTCCACATGCATTACAGAGCCTCCCTCTGCTCTCACTTCAGTCATCTTCCACCCTCCCTTCTTTGGCTTTCATTAAAAGCCGAAAGACGCGGCTGGCGCTGTGGGTTAAACCACAGAGCCTAGGGCTTGCTGATCAGAAGGTCAGCGGTTCGAATCCCTGCAATGGGTGAGCTCCCAATGCTTGGTTCCTTCTCCTGCCAACCTAGCAGTTTGAAAGCCCGTCAAAGTGCAAGTAGATAAATAGGTACCGCTCTGGTGGGAAGGTAAATGGCATTTCCGTGCACTGCTCTGGTTCGCCAGAAGCGGCTTAGTCATGCTGGCCACACAACCTGGAAGCTGTACGCCGGCTCCCTCTGCCAGTAAAGCAAGATGAGCGCCGCAACCCCAGAGTCGGTCACGACTGGACCTAATGGTCAGGAGTCCCTTTACCTTTACCTTTTTAAAAGCGTCAGCCCAAAGAATCTTTGGGTCCTTATTTGCTGCTACCCAGTGAGGATTTCCACATCCTATGTAAAAGGATGTTGACATCATTGACGCCTTGTTTTGGTGTTCTTCCTCATGTGATTCCAAGCCTGTGAGTGGGAAGAGTTGGGCAAAAGTCATTGGTTCCTTTGTTGTCATTGCTGTATCCTCATTGAATAGTTTATCTTCATTGCTACTTCCCAAATGTTGGAAAGCAGTACTGTTTTGCAGCTTTTCATTTTGAATATTTGAATATTCATCATTGCTGCCTTGAAAAGGAGCACCATTTTGATTTTTAAAATGTTTTACATTGCTGCTTTCCACATGTTGGAGGGAAGGTCTGAAGCAGGGAGCTTGTTCTGTGCATGTAGACTCTCTGCATGATATAGATCCCTTCAGGATCAAGATTTTAAATCATGCATGGAGTGTTTATATGTAGAGCAGCCTTACTGTTTCAGACTCGCCCCCACCCACCACACCATTCTTAATCTACCATTTGATTCAATTCAATGACACAATGATAATCCACCATATGCTTTAAAAGCCATTCATTCATATGTATGCACAGAATCCATTTATGTATGACTCTCTTGGCAATGTGCAGAGCTGGGTGAAGTGTGTGTGGGTGAAGTCCTAATTGGGGTTGTGCATTGATAATTGTTGCCAGAAATTTGTGGGGGCAGCATATTTTATTGCCAGGCAAATCTAGATGAATTGAGGCATCCACTGAGCCATTTTTGTATTGCATAACTGCACAAATTAGAGTCATTATCTTGGCTTAATCATACTCTATGCAAGGATTGATTTCAGGACTACAGGAAGGCAAAGTAGTAAATAGAATAACCTTGTGGTCATACTGACAGTTGTGCCTCTATATGCAGATAATGAGATAACTAGATGTTTTTCATTAGCAGCACAGGACATAATACGAGCAGAGTTGATGCAGGCCTACCCTGCTTTAAAGGCAGGTGGGAAAAGAACGGAAAGACTCGATAGACTAAAGCAGCCCATATTTTTTAAAAATGCTATATCTTACTGTACAATATTTTTGTAAGAAAAAAGTCGTTGTGCTGCAGTTAGTGTGAAAATCAGTGTGATAACTTTGGGTGGAGTGAGTGAGTTAATGAAGAAGGCAAGCTGGTGGTGCAAATGAGCAGGCCAGCAAAAACAGCAAAGAGGGCATGGGTCTTCCCATGTTTCCCTGATTTTGCCACCACCTGCCCACTTGATTGCTCCCTCACATGTATGCACAGCAAGGTGAGGGAAGATCCAGGTGTCTCAGCTGAGCAAGTAAACAGGTTGGGGTTCCACCGAAAAAGGGAGCAGGCAGCCAGGTCAGTGACCCATGCTCCTCATAATTATTGCTGCTGCTACTACCACCAGAGAGTGGAGAGGAGTCATTCTCCCCTTTGTCTGCTGTCACCATTTCAAAATGCATACTCCCTACTGTTAGTGATGGCACAAGGTGAAGGGGAGAGGGGCTTTCCCCTCTTCATTTCCGTCTCTTCTGTGAGGGACAGTAGCAGTGGGGTCTTGGAATTGGAGAGAGCCATGAGAGGATGGGATTTGGCAGCAGTGTGGAGGGGAGGAGGTAGGCAAGGAGGAAGGGTTAAAGGAGGTGTGAGGGGATAGAAGTTAGGGTGGGATGCAGGGATTGAAGGGGTTGGGAGACAGCGGAGGGTAGGTGTCAGGAGCTGGCCGGCTGCTGGCTTGAGTCAAACAGCACGCAAGAGGTAATTAAGAGAAGATTTATTGCATACAAGCAATTAGCCTCAGGTCGCTCACCCCAAGCGAACATATATCACAATTACGTTGACTCATCTGAAGAATACTTCCGCCTTCTGCAGAATATCCTGAACCTCCTGCTCTTACGTTTCTGGGGTCAGCGTCTGTCTTGGAACAGTGTCTCATTTGTATATTGCACTTTTTAAACATTTTATTTGCAGCTGTATAGCTGAGTCCCTTGGCCACACAATAACTACTGATACTACATGTAGGACCAGCCCTAGACCTAGACTGTGTCTCAGGCCATTTTGAATATTTTAGTTTTCATTGCATTTCTGGCTGCATGCATGATTTGCCCCATTTTACTTGCATGAAAATGAACACAATCTCTCTCACACTCATTCTCTCTCTCTCTCTCTCTCACACACACACACACACACACACTTTGTTGAATGGACACAAAGCAATGGGGAGAAGCAATAGTCATGCAATACTTTTTATAATTACATAGGTCAGTGTTAACAGCTGTACAATTGATAGATTGTTTGTACTATTTTTTTAAGCTGTTACATGGGTAGTCTGGGACAGGAACCCCTCTGAGCCTTCAGGTGGAGTGGGGAGTTAAAAATAAAGAGCACACAAATGAAAAGTGTTGATGTAGCTGAAAAGTGTTGATGTAGCTGGGAGTAGAGGTTTTTTGTGTGTTTTGTTTTGTTACTGTCCTGTGAATGTTGTTTTTGCTGTTAAGGTGTGTGTATGTGTGTGTATTATTTATATATGGAATGTAAATGTTTGTATGATTCCCCCCCCCTTCCCTTTTCTATTTTATAATGTATTTATGTATATATTCTTCAGCATAGGTCACTTGGAGACCTGTGGTGACAAGTGACTACTAGGTTTAAGTAAACATAATCGTAATAACAATAACAATTGTTGATTTGTACAGCTTGGTTGTTGTATGGAGAGATACAGGGATTGTATACTTGTTGAACATTGTATGTGAATAGCGGTAGAAGTGCACATCTCAACTATTGGTGTACACAGGATCAGATTATGCACATTTGTTGAACGTTACATGTGAATAACTCTCCAGATGTAGAGCTGATCTATCTGGGTACACAGGGACTTGGACTGTACACTCATTCAACAGGACATACAAATACTCCTGTAGCCCACATTATCTGAAGGTCACCCCACAATGGTTACAACTGATCTAAAGAACATTGCAACCTAAAGATTAAACTGAAGCATAAAACAGATGTATGAAAATTTTCACCAGAGACTATGCTGATGGAATAATTCAGACTTCACTGATTAATATTTAGCAGGTAACACCTGAGATAATGATTTCTTTGAGAAGTGAATTCATTATCTTTTTTCTTTGCAGCAATTTGAAAAAACATGTTAGTAGCAAAAGTGCAGACAAACTCAAAGCCAGGAAGTGTAGTTTGCCTTCTTAAGTATGGCAGATTGCAGAATGTTTCCCTATTTAATGCTAAGTATTAGGTAGGAAGGCAACATTCTTCCACCCCCTTACTCACTTACATATACAGTTTGAGATAATAAGTGAGCAATTTGAATTAAATGTAGGTGTTGCAAGTGTTTGAGAAAATTTCCACTTTCAGCACTTTGTGTATGGATTTATAGTCAGAGAGGAAGATAAGAACCTGATGATTGAGGTGTATAAGCATTAACAATGTGCAACTAAAGATATCTCAACAAGTGGGTTTACACCACTGGGAGTACTGCTCATGTAACAGTGATTTCTAACCTGTGGAACTGGTTGCCGCTTGGCAGAATTGAAGCCTAGAATCCAGCTTTGCCATGTTCGTTATTGCACCACAGATACTAAGCCCAAATGACAAGTTCTAAGAGTGGTTCCTCTGTCTCGTTAAGTGGTTAAATGTTTTTGATGGATTTCACACCTCCTAAAGAAACAGGCTTGTAGTTTTAGAGTTGTTGGATCAAGCATTGTCAATCAAAGCATAGGTTGCCTTCGTGGCACAAATGGCCTTTTATC
This sequence comes from Podarcis gaigeae, assembly GCF_964106915.1. Taxonomy (NCBI): domain Eukaryota; kingdom Metazoa; phylum Chordata; class Lepidosauria; order Squamata; family Lacertidae; genus Podarcis; species Podarcis gaigeae. The sequence continues at coordinate 101,939,272 of NC_139678.1, read as the reverse complement.
CATTTTGACAGATATCCCAACAGTGATCTTGTCTGGGAAGATAACTTTTTTACAGTTATCCATGCTCTGGTAACCTCCTGGTTAGATTCCCATGATGGCTTATATGTGGGGCTGCCTTTGAAAATGGTCTGGAAACTCCAGATGACCTCAGGTCAATGAGGTTGCCCATCATCTGAACTGGCTTCCAATCTGGGCCTAGTTCAGAGCTTGAATTAACTTCTAAATCACTAATTGGCATGTGGGCAGATTACCTAATAGATGTCCTCCTCTTGCATATACCTTCCTAGATCTTGAGATTCTCATTGGAGTTTTCATGGTTCAAATTCCCCTGTTTAAAGAGGTGAGGCGGGTGAGGACCTGTTTGATGATGGTGGTGCTCCAATTGTGGAATACTCTCCCTAATGAGGCACCAACCTTAATATCCTCTTGGCACCAGGTGAAGAACTTTACATTCTCCCAGATGAAGTTTCTTGGCCTTCAAGCAGATTATTTCTGCTGGGTTTTAAATGCTGTATGTGCCAGTTTTTAAACCGGGAATTGAATTGATTGATTTTTAATGTTTTAATACGTTAATGCTTTTGCTGTAGATTATCTGAACTTGGTGAGACCTGCCAATGGTCTTTGGTCAGCAAATATCCTCAAGGAAACCAATCAAGTAATTTCCATGAGTTATTCAATATTGTCTCATAGCCATGCTTGTTGTTCCTGGTTCTGATCACTGTTGCTGTTAGCATTAGCATTGTTGTTAATGTGGGGGTGTGTGGTTGCTATCACACCAACTGCCAGGCACAGACTTGCAAGCGGAATTGTCCTGTCTTCAATGGCTTACTAATCAAAGCTGCTTGCAAAGTACATTCTGCAATGTCATTTCCATGTGATGCCCTCACCCTTCATTTGCGGACAACTCTCAGGAAGTTGCCTATCAGTAGGAGGGGGTTGATGAGCATCCCAGGGGGGCTCAGGACCAACTATTTAAGAGTTAGATGCCTGGTCCACTTCTCCCCTGAGCCCTTCAGGCAGGCTGAGGGTGGCAGAAACACTCCCCCTGTCACTCTGTGCTTGTGACCCCATCATATTGGAGCACCTACTGTATATATATCACTAGACTATTAACTGACTCAGTCTGCTGAACGACTTTCTGTACAAACTCATTCAATGCAGTGCATTTCTTCAAATACATGTGGGGTGGTGGTCTAGTCATTTTCTGCAGAAAACAATGGTAGAGTTTATTTATTTAAAACAGGAATGAGGCCTGTGGGCTGAATGTGGACCTCCAGATCACTGTGTTCAGGCCTTGGGACTGTCCTCAGGCCATTCTCTCAGGCTGCACCCCCTGGCCAAATGCCTTTCCTGGTTTTAATATGTCCCTGAACTGTGATCATGTTTCTTGCTTGGGTGGAGCTGTGTGTGGGTCAAAAACTGACTTTTGCATGACTGGAATGTAACCTACTTACTCAAATGAGGGCCATACCCATTGTACTGCCCACTTTGGCCTCCCCAATGTTTTGCTCCTGGACCCACCCACCAGTGGTTGCCCAGGAGGGAATGTAGCCCAGGGGTCAAATCCATCACAGATCTAAAATATTTCCAATATTTCTAAAATATTTCACAAGCAAGAGCCATTAAATGACATCTGTAAATGGTGAATACATTTTATAGCTTATGAGGGTGGGAAAATTAAGAAATATATAAAGAAATGTCCTTCACCCCCCCTTTTCCAATTTAACTTTGTAACTATCCAAGAACAGTCATTTGGACCTTGCTAAATCTCGCTTCCACAAAGAAATCTCTTACTCATCACCCTTGGCATTTGAAATGGTATCTGTGCCTTTTTTTAAGTGAAAGTGATATCTCTCCAAGAGAAGGAAAGATTGCATTAAATAATTCAACTGCATTATGCTAACCGCTTGAAGAAGACATGCAGCTATTCTTTCAGCCTTGGTGTAATCTCACCTTTCTGCTTCAGATTACAATGCTATCCTAGGAGTGAACCCCACTGAATTCAGCGGGCCTTGCTTCTGAGTAAACATGCATAGAATTAGACATTGTCTCCACCACAACTCTAGTACAGCTGTACCTGCACGATAGCCATAGCATCAGCTTTCTCACTGGGCAAAGAGTTTGTCAGCAATTCACAAAATGAGTAGCTAGCAAGCCAGGTAAAGCTGTGGCCCAGGGGTGGGGAAACTGCGGCTCTATGAGATGTTGTTGGGCTCTAGATCTCATCATGCCTGACCACTGGCCATGCTGCTTGAGGCAACATCTGGAGAACCACAGGTTCCCATTCCTGCTCTAGCCTTTGGCAATTCATCTGCACCTCCGTCTGTTCTTCCATTCAACAACTGTCCCCAACAGGGCTCTCTTTCACATTCAGAATTTCAGAACGTGGTGTCCAGACCCTCCAAGGGTCCCTATTTTCCGGGGACAGTTCTGGATTTACAGAAGCTGTCTCTGTTTCTAATTTGATCCTGGAATGTCCCGCTTTTCCTTAGGACATCCCTATTTTCATTGGAGAAATGGGTATGGAGTTATGCGACTCCTGAGTCAAGGAGATAAGTATACAACCTTTAGACGACATCTGAAGGCAGCTCTGTATAGGGAAGTTTTTAAAAAAATGTTTGACATTTTATTATATTTTTATATAAGTTGGAAGCTGCCCAGAGTGGCTGGGACAACCCAGTCACATGGATGGTGTAATAACAACAACAACAACAACAACAACAACAACAACAACAACAACAACAGAGTAAAGGTAAAGGTACCCCTGCCCGTACGGGCCAGTTGTGTCCGACTCTAGGGTTGTGCGCTCATCTCACTTAAGAGGCCGGGAGCCAGAGCTGTCCGAGGACACTTCCAGGTCACGTGGCCAGCGTGACGAAGCTGCTCCGGCGAGCCAGCACCAGCGCAGCACACAGAAACACCATTTACCTTCCCGCTATAAAGCGGTACCTATTTATCTACTTGCACTTAGGGGTGCTTTCGAACTGCTAGGTGGGCAGGAGCTAGGACCGAAAGACGGGAGCTCACCCTGCCGCGGGGATTTGAACCGCCGACCATACAATCAGCAAGTCCTAGGCACTGAGGTTTTACCCACAGTGCCACCCGCGTCCCTAATAACAGAATACAATGTCCCTGTTTTCATTGGAAAAATGAAATGCCTTGCAACTTCTTCAATTATTTGGCATTCATGTCTTAAATCTGTTTGACCAAATTGTGCATTACACCACAGGGAGCAATGCACAACTAAAGCTTCTTTCATTGCTCTTAAAAACACTTCTCTGCCTCTAATTCTTGGTTTAAACTCAGCACTCTTTTCAGAGCCAGTGGATTTTTGGGGAGACAGCTCCCTCATGTGGTAACAACACAGGACTCTTTATCTGCTATTCTCTATACATACGCAAAAAGCAAGGCGAAACTATTATATTGACTAGGTTATCTCAATTTCAATTAATTTCAAAATACAATCACTTCTGGTTTTTCAGAGGTGGAAGGCAAACTGCTGGCCAAGAATCATTATGCTCTTATAGCTCAACAGTGCATTTTTGGATCCATGCCACACTGCCTAACCTTTTTACTCCTGAGATGGAAGAGGAGGGGGGAGGATTCCATAAAGTTCACATAAACATACACTCTCTTTCTCTCTCTCTCTCTTTCAATGAAGAAGTTCACTAAATTAAGCTCTGGCCAGACTCACTGGTGGCAGAATGAATGCTCCAAATCATCATTAGGTTAGTGGTTTCCATGAAACACGGGAATAATTTATCCGGGCAACAAAGACATAAATAAAACATGGAACCTATTATAGAAAAGGTCTAGGGAACATCAAGGGTAAACAATGCAAAGCTTTGTAAACGCCTCTCGAGATTTGATTAATATGTCTTACATTCCTAAAACCACTTTCCCCTATATAGCATCCTATTAATTAATATATGGCTCAGGGAACTTAAGGACACCTGTCTACAAAAATCATAGATGGTTAAGGACAATATAGAATGCTGATGTCTACCAAGATATTTTCCATGGCAGAATAAGTGGTGGTGGTTGCTGGGTTGCCATATGTCCTATTTTCCCAGGACATGTCCTCTTTTTCACGAGTAGAGTTGTCATAGTGATCCATAGTTAAAAGTAGAAGTCGGCAAATGTGTCCTCTTTTTTGCTGTTCAAAATATGGCTACCCTAAAATCCATAACAAGCTGAACATACTATAAAAGAGGGTTGTGGCATGTTCTGGGGGCAACTCGTAATGAAGCTCACCCATGCTTCCTGCTGCTATTAGGCCCTGCCAATTCTCTAGACCACCAGCAGGAACAGCAACACCCCCTTTGCAACCAGTAACAGAAAGACAATACCCATAAGCATCATTTTTAGGTTAGCATCTTGCAGCCTATGAGCCCTCCCTGTTGCTGTGGACAAACCTCTCTTCATAGGGATGTTTGAGGGATTGTAGATTGATACTCAGTTAGTCATTGACTTTTGCACTTCCTCAAAGTTCCAGTGCAGTTCTTAGCTCAAAAATGTAGCAAAGTACATTTGAAACACACACACACACACACACACACACACACACACACACATGCTTTTTGAGAGATAATACATTTAGAAACGTGTATTTTGAGAGCTTAGAATACACATAGAAATAGGCATGTAAAGGTGAATTTTCATGCAGATTTTGTTTCTGAAATACAGTGCAAATTAATGCAGAAACAAGGTGGAATGGATTTATGGATGAATATATGCAATAGTGGTACCAACCAGAAATAAGTCTGGATCACCAAGCCTTTCACCCTTGCTGTGCAAAGACTGGTGCCTACTCCTTGGTTGGTTGGTTGGTTGGTTGAGTGCCACTGCAATGGACCCCTTCCTAGCCAGAATATCATATGTAGAACCTGCTTCATCAGGCCAATGGCCCATCTATGTGAATGGCTATGAGGCATGAAGGCTGCTCTCCGCAAGTCCCTTTCCACCTGGCCTAGGGGGCGATGCCCACACTCTCCAGCTCTACAAAAGAGGCTCCTCATGAGGCCAGAGGAACATCACCCGGCTATAGTTTTATTGATTTAATGCTGTACACTATTTTGAGGTTTTTATTAAAAATATAAAGCGGTATAGAAATTTTAAAAATAAAATAAATAAATCTAGTCCAGTATCCTGTTCCCACAGTGGCCAACCAGATACCTGTGGGAAACCTGCAAGCGGGACCTGAGGACAAATCACTCTCTCTTCCCATGGCTTCCAGCAACTAGTACTCAGAAACTTACTGCCTTCAACCACGGAGGCGGAGCATATAGCCATCATTGCTGGATATCCATGAAGGGTCTAAGATGTCATGGATGGGAAGAGATCTGCCAGGTCGCGGCTGCCTACTTATGGGTTGAATATTTCTGTGGCACTTCCTCTGGTGGGCTACCTTGCATACACAGGAATGGATCCACCAGAAGAAGGTTCGTTTCAGTTCCCAGGTTTTCTGCACACTCCTCTGTAAGACGTACATATAATATCAAAGGATATAAGATTGCACCTTCATCCATTAGATTAGAGATGGGAACCTCTGGCCCATCAGATGTTGCTAGAAGACAAATCACGTCAGTCCCAGGCAGCATGGCCAATGGCCATGGGTGATGGGGGATATAGTGTGACATCAACTGTGGGACCAAATATTCTCCACCCCTACATTACATCTATATCGGAACATGGACAGTGGGAGGTATAGCATCCAGGGAGGACATAATAGTGGGATAGGTCCAGCAAGCATGGCCACACTCTCATTTGTTGTTTGTGTGAAAATAAGCAGTGAACAGAGATATTTGTCTCTGAGCCTGGATGTTCCATTTAGTTCTAATGGCCATCAGCTGTAACCTCCAATAATTTATTTGATGTTCTTTTGAAGCCCTCTGAGCCAACATTTGGTGGCAGAGAATTTGATACATTAATGACATGGTGTATGTGTAGAAGTATCATACTCAGTATATCTTGAATATGGTATCCATTAAATTCACTGGGTGACCCACATAATGTTTTTAGAAGAGTTCACACGAGCCTTGCCACCCCCCCATAAATGTTCACAAATGCTTAAAGAGGATAACAGGGCTCAGCCTACTGGCCACTCCTCTCCCATAATGAAGCATGCACCACCATGCCTAAGCATGTACCAGCCATACATCTATTTGTACACGTACGGGATCACTTGCTGCTGAATGTGTGTCTGGAGAGGGCATTGCTGCTGTGTGTGATCACGGCACAGAACAATCCCATCAGTGCACAAGGGCTATTTGCTTGAACACTCTGAATGCACCAGTCTAATTTAGCTGACTTAACTAAAAGCCACAGAATTATATTTCTGTGAAATAAAAGATAAAAATTACAGAATTGATTTTATTTTAAGGTTTTTCAGTCCTGTAATGTAGCATGCAATTGATGAATGTTTTGTGAGTTTGGTAGTCTGGTTACACGGGGAGTATTTGTTTCTTTTGCTACCCTTTGGAAGTGTTGCATTCCTTTGCTTCTTACCTTAAAAAAAGAAAAAGTATTAACTGTTAATAGAATTCTTTTGCGATTGAATGAAAAATTACATTTGACTTGACAGCTTGAAGATGCTCTATGCAGAACCAAGGACATGCGAGGAGCATTCCTGAAGGTGTGTATCATCATGATCATTATTATAATAATAATTCTGTATTATATTTTCAAGCACAGTATTTACTCGCAATAAGGAATCCAGTATAGCAATGGTGCTATAAGAAGCATCTCTCAAAAGATACACCTACTCAGCACATTCTGATCCTCTGTGCTCATGTCACATTCCAATCCACATAGGCACACAGCCTGTTATGACCCAAGCATGCTTTTCAGGAACACAACACTGAAAACAAGACCTTCCACTCTGCATATGCTGTGTGCAAAGATCCTGTTTTATTAGTTCCATCAAATAATCATATTACGGTGAACTAGCAATATCACTTCAACTCCATATGCCTTTCTATACTTTGTCTGCAAAGCACTAATGAAGGCATTGACTTCAGCTTAATATTGTAAGCTGGAGTCCCCCTCCCCCACTTTCCCTTTCATTGTGCCATGAGAATAGGCCTTTCGCATACTTGCATGTAATGTACAGTAACATTAGAAGCCTGTTTTTCATACTGTGCATGTTTGCATGAGCAAATGCTTTTAAGGGCTGATAGACACACAGAGACACAAATCAGGTGGTACAACATTCCTGGGGGTGTACTATTTCAGGCTGCAGGCAGGGGAATCATATATCGAACAGCCTTCTCCTCCCTAAAAAAAATCCCCATGTACACTTAAAATTAGTCTGTCAGGGAAAGGATTCTTGCTACATTTCTTCCTGAAGTGTAGCTTTATATGGGAAATTTGCTGAATCTGTTCCTGTCCTGTGTGATGTGAGTGTGATGGGTGTTTCCTTGTTTTTGACATGGTTGCTGTAAAATGTATTGGGTTTTCTTCTGAATCTGGTGCATACACCAATTATACATTCAAAGCCATTCACGATAGACCTAATCGGTACCGATTTTGTGATGACAACACACAATTTCCCCCCTGCATGTTGGTAACAACTCGGGCACCTTCTACTTAGGTTTGCCATGGAGATTTGCAAAGCACACTAATGCGACCTGACTGCTGTTGTGCTGTGTGCTTTTAGCGTAGCGCAGATTATTCAGCTTTGTGTACATGTGTGTGTCTGTGTGTAGAAAGGCACCTGTTACCTGTTGTGACAACTAGGAATGGACTGTTCAGTCTAATTCGGGTTGGTTGCACTTCTGTAATTTTTCTGAGTCAGCCTTGTCCTGTTTCTGCTGCAATGTGCAGACTTCAGACACCCCCTTCTCCACACAAAAGTATTTACTCATTCTTATGTGGCTTCAAGGGTTGTCTTTCAAATTCCTCTTTCTCCTCCTCCTCCTCCTCTTCCTCCTCCTCCTCCTCCTCCTCCTCTTCTTCTTCTTCACCACCACCACCAAAAAGTAGGTGACTGCTGTTGTGTGAAGTAGTAAAGGACTCATCCCTTCTAGGAACATTGGGTAAAAGGTAAAGGGACCCCTGACTGTTAGGTCCAGTTGTGAACGGCTCTGGAGTTGCAGCGCTCATCTCACTTTATTGGCTAAGGGAGCCGGCGTACAGCTTCTGGGTCATGTGACCAGCATGACTAAGCCGCTTCTGGCGAACCAGAGCAGTGCATGGAAATGCCGTTTACCTTCCCACCGAAGCGGTACCTATTTATCTACTTCCACTTTGACGTGCTTTCGAACTGCTAGGTTGGCAGGAGCAGGGACTGAGCAAAGGGAGCTCACCCCGTTGTGGGGATTCGAACCACCGACCTTCTGATCGGCAAGTCCTGCATTCCTATAGGAATGCCACCTGCATTCCTATAGGAACATTGGGTAGGATTCAGCTAATGGTCAGTGGCAGCCCTACACAAGGACTTTCACTTTCACAATTTGACTTTCCCCCTCTCCTGCCCCTATGTGCCCTCTCTGATTGGGCCAGTGGGATCATGAGAACCCCTATAAGTGCAACAGGAGGAGAGGGCTGATGGTTTTGCCTGGCAAGCAACCTGCTTCCTTTGACAGAACAATCCCTTAGTCCTCCCATTGTATTTATTTTATTTATTTTCAAGAATATTTCTAAACCAACAACTCATTAAAAAATATCAGGGCAATGTAGAGTAGAAACATTCATAAAACAAAACCATACCATGCAGAACAAATGACAAACACTGACTCAAATTAATTCTTTACAAATTCTTGGCAAAACAAATCCATTTTCAATCCACAAAGAAATATATGGATTGTAGGTGCCTGTCTGATTTCCATAGGAACAGTGTTTCAAATTACTGGTGCCACTATGCTAAAAGCCATGGTCTTGTGTAGAAGCTAAACACATAAGAGATGACTGTGAGGCAGTCAGCAGGGCAATTGGATGGGTTGTTATTTGGATCCTTTTCTTTAATGAAACAGGTTGGAAGGGCGTTAAAATGGTTTCCCAAAGTGGATCTCTTGACATGTGGAATAAATCTTTCCATTTGTTATCATTTCAGTTCCATAATACATCCATTAACTATTGCACTTTTTTTCACTAGAGTACCAAACCAGCGCCTGAGTGTGGTGGCATAGGTTGCTTGTAAAAAGCATATATCTTTTCTTCTAGTAATTCTTTGCCTAATGCGCATTTTAAGAAATCATTTTATAGGTAACTTGATGTGATGTCTGGATCTGATGATTCTGAAGCAATGGACCATCTCCACCAACCCTAAGCAGTTTGCGTAGATTCCCTCTTGTACCAGCATGCTTGGGGAGCTGTCCAACAAGGCAAGAGCAGAAAATGGAGGTCCAAGTCAAAGGATGCTGTATCAGCAGGGAAGCTGTCCAGAGCCAGACAAAACAAAAGGAGCTGTGCAGAAGTCATGACTGGGCCAACAGAGAGGCAGCATCTGAATAGTTTTATGCAATGCATTTATTAACAACAGTTGCAAACCACCCTATATCATTTGATATCATAGCTGACGCAATACCTACACAACCAACATCTACTAGAGGTGCAGCAATAAAACCGCTAGCACAATTGCAAAGCTAAGTAGGATCCGGCAGGGTTTTAGATTGTGTGGAGAATTGCATGATGAAATTCCTGCATTGCAGGGGATTGGATGAGATGGCTCTCGTGGTCCCTTCCAGCTCTACATTTCTAAAATTTCTAAAATTACCTTAATGCAGCACAAGGCAGAGATGCTAAAATCAAGCTAAAGTATTTGAAGGCTGCAATAAACAAAAAATGCATTGTCCTGGCATGCAAGTGCCAGTCCAGCCTCTCCAGAGAGGAAGTTACATGACTGCAGAACTACAACTGAAAATAAAATGATGACAACAACAACAATAACAATAACAAGGGATCCCAGGATGGTAAATAGCAATATATTAAAATACAAAGATTGATACTGAAGCCATAAAGCCAATATATATCAAGAAAGCAAAATACTGAAATAAGGAAACAACAACCCACAATGTCCATGCAATCCAGCATTCAGTTTTCATAGGCTTGAGAAAACAAATGTATCTTAATCTAACATCTAAAACTGGATGAAGGAGGGGACAGTGCTCCAGGAGTGCATGAGACAGCAACAGTTTTATTGCTGGTCCTGTGATTCCAACCTATCTGAGACCATGAGTAGAGCCCTGGCATGAAGCATACATTGATTCGTTCTTGCCTTCTGCCTCTCCTTCTGAATAGGGCTCTGAGAAAGGAGCTCTTGTCATGGGAGATAAGTGCTCCATTTTCAGGTCTGGACTTTAGTTCAGGCACAGTGCTATCTCTGTCCTAAGATCCTGGGATGATGCAGGAGGACAACAGCTATTATTATTAAGCAACGGGAGCAACGGGAGCTCACCCCGTCGTGGGGCTTCGAACCGCTGACCTTCTGATCGGCAAGTCCTGGGCTCTGTGGCTTAACCCACAGCGCCACTCATGTCCCGCTATTATTATTATTATTATTATTATTATTAGCCCTCTCCCAAAGGAGTTCAGTGCAGCAAATGATGAAGCAGTAAAAGAATGCAATTAAGAATAAAATAAAAACATATACAAAGCATTAAAAGCACTTAAAGACAAATGTACAAATTATTGGCAAAACGAATCCATTTTCCACCCACAATGAAATATCTGGATTGTAGGTGCCCTTCTGTTAAAGCTGGATACTGCCCAGTTTCATAGAATCGTAGAGGCAGTTTCATAGAATCGTAGAGTTGGAAGGAACCATGAGGGTCATGTAGTCTAACCGCCTGCAAAACAGGAATGGGTACACTATTATTTACTTATATTAAAATCTAAATTGACTGAGGATGACATCATTTCAGAGGGCAAAAACTAAATCCAAATTTGGAATGCACGCTCAGAAAATGACAACGAAAACCTCAACCCTCTCCAGTCAGCTACTCTGAAGATCGATGCATGTAATATTTTTGACCATTCACATCAAAAACATCTTGGAAAAATGACAAAAATCAGCTCTCCAATATCCAATTGTGATTGGTTTCTTTAATCAAAAAGGGGTTGTAAACGATTAATCATATAATCAGTATGATAAATTGAATCATTAATCACAGAGTAAAATGGCTTTTAATTAGGTTTTTATTGCAGCTGTCTCTTTTTAGGGCATTTTAGTAATGATGACACTTTTGTAAGCAACCTATATATATATATCCAATTTAGAATATGTGATTATGATGGGTTTTGTCTGCGTCATTTGTATCTCCATTAAATATCACCAATCACTATTTATCGGGAGACGTTCATGGGTATTACCTGTTGAAATGATTGGCAAAAAGAATGCATTTCAGTGAGAGAATCATGGTGACAAGACAAAACCTTTAATAGTTGTGATAAAGATGGAAATATTTTCAGGTATAGGGATGAAAAAAGACAGAGCTGCGAAAATCCTTTTTTTTTACCCAACTATTAAAGGTCATTCTAATCATCAGAAGGACCTAGCGCTGTGCTTAGATCTGTCCTCCATTTTCATTTCTCTACCTCATTCTCAAGACACTTAATTTTAAGTTAGAATTTTGGTCAGTGTGGGATTTTGAGTTGTGGGTGGTCGAGAGTGGTATGTTTTTCTTTCTTTCTAGTAAACACTTCCTCCACACTCTGAAGCCTCCCCCATTCCCATGCTTCCTGATCTGAAAAACCCCCATGGGAGGCTGCAGGCCACCCAAGAAATGGTGTGTGGAACAAACAAAAAAACCCCACTTACCCTATGTCTACTTCAAAAATAAGGGAAGTGTTGCAGACAACTTCACCTCACCCATGAAAATTTCACTAAAATTTCTCATTCTGAACCCACTCTCAGCATCCCATCCCCAAGAGCGAAAACGTTAAGCAATGGTAGGTGGAACAAACTTGACCAACTTTCTGGGATTGAAAATTAGCCACAGCTTTATTGATTGTAGGTGTAGGTAGGCTTTGGCTTAGGCACTAGGTGTGTGTCCTGCATCATGCTCTCACCTAATGGCTGAAGGTTTAACAGGGTCATGCCTGGATGAAGGTGATGGACTATATGGGATTGGCAGAAATGACTGGAAGAATCCGAGACCAGGGAGAAGAGTCGGCGGAAGAAGATTGGAAGAAATTTAAAGACTATTTACAGAAATATTGCAAAATTAATGAATGTTAGAACAATGTCAGATAGAAATTAAGTGCTTTCCAGCTGTAATGTTTTAAGAGAATATGGAAAAAAGGTCTAGAAGCAGGTTAAAATTTATTGATAAGGATTTGCTGAACTAACAATCTGAATTGGAATACAAAAAAGGGAGGTACGAGGAGGTCTGGGAAATAAGTTAATGGAAAATAAGTAATGGAAACTTTGTGTGTTTTTAATTATTTTTATTTTTGTATTTTTGTTATTTTTTCTTTTTTCTTTTTGATTTTTATTGCATTAATATTTAAAACTTTAATAAATATCTTTTTTAAAAAAAATAAAACAGGGTCATGCCTGGTTATGGGCTACCTCAAGACACAGGTCAACTAAGTTGCCCCCCAACCCGACTGCTGTTGGAAGTTCTGTGGCTTGTCTGCGCCTCCACTTGGCTTCTGAACAGAGACTTCCACTTAGACCCCTTTACCCGGGTATTCTGAGAGGTTGGGGGTGATGCACCAATTCATGCTGAATCTGGGATTGGACTAAAGATTCCACTCAATGCCTTACCCGCCTGAAGTTCTGATGTTTACTATGAGGAAGGCAAAACCTCCAAAGGGGGTTAGTCTGCAGGCAAATCCCTTCCCGGCTCCGAACACAGCCACTATAGCAAGGTCATCATACAAGGTGCAAAAGGAAGCAAAACGAGGTTATCATGCTTGGTGCATAAAGAGCAGCATATGTTTTGCTCTTCCGACGACTGCACTGCTGAGCCAAAGTGCAGCCTGCTTTTATTCCCAGAGTGAAAACCATTCTGGTCCACTGCCAAAGCTCTACCTCCTGAGACGGCCCTTGTTGGCCAGATTCAAAATTGGAGTTTGGCAGGGTATTGCGTGATCCCTTGCAGCCGATCAGGAATGACCCCAATGGCTGGCAATGAGGCGACAAGCTTTTCGACACCCTCCCCAGATGGGGGATCTGAAACCACTGCCCACCCTGGAATTGGGAGAGCAGCCATTGAAAAAAATCATCATGGAAATTGGTCAGCATTCTAGTGCAAATTTCTCCTATCACATTTTTTTTTGTATAGTTTTCCCCTAATACAATGCACACTAATATGTGCATTTTATGCACATTTTCATCTAACATTTTTTTTTGTTCACATTAGTTGGTTGAAGAACTGCAACACAAAATTCAGAGAAGCATGGAGATCTATGGTTAATTTTGTTTCAGTCCCAGCATTGTTCAAGAAGTATAAATTCAAATCACATTTTTCATCCATCCCTAGTTCACACCTACCAAAAGGTACAATGGTAGCATCAGCCTGGTATTGTGTCTGGTCTGCCATATTGTTCCTGCTTAAAAGAGGAAGTGATGTCCCCATTCTCTCTTCGACTTTTATTGCCCAAAGCAAGAGCAGCATCACAAAACTGATGCTACAACCATTTCCCGAGGAAGAAAATGAGCCTGCAATGAACTCAAAAGTTGTTTACTGCACACTTGAGACAAGCAATTGTTTATGGGCCTTCCTTGTAGTTTAGTTTTTAGGGTCAATAATAAATATTGCTCAGAGAGCCCGCACACTCTGAGAGGACAATCCATCAACATTTAATTTGGTAAGGGAAGCAAGCCATTAAAACAGCCTAGCAGTACTCATGAATAAGACAGAGTGTTGGGCTCCTCTATTAAATGTCAGGATAACATGAATGGGAATTGTTATCTTAATAATTCTAATTAACTTTTGGTAATTATAGTGGCTACTCACCTAAAGTAATCTAATGGTCGTTGTTATTCCAGGTCATTATTTTCAGTAGACAGAACAAAAAGGAATAAAATACATTTTACGGCAAAACTACCCTGAAAGCCCTTTCTTATTAAATGCTTTCTTTTTAAGCAAAATTGTTGCTTGGTAAACTTCATCATTATATATCTGTATTTAAGAGCTACTGAGACAATCACACCATCTTTACAGCAATGTAACAATTTGCAAATACCTCATAAAACATTCAGTGTTTTCTCCCATTATTGATTACAGCCATGTATGTAGAGTATATATCCATTTTCTCTTCCACCGCCCCACTTCTTAGTCTTTATGGTGCTACTGTCTAGCTCTGATTTTCTACTTTGTTTTATTGGTGGGGATTAATCTAATTAACAACATAGCTCCAAATTCTGATATCCTTGCTAGGAAGAGATGCCTGAGGAATTCTATCTTTGCAAACTTTTCAAAAACTGGCCTGATCCACACCTCCCAAGAACAGCCTTTCCCAACCCGAAGTCATGTAATGTTTTGGACCATGATTCTCATCATCCCTGACAGAGGTGCCAACTTGTGAGGGGGATTGGGGTGTGTGATGTCATGCTTGTGACATCACACAGCAATGCGTGATGTAGTGTCAGGACTTCGGAAGGAGCCAGGGGGTGGAGCTGAATGCCGTGGCAGTGCGGCGTCAATGGCTGGCAGCTCCTCCTCCTCTCTGGTGCTTGCCTGACTCCTCCTCTTGCTCCTGCCACTGCCACTGGTGGGGTCTGCTTCCATCCTCCTTCCTGTCTGGCAGGAAGAGGAGGAGCCAGCCACTGAAGCTGTGCCATGCTTGGCTCCAGGCTTGGCCTCCTCCGCCCCCTGATTTTTTTTTTAATATTGGGCCTGCCCGATGTTATTGCCCCCCCCCAAAGGCTCAGCCCCTAGGAGCTGGTACTCCCGATCTCTCAACCACTGGCCATGCTGGCTGAGGTTGATGCAGGTTGTAGCCCAAAACATCTGGAGGGAATTGGAATGGACTGGATGTTCTTCCAAATAAATGTATGAATTAGACCTTCGCTGGATTTCAAACATCCAGAAGGTTCCTCGACTAAAAAGAAAAGAAAAGTATCAAAATAAGTTTAGAAATGCACATTTTTTAGAGCAACTACATTTAAACTACTATTTCAAATGTATTTAAATGAGATTTTTCATGTAAAGAAAAAGAAAATCCAGATTAATGCCGAAATAAGGTAGAATGGATCTATGATTGAACACATTCAACATGAACTGGAAAAAAATATTGATTTCCCTCCCCACATTGAGAGCACAGAGACACTGTTGACCAAGGGCAGCAAAGGGGGTCCATGCACAGAAACAGGCTTGCCTGTGTGGATTGCCGTACTGGATGCCGTCCAATGCATGCAAAAGGATGATGTATATGTTTGTGACAACCCCATATCCAGTGCCTGGGGAGGAATGCATATTGTTAACCACATGCACACTATTAAGCAGATTGTTATCAGAGTCCTAGTGTCACCTGTAGCAATGCCAATTACCCACCTGGGGAGGGGGGAGGCTGATTAATGACACACTTCCTCTTTCATAACAAACAGGTGATCTGCAGTCGAAGCTGACAGTACTGACATCTTTTGGGGAGAGTCTCAAGTTGTTGCCACCTCCCTGACTGCCCAGATGCGATCGGATGAATTGTTTTGAGTATAAAACCGATCTGGGGGCTCGGGTGCCAGAGACAAACTTGAGACTGTGAGTTGTAATGGATAATTATTGAAATGATTCGAATAGCTTAAGTGGGATCATTGTCTATTAAAAATTAATAATTATTTTAAATAATTAAAAGAAAAATAATTGTCCCCCCCCCCCCCATGGATAATTGAAGTTAATTCTTCAAGGAGTTTTCAAGCTGGGAAAACATGATGACGTCTGTAATCCTTGAAAATGCAACTGTGCTATCTGTCCTGTACTGGTCTGAAAGAAGGCGATATTGAAACATTCTATGGCCGTTTTGAGTGTCTTCATTTTAAGGGATTAAAATTATTTCTGGGTAGCCAGCTGAGATGCCATGGCTGGGCCCCACTTAATCACATCCTCTTGGAGGCTGTAAGAGATTCCATACTCATTACTATTATTCTTATTTTTAATTCTACCCCCACTATTGAAAGCAGTATGACTCTAAATTGGTGAGGAAACTCAAGTCCTGCTTTCAAGCATCCCATAGGCATGTGGTTGGGCACTGTGATGGGCTTTTGGTCTGACTCTTCTCATGTTACACACACACACAATTTTTATTATATTATCTGATTTATCTGATTATCATTATCTGATTTCAAAATATTCATTTAAACAACTTTAAATCAATGACTTCCCTTCTCTTTCCGTGGTACATTTTGCTTACCATACATCCCTGCATATTTTACATAAACTAAACCATTCAGTAATCCATTGTTACATCCATCAAAACTTATTATCACTGAATTTATCTTAACGCTAACAGCGTTTTTAAATGAACACACCTTCCAGTCTTCTTTAAACATACATTCCTCTTGTTCTCTTATTCTATATGTGAAATCTGCAAGCTGCGCGTATTCCATCAGTTTAAGTTGCCATTCTTCTTTGGTTGAGAGGTAGCTTGTTTTCCATTTGGGGGCTAACAAAACATGCGCCACAATCACAGCATACATAAATAGTCTTTTTTGACACCTGGGAATAATTCAGAGGGAAATTCCCAGGACTCTTCTCATGTTCTTAAACAAAATTTATAGACCACTTGATTAAAAAAGCAAATCTATCTATCTATCTATCATTCTTCTATCTATCTATCATTCTTCTATCATCTATCTATCTATCTATCTATCTATCATCTATCTATCTATCTATCTATCTATCTATCTATCTATCATCTATCTATCATCTATCTATCTATCTGTCTATCATCTATCTATCTATCATCTATCATCTATCTATCATCTATCTATCTATCTATCTATCTATCTATCTATCTATCATCTATCTATCTATCTATCTATCTATCATCTATCTATCATCTATCTATCTATCATCTATCTATCTATCTATCATCTATCTATCTATCTATCTATCTATCTATCTATCTATCTATCTATCATCTATCTATCTATCTATCTATCTATCTATCATCTATCTATCTATCTATCTATCTATCATCTATCTATCTATCTATCTATCTATCTATCTATCTATCTATCTATCTATCTATCATCTATATCTATCTATCTATCTATCTATCTATCTATCTATCTATCTATCTATCTATCTCTATCTATCTATCTATCTATCTATCTATCTATCATCTATCTATCTATATCTATCTATATCTATCTATCTATCATCTATCTATCTATCTATCTATCATCTATCTATCTATCTATCTATCTATCTATCTATCTATCTATCTATCTATCATCTCTATCTCTATCTATCTATCATCTATCTATCTATCTATCATCTATCTATCATCTATCTAGTGGTTTAATAAAGATAGCATTATGAACATATGATTCATATGATCATGAGGAGGAGATGCTGTAGAAGATCTACCACCTTTCACCATTCCTGAAGCACTAGGGCAGTTAGTGGACCTGGCCAGGAAACCAGAGGACATCATCAATGACATGGGACATATCGTAAGCAGGACCGGATTTAGGTTTAATGAGGCCCTAAGCTATTGTAGGTAATGGGGCCCTTTATATGTCCAGCTGTCCTTTGTCAACAACAAATTGTCACTGTTTTTTTTGTGTTGAATATATGCTATATGGGGAAAGATGGAGGGCACAAGGAGAAGGGGACAACAGAGGACGAGATGGCTGGATAGTGTTCTCGAAGCTACCAGCATGAGTTTGACCAAACTGCGGGAGGCAGTGGAAGACAGAAGTGCCTGGCGTGCTCTGGTCCAAGGGGTCACGAAGAGTCGACTAAATGACTAAACAACAACAAATTTATGGACTAATAGGTATCTAAGGCATTTTTATTTGTTTTTTATCTTATAATTTGGAAATGTACATCCAGTTTTTATTACTTTAAATTTTTCGGAACCCCCTAGAGAGTGGGGCCTAAGCTATAGCTTGTTTAGCTTATACGTAAATTCGGCACTGGGCATAAGGCAACCAAACTTAAGCACTTAACTATGCAATCAACTCTCCCATTGAAACCACTAAGACTTAGAAGTGCTTAACTCCTTTGTGCTTAGAGTCAGCCTTATGATAAGCTTTATAAGGGATAACGGGAGCCTCAAAATTCCATAGCTGTCCATCAATGTAACATTATAACTTGTTACACAGCTTTGAAAACAAAGTGGCACATCCTGAGCTCTGAGTGGGCCTTGGCATCAGTGCCTGCCCGCCTCTTAGATTAGTATTTGCTCCTCAATATCTGGAGCCACACATGATTTACTTGTCTTAAGCATTTGTTAGCAGGCAGATGGGTGGTGTTTAATGAATGGAAGAGTTCTAACCAATGGTATTCAGAAATAAACAGCAGTTCCTATTTGGCTATTTTTATTTTTTATTATTATTTTTTATCTCTCTACATCTCAATTACATAGTAAGCCGTAGCTCTCTTTAAAAACTTGTTTGTTATTAAGATCTAAATCTACTTATTTTAGTCATGTCGTGCATGCTGGTGAAATGCAATACCAGCAGATTACAAGCTGATGGTTAGATGTTAATAACAGGAACACAAAACATTAAGGCAAGTGACATTTACATAAGTATCTTGATCTTAATACATGTAATTTACATATGAAAATGTAATCACCATAGAGATAAACAGCTGCAATGTTTAATTAAACTCTCCACACAAAATTGGCCTGCAAGACGTAGTTTGTCACTGCTAATTTATCACAATTCTCATAAGTATTCTTTAAAAATAAAAAATGCAAAATAAATGACTCTTATTGATAATTTAACTTCTGGTTACTTTATCGTATCCTCAATGGGCTTTGATGATACAATTAAAATATAAAGATCCCAGGCTCATTTTCTCACAATTTAGAAGACGAAACCTAAATATATAGAGAACAAATTGTTTACAGAATAAAGGGGTCAGCACTACAGCAGCAGAGGAAAACAATTTAAACACATTTAATGCCACAGTAAGTCATGTGTCAGGGAGGAACGCACAAGTCTGTTTGTGGGCCTGTTTCAGGCGGAAACGATTATAAGTGAAAATTAGTGTCAGAATTGTAATGGAAGGATATCAACTACTAACTTACCCAAGTCTCTTCAATAAAACCCACATTTTGGTGTCTTAGCACTTGAGTTCATTGCAAAGTTAAATTGCTGCTGGCATTTGGGAATAAGGAAAGCATATGGCAAATGAAGCTTTGCTTATTATGTACTCTAGGACAACAAAGATTATATCCAGAAGAATATGCTCCAGGGACTTCACTGTCATCCATCCTTGGATGGTCCTTGCTTCATGGGAAATGGTTTATATGGGTCCTTTTTCTTCTTTATTTGTTTGTGTAGAATTGCATCCCTTCAGTCATGGCTCCCTAAAACAGCCATCATCTAGAGTGTTTGGAAATTGGGTTCCTTCCTTGTTTGTATAACCATCAGTGCCCATTCAGCTGGGCTTTAAAGAAATTAAGACAGAAGAGCTGGGAACCAGGATATTGCTAGTTTCCTGATTATCTACATGACTACATTACATTGGTCTGTTAAGAGGTTGCCATCTCCTCCTAAATTGTTCCTTAGGCCCAGCCAGAATTTGCTCGTGAAGAATGCAGAGAGATCTGCTACTCACTTTGAAATGGCTTCTTCACTTCTTGACACCTGCTGCAACTCAACAGTGGAAATTTATGATAGCCATCTGGGGCAGGCATTACGTCTAAACAGAAGAGCAACACGTCTAAACAGAAGATATAACTTTAAGTTTGGTTAGCCATCTTACAGCAGAAGGCCGCCAATACTTTGCATCAGGAGAAGAGAGCACCCAGAAGTTTCTTGTGTGTTCCTTCTGACCTAACAAAGTGCCACAGTGAACAAAATAACAGGAAAAGTTTCAGTTGGGCCCTTCCACATGTGACCTACCTTTTCATGAAAATAGAAGTGGCCAGTTGCACGAATGTCATTCCTACCAAAACATAAAGCCCCTTAAAATTTACTGATGAGACTAAGATGGTTTAGATACACCAAAGCCACATTCATACCCAGAATTCAGGGGTGGGGGGAGTCATGACTGCTTCAAGAGGTATCATAGTGCTTTAAATGTATGGTGTGAATGTGGCCCAAGGGTGACTAAGAAATAATAATCCCCACCTAACTATGCATTTCTTTCTTCTGTTGAAAAATATCAACTCCCACTGAATTCTCCAGGAACTGGAGATTAAAATAAACCAGCTCTTAGGATAATGATAACATACTGTGCTAGGGTTTTTAAAATTTTATTTTACTTTTGTTAAGTGATTGCTTTGCGCATGGGTTAAAATGCCCAAAATTACTTTCAAGGACACTGTAATAAGTGGGAACATTATCGCAAGAGGTGATGTACATCATTAGCACAGTTGGGGAAGGATATTTTGATTTTTAAATTAGCAGCATTCTTGTTAAATTAATAAATGTGATATATATTTCAAGGAGGACTTGCAAGTTAACTGCTGATATTAAAAGCATTTTTGTGCACTTTAGACTATATGAAGGTAAAGGACTGTAGCTGACCGAGTCATGCTCAGAGTAGACCCACTGGAATCGATGGGTCTGCTTTGAGCATCAATTGGTTAATTATTTTTGCTGTTTAATTAAAGTCAGGTACTCCCACATTAAAACTGCACAAGCTTTCATTATAAATAAAATCACAGAACAATCCTAAGCCCTGATCTGCTTTGTTGCTACGAGGGAAGCTTCTGTTCGGTTCCTCTGGACTCTGCCACAGCTTGTTGCAAATGCTGATTTTCAGAATGGGACTATAAGTCTACAATCCAGGCAGCTGGATCCCGGGTCCAGCTAGGATGTGTGTACAGAAGTCTGCTTTTAACTGGAGCAGGGTGAAAGCCTACAAACTTACTTTCCATCAAACCTAAGCTGATTTGCAGTGCAAGTCTATGCACTGTAAATTGAATTGAGTACAACAGGGGCTTGCTGCCAGGTAAATACATATAGGGTTAAGCAGCCAGACTAAGTACACAGCACAGGAAAAAAAGCTTAACAGCAAGAAGTTTCTATTCCTGTATTCTCCTCCACCACCACTGTATGGCTGATAAAAAAAAAGTAGTGAAGTGGGATAAGCCCAACTGTTGTACATGAGGAGACTGCTAATGACTGACTGTCCTTTTGACTAATAATGCAGTCAAACTTCCTCTCATTTATATAAATGTTTTTACTGCTAATATAAATCATTCACCCCAGCAGTTGAAAACATGCATTTCAATGGTAGAAGGCAACGGCTGACATTACTGCTTGCTTCCAGAGCACTGAGCATAGTAAACCCCTTGTGGTGGGGTAAGCATATATATCATCCTGAGAGAAAAGATTGGTCCCTTAGGAGAGCTCTTCTCTCCATTCATTGATGATGTCAGTAAGTTCTTGATTACCTGCTGACGTTTGGAATTATGGTGGGCCAGCAAGGTTAATGAAACTCCTCCTGATGTAGCTTTACCCGTACACTGTCTTTCCTCTGTCCTCTTCTGTTTTCATGTTGATGCCGCTTGCCATGAAAAAAACACACCCAGTGTTTCTAATCAGCTGCTTTCTCTTAATATCTAAGTGGGTCAATAAAAAGAAAGAAAGTAGCAGGCCTAGAATGAAACCAAAGCAGAGTTGCAAAGAACTTCATGGAAGTGGCTGTTCCACAGATTCAGTGCACACATCCAAACATGCAAATCTGTGCAATCTTTCGCTTATTCCCCAAGAACCCTAGGAACTGTATTTTATTACAGGTGCAGAGAGTTGCTAAAGGTAAAGGGTAAAGGGACCCCTGACCATTAGGTCCAGTCATGGCTGACTCTGGGGTTGCGGCGCTCATCTCGCTTTATTGGCCAAGGGAGCCGGTGTACAGCTTCCGTGTCATGTGGCCAGCATGACTAAGTCGCTTCTGGCGAACCAGAGCAGTGCATGGAAACGCCGTTTACCTTCCCGCCAGAGCGGTACCTATTTATCTACTTGCACTTTGATGTGCTTTCGAACTGCTAGGTGGGCAGGAGCAGGGACCGAGCAACGGGATCTCACCTCATCGTGGGGATTCGAACCGCCGACCTTCTGATCGGCAAGCTCAAGAGGCTCAGTGGTTTAGACCACAGCGCCACCCACATCTGCTGAGAGTTGTTAGGAGGTTCCTAATTGCCCTTACAGCACTCCAGAAACTGTAGTGCTGTGAGGGGAAAATGGGGGTCATAACAAATCTAAGCACCTCTGACCAACTATAAGGCAGGATTCAACTAATGGGTCCCATCAATGGAAGCCCTGTGTAAGAGGATCTGCTTTTGTACAGGGCTCCCCACCCCCCTTGTGTCTCCCTCATGCCTAAAATTGGTTGAGGGAGGGGTGTTGGAAGAACCTCTGGAATAGCATGAAGGGTGAGGAGGGCGGCTCGTTCCATCTGGTATGCAACATGTCTTCCCTGATGGAATCATTGCCCTAGAGTGATGTTGCATTTATCCCAGAGTTCCTAGGAATCTTTAAGAGAAGCCATAAAGGGAGTGATACTGTTTTAAATGTATACTGCAGATGGGACTGTTGAACATTCCTGGATATTCTGTAACAGCACCACTGTGTTTAATGTTTAATGAACATTAAAGCTTTCACTGCCAGAAAGCTTTTCCTTTTCAGACAGAAGGCTGCCAAGAGCGAGTGTCTTTTTCATCCTCCTCCTTTCCTAACCACTCCGTTCCATCCCCAGCTCTCATTCAGTTTATAGTTTTCCTCACCTCAGTCAGTTTTCCACAGCACTGGGTATACCCAATCCTCATTAGGCAGTCCTTTTTTATAAAAAGGTGGTATATTCCCTTAGACTGACCTCTTTAAGATTTTTTTAGTACTTCCACAAGCTTGCCTGGGATCATTATCTCTCTAATTTTGTGCTTTGGCACACCCTTTCCATTGCCGCCATTTTGTATCTGGCTTTCCCAGCACACTCTCAAAATTAGAAATGTGCCAATTGTCCAAAAGGGTGGCTTCCCCTGATAATGGAGTGCATGAACACAAGCCAGGGCAAAGGATGTAGAAAGAGATAAACCTCAGATAAAACAGCTATTATAAGAACATGACTATAGAAGAGGACGTAGCTATTCTCAGTGCCCCACAAAAACTTTGGTTTCCTTTGTTTGGGATGTGAAAGAGGGCCATCTCTAGACCTTGGAACTCCCCACTAAGGGAGGGTTGCCTCACAGCCTCTCTGATGGCTTCACATCACTGTACAAATACATTTTGTCCAAAGAAAGCATATGCCCTCCTGGGCTGCTTATCTCATTCTGCCTGATTGGTTAACTGAAGTTTATGTCCCACCTCCCCCACCTCTCATTGTTGATTATATTCAATTTTATTATTCTTTTTAATATGTCAATCTGATTGTAAGCTGCCTTGGACATGTATTATTAATGGCAAGGCGGGATGAAATACCTTTAATGACTGAATAAATAAATAAATGAGATGCAATCGTATTTGACAGATACAACTGGAATAAAGGGGTGTTTTCTGGATTAAAAAATTTAGGAGTTTTTTTGTTTTGTTTTTAATTGTCTCGAGTAATTGTATCAGTAAAAATTGTATATTTCATCCATGGCATGATTCTTAAAAAGCGATTTAGGATGTATGCTAATAAAAAGAAATAATTGTTTTACTGAAACAATAAGTTAAACATTTTTAATTACTAACTTGGGCTCCTAAAACTGATTAGATTTTTTAAAAATAAACACGGTTAGTATATAAAAACTGAATAACATCATAAAAATCCTAAAGACTTTAATTCTGAAGGCTGTTTAATACATTTCTATTTGTTCATTTGCATTATATTCACACCAAGGTCCCTATACTAGAATACTGTTTGCTCCTGTTTGCAAGGGCTTCTTAGTATTTTGCCCCAACTCACCTTTGTAATAAGACACACTTTTTTGCCAAAGAAAAACATGAGCACACAGTAAGGAATCTGAACTTCCATTCTGCGTAGAACCAGTGAACTGCTTTTCTTACTAAGTATGTTGAAGAAAGCAGCCTTGAAAGGGGAAAGGAATAAAAAAATATCCATAAGGACTAGGAGTTGCCTTTCCACATGTAGGGAGCTTATGACACCAGTCTGCTTTCTAACCAGCAAATCGCTTTCATCATTCTAAGGTGTAGAGATCTGAGGTTTGTACTACATGTGTTCTCAAAGGTGTATGTTAGTTCTGATATACTCATAGCTGAGATGAAAGCACATCCCACATTCCAGCCATGAACCCCCTTCTTCCTGTCAGTGAGTTTTCAACCCTCCTTGTGAAAATGTGTGCACAGTCCTTTAAATTGCCTACACTTTCAGTTGCTTTTGCCACTTCTCAATGATGTCATCATCTCATCCATCATATTCACCATATGGTTGCTTACTGGGTGAAATATTCAGTGTGTCTAATCCAGGAAGGTGGCAAAAGAAGAAGTACTGTATTGGGGAAAACAATACCAAAATTGCATGAATTTGCCTATTTCCTGGCCATGATGCCATCAAACAAAAGTGACTAAGTGGTTTTAAACTGTTTTTTAAGATTGTGTTTTAAGGTTGTAATGTGCCCTGGAACTTTAAATTTAAATTTACATTGTTATATATTCATTTATGGCCTGACTTTCCCTTAGCGGCTAAAGTGAAGAGCGGTTAAATCATCATCACCACTATCATCTTCATCACTAGGGTGGAGTCAAAAGTTCTCAGGTGAGCTTTTCCAGCTTGAAGTGTGGTTGGAAGGGCCTTCATAAAAGCTTGATCACTTTTTTCAACACCTTTTGTCACCTGCATTTAGTCCTGGTGGCAGCTTTAGTCATGCAGTTTGCAGCTGCTGGGTCCCATTTTTTCTCTATCATTTACTGCGGAAGACACTACCATGAGGTCAGAAAGCAAATACTTAATGCAGCCCTGAACAGAACTTTTTAATCCTTTTGCAAATGCTCCAGAAAGTAGGATCATTTTTGCATTCAGCTATTTGTCCAATGAGCCCAACAGTAGAAGTCCTCCACTCAGTCAGTCAGACTAATTTCAGTCCTGCCAATAGATGAAGCATTGATTTGTTTTTTCCTTGTCAGGTCACATATATATATAGGATTTGAACAAGCCTTCATGAGTGAGTTTATGCTGTCCTTGCTGGGCAGAGAGGGTAGTAGTCTTAGGAATTTGTCACAATTGTTGGGGTTCCAGGTTGTCTGACATTCTCAGGTGTGTCATAGCTCCCTATTTACAGTCTAGGGGTACTTCTCTCTCTGTAAAGAATTGCGAACATCTGCGCCTTCGGTCTTTTCTTGAGAAAAAAGAATAGCTAAGGAAGGAAATCTCACAACATTCCAAAACTGCTTGTTTCGTGGGACTGAATCATACAAGAATCACATGATGGCCACAATTTTGAAACCCTTTCCATATGATAACTTTAAGCAGGGATGGTTGAGTCTGTCCATTTTATTACTTTTGCATCTTTTAAACCTATAATTCTGTTGCATTTCTGCATTAATCTGTAGGTTTTTTTAAAAGAAAATAATCTCAAAACACGTCTTTAAATGTTGTTATATAAAACACGAGGCATTCCGCTTCTAGGAATGAAAAATATTAGTATTCTGAAACATCCCCCTCCCCACAAAGATGCTTATGTCCTTCACAACTCTCCCTCAAATCTTTCTGCTGTTTGATGCTGTTGGGAATGTGTGGATTCTGCCGAAATTCAGAACAATCCAAATGGCACTTCCAGAATTCTTGGAGGAAATATAATTCTGATAATTAATTCATTTACATGTTTCGACATGAGCAGAGACTACTGCTATCATTGCAGCAACCATCCACTCAGCAACTGTATGCTTACATAGGGCTCACAGTAGCACCTCATGTCTCCACCACTGCTCTCCACACCTCTTTATCCCCATGCTGTACTGGCTAGCATCTTCCTCCTAGAGAACTGCCTCAATGGCCTCATGGATACATGAGGTTTTGAACCTTCATGCGGGAGAATACTGCTGTACTCATGTCTGGCTTGTGGACTTCCCATAGACATCTGGTTGGCCACTGTGAGCATGAAATGCTGGAACAGCCCCCCTCAGGAGGTTGTGGGTCTTCCTTGGAGGTTTCTAAGCAGAGGTTGGATGCCCGTCTGTCATAGATTCTATAGCTGAGATTTCTGCATTGCAGGGGCCTGGACAAGATGACCCATGGGGTCCCTTCCATCTCCACAATTCTATGATTCTATGATATGACTTGATGGGCTTTTGGTCTCATTCTGCAGGACTCTTCTTTAGTCCACACACCTTGGCATTTGCAAATATGTGCATGTGAATATTTAAAAATGTATATACGCCTACGTCATACCATTCTGCCCTACCCTCGCTTTAAGATACTCAATTTATCTAGATCTCCAGCATGTCCCAGCAGAGGTCATGTCTCCTCCTTGCTAAGCCTGAATACACTATTCAAGTAATGTTCCTGGATAGCAGGGAAGTTGTATAACTCTGGCAAGTAATTAAGACTTTCACAATGCCAACTCCCAACTTCCAGAAGGTGTTATGCTTACTTCCATGGAATATATGGTTGTGCCCAGTGACATGTCACTCAAAGCCACCTAGCCAAAAAACCAAAACGAAACCCCAATATGTCCCTGTAAGTTCTCCAATGATCATGTTCCAATGATATTGATGTTGTTACATTTATTTACTCTTCAAGGAGACCCTAGCTGTGTGTGAACATCAGTCCTATGGTTAGCTAGTATGGCAATAATAATAATAATAATAATAATAATAATAATAATAATAATAATAATATATGTACACCACCCATCTGGCTGGGTTGCCCCAGCCACTCTGGGTGGCTTCCAGCATATTTAAAAACATAGTAAATGTTCCTTAATTTTCTTAAAGCATACTTCTGTCCTTCATCTTTAGCATACTCTTACTAACTTCTTAAATTTGGCTTTATGTGTCTGTGACACCCAGACACAAAGTGTCCTTATGCAACAGGCATAAGGGACTATGTCACCCTCCCTGTGTCAAGGTCTCTTTGGCTCATGCTACATATTTATGCTCAAGGAGAAATTAAGGAAAGCAAGCCCCCCTGCTTCCTAGAGAGGAAGAGAGGAAGAACTGGATACTCCATCATCTCTGCAGCTAATAAAACCATGTAGCCTCATGCTCCTACCCCAAGGTGAGATGGAGAAGAAAGAAGATGGTGGCAGCTTTACCTAGTGCCTGGAGCTGTGAGCAATGTCTTCTTCCTGGAAGGAAACAAATCAGCTCTCAGGCTTTCCTTACAGCCCATACCAGTGCAACCAGTGAGGAGAACACCAGTATGACTATCAACTATGTGCAACGGATACAACTTGCTTAGCTGCTCTCAGAAACAGAACTTTACACTTTTGTACTTCATAGCTCTATTATTTTTAAATAGAAAACTTTTCAAGTTGGAAGCCCTTTATGGAGCAGCTCCTCTGTATCGCTGGCTGGCTGCCATTCCCTGAATCATAGTTGATTAAAAATAGGGCCCAATTTTACATAGATTTTGTGCCCCAATTAGCAGTGCTAATTAGGGCACACAAGTAAATTGCACTCTACCCTGTGGAGATTTTCAGTCAGTCAACCAAACCAGTGAATCACCCAAGAGCATGACTCTAACTCTTAGTTACCATTTAATCAGGTGCAAAATTGAACCCCCCTCCAGGAAGGACACAGTACGCAGTAGTGGATAGCAATGGGAGAAGCAGCTCCAGGCTCCACAGCCTCTTTCTTTCAATAAAGGCCAAACTTTTACATAAAGTGAGAAATGGCAAAGAAAAAAACATTGTTCAAAAATCTGTAACAGGAAAATATGTGCATTTAAGTTATGTTATGCTTCTTTTTTTCCTGTAAGCCACATAACAATGAAGGGTGGTGTAAAAATTCCCCAAACAAACAATAAATGGATAGGTGATTATTGAAAATAAAGCCACATGGATGCAAAAGTAAGAGGATGCATTTCTGACACAGGAATAGCTGGGATTGGTGGCTTGTGGTGGGAGAGACCACAGGCATTCTGAGAACAACAATTATGATACAGTAGTTTATGACACATTAAATTTAAAAAGTTTGCATGCTCAGCTTCTGAGTGTTATCAGCATACTGATCACACCTCACTCCAAATGCCTGGACGACCTCCCCTAGTGACTTTAGACAAATGTTAAAGAATACAAGGAATAATTTGGAACTATGTGGGAAGCCATTGCACAAGTGCCCTGGGGTTGAGCACAACCCCAATACAGTCATACCTCGGCTTACAGATGCTTCAGGTTGCATTTTTTTGGGTTATGGACAGCTGAAACCCGGAAGTCCTGGAACAGGTTACTTCCGGGTTTTGGTGGTCGCACATGCGCAGAAGCGCCACTGCAGGTTGTGGGCACTGTGGGTTGCGAACATGCATCCCGCACGGATCATGTTTGCAACCCGAGCGTCCACTATACTACTTCTGGAATTGCCCTGGCAGATAGGAGCAGTATCCGCAGAGCTGGTTAAGAATGATACCATGCCCAGCAGTATCAAAATCTAATGAAAAATTGAGGATAAATCGAGATTTTGAAAGATATCTGTGGGTCTCTCATGTCAGAGGATGACCAAGTTTGTTTTGGTGCCAAAGGCAGGCCTCTGAAACAGGACTGAAATGAGTCTAGAGGACACATTTTGTCCTAGAATTCAGGTGACATCACTTGGTTGAGCATCTTTCTGAAAGTTGAGGGATATTTGTGAGAACATGCTAGTTGTGCATTTAGTGCTGAATAGAATTTTCTTTCACATTTCTCAGGGGACCATTTGTTCCCCATAAAAAGGTAGAGTTCTGTTCCTTTCAGCTGGGGTGGGAGAAATCCAGCAAACTTTTGTGGATGGTGGGCGGGGAAAGAATTTGGCTTATTTTCCTTTAAAATGATGTGGCAGAGGGGTTGGCCCTCAGTTTTTAAATAAGGTAATAAACAAGAAACAACTCTGGCAGGTAGTAGCTGCCTGGATGGGAGACTTTCTGGGAACCAACAGTGCACAAACTGACTTGGACTCATTGAAAGAAAGGAGTCATATGTATGTTATGAAATAATCCACAAGAATTAACCAGTTGTGTTGTGGGTGAACTCACCTTGTTTGAGCTTCCTCAAATTAATAAAAGCTCAAATTTTCTCCAGAAGTTCTCTGAAAATGTTTGGGTACATCGAGCCAAGGACAGCTTTTCCTCTTGTGTTTCACCCTGAGCAACAACTAAATATGGCACAGGGCAATAGCAGTAGGTATAAAATTGAAAAACAATGCCTCTGTGACTGTTGAAGCCATACACAACAGGTATTCTTGCTGTTTGATCCCTTTCTTCTGAAGAGTCAACTTTGGAAAAGGGGAGAATGGGTGTAGGAAAGACTGTCTGGAGATGGGTTTGATTAAAAAAAATGGGGGGGGGAATAAGGGGAATGATTAATAAGATTGAGGGCAAAGGGTTTTTATAAATAGTCAAATAGTTGGCAAACATTTACTAATTGATGCACAACTGGGAAAATGTTGCAGGAAAAGCTGGCATGTTATAATAATGGCAAGGTTGACAGCAATCTTGAAGATTATTGCAGTGATGTGATTTTTAAAAGTACTGGGACTTATTTATTTTGTACCTATTGGAATATGGAGTCCCATCAAGAAAATGTGAGGACAGAACTACTGTCTATTTTGTGGAAATTCTGTATTTCTGGCAACATGCAACAGCATGCAGTAGATCTTCACTCAGGTGACTAGACTTCCTCTTCCTCTTGACCTTTATTAATATGTAATTTGAGTCAATACCATCAGTTATTTTTAAAATGCCTTTTAACTTCTCTAGAACTCACTTGTCTTAACACAGACATCCCAGGAATTCTGGGTTGAGCCTTCTTATCATTAGTAGTCAGATGTTGCTAGATGCATATTCATGTGAAATGTATAACTCTGTGTTACATCTGTTTGTATAATTTGTTATTTATATTGGATAACTCCTCTATTGAGACAATTTAGTATCCACTTAATTTCTAACAGCCCACCTCTCAGCCTGTGCCAGGTTCATTAAGTAGATGGGAGTTGTGCTGGAGGAAGTACTTTGAGGAATGGGCTGTAAATGTATTTTAAATTTCATACTGTACAAGCTGTGAGAGATAATTATATTGTTCTGTTGATTAGAGACTTGTAATCAAAAGTATCATTAATCTAAAATTTGCACAATTTGGTACAGAAGGAATTTTAAATAGATCAAGGCTGTGTACCAGACCATATTGAAAATAATTTTAGTAGGGCATTGACAGCTTATTTTAGGTCTTTGGGATGTTTATACAAACACACAGGGTCGAATCCTAGCCATAGATCTGCCAGGATGAGCGAATTCGGGTGTGGCAGATATCCAGCTTAGTCAGCAGGTTACCACCTCAGCCAGGCTACACTGGTGCAAATCCCCAATGCTGGTTCAGTCAGAGATATGCTGGCATAATTCCCTCATCCTATTTTAGCTAGTGGAGCCAAGACCACCAAGACTTCTGCCATCTTAAACCCTGAAAAATGAGTGTTCCAGGAGAATAGCAGGGGCAAGACTAGGCTGGGAAGGCTTATGCTGGATCCGAACTCTGTTCAGCTTGGTCACATGAACTGGCAACCTGGCGGAACTTGTGCTAGCAAAAAGGGTGGCATAAATCAAACTCTGTTTTAAAGGTTTGTTTCCCCTCTGCCAGGATTAGGTCAACTCAGTTGGCAGTAGCCCTGCTTCTGAAAGGAGTTTGGAATAGGGGTAATGTATGCCATTTTATTTTAAGATACTGTAAATAACACTGGCTCCCCATACTTGGGACTGATCTCCTTTAATTGTGTGGCCAGGCAGTGACAGCCCCAGCCCCCAGGGATCATAAGAAAGGAATAAAGACTCTGACAAAGTGTTATGGAATTAAAATTAGGCCACAACTTTATTAAACTTCCGAATGTAGGAAGACCTTGGCTTAGGCCTTGGGCATGTACCCCTCCCAGCCCGGGGAACTGGGGAACATCAGGGTAAATGGGATATGGGGGTGCTCTGCGAGACGTAAGTGTACGCAGGCAGCCCAGCCCATATCCCCATTGCAGGGTAGTTCACTGACAACCTTTTGGTGTATGGCCAGTGACACACCCATTATATAACCCCTTTTAAGAGGGGACCCATGTGCATTTATTTATTTATTTGCCTCGCAGACCGAAAAAGGTCATCTGACATGAGTTGCCTCAATATTTAAGGTCCATAGAAGCTGACTTGTGCGAGCAGTTAGTTATTCATGGAAGTGAATGGCTGATTGATCTTTGGAAGTGAGTGTTTCTTTGCGTGTTTTTGCTTGGCTGGAATGGGCTCTTGAACTCTGATAATACTATTTCTTTACCTGAATGGAAGATAAAGAAAGATGTGTGGGTGTGTACAGAAACTACCCTACTGTACAAAAATAATATTTACATTCATTGTTCCCCCACTTTTGCTTTCTGGCCGTGACTACGTCTGCCATATGCCCCCCCAAAGGCTGTCTATAGGAAAATGTGGTTCTGATTTAAGAAGTGGCAGCCAAATGCAATTGTAGGGATATGAATAGGAGAATAGGAGAGGATATATTTATTAGATGTTATCCTTCCTTCCTCACGCTTGTGAGTTTAGCAGAGTGCATCCCTTTGCAGCTTAACAGGGAAGCTTAGATAGGCTAGCTTTAGCATTTTAGTTTAAGTACCGTATTTTTTGTCCCATAGGACGCTCCGTCCCATAGGACGCACCTAGTTTTTTGGGGGGGAAAGAAAGGAATTTTTTTCCCTTTATTTCCCCCCAAAACCAGGTCGGGGAACAGTGGGATGGCAGCTCTGCGCCTCCCCGCTGTCCCCCGAGCTTGTGGGGCTGGCCGATGTCTGCCCGAAGCGCGGGGCGCACTGCTTCAGCGTGCCCTGTGCTCCGTGCAGCAGGCTGCTACCCACAGTGTGGGGAGCCCTGCGGAAGTTCCCACAGGGCTCCCCACGCTATGGATGTCTGCCCGGCACGAGTGGCCCTCAGCTTCAGGGCGCCCCGCGTGCTGGGCGGCAGGCTGCTATCCGCAGCGCGAGAAGCCCTGCGGGAACTCCCTCAGGGCTCCCCATGCTGCGGATGTCTGCCCGGCGCGAGGGGCGCTCTGCTTCAGGGTGCCTCATGCGCCGGGCGGCAGGCTGCTATGTGCAGCCTAGGGAGGCCTGAGGGAGCTCCCGCAGGCTCCCGCAGGCTTGCTGATAGCTTCCTGAAGCCTGGAGAGCGAGAGGGGTCGGTGCGCACCGACCCCTCTCGCTCTCCAGGCTTCAGCGAAAGCCTGTATTCGCCCCATAGGACGCACACAGATTTCCCCTTCATTTTTGGAGGGGAAAAAGTGCGTCCTATAGGGCGAAAAATATGGTAATCAGGCAGACTGGATTCTCCTGGTATTTCCCCATTTTCTCCAGCTTAAAACCGTAACCACACAGTCTTTTAAAAAGTTTTTAAAAAATTTACTCAAAATACTTGTTGAAAAATAACGGCTACAGCAGCTTTGCTCAGGCATGCTTAAAATGGTAACTCTGTTACAAAGACATAGTTTAGTTTAAAATGGTCCCTGAGCATTGGAGCTCAGACATGCGGATTGTTCTTCACATTTCTGGCTTGGTGATGAGTTGAAGTGGAAGAGAAGAAAAGAGGATGTAACCAGGTAGGTAAGGGAATATATATACAGTCATACCTCGGGTTGAAGTAAGTATTTTCGGGTTGCGCGCTGTGGCGACCCGGAAGTAATGGAGGGTGTCACTTCCGGGTTTTGCCGCTCGCGCATGCGCAGATGGTCAAAATGACATCATGCACATGCGCTGAAGTGGCGAATCGTGACCCACACACACACGGGTTGCGTTCGCTTCTGGATGTGAACGGGGCTCTGGAACGGATCCCGTTTGCATCCAGAGGTACCACTGTAGCTACAGCCTCCCCCTGTCAGGGCACAGTGGGAGTGTCTTTTACAAAGTTCTCTCTAGCAAACTTACAGAAAAACTCTGTGAGTTTCGGCTCCTTTCATGGGCCTATCTAGCAAAACATGAATTGTTGGTTTGACTGCATTGCAAATACAGTTGTTTCTTGGAAGCCAAACGCCTTCGGAGTTAAACATTCTGGCTCCCGAATGCCGCAAACCCGGAAGTGAGTGTTCTGGTTTGCAAATGTTCTTTGGAACCCAAATGTCCAGTGCAGCTTCCGATTGGCTGCAGGAGCTTCCTTCAGCCAACCGGAAGCTGCGCCTTGGTTTCCAAACATTTTGGAAGTCAAACGGACTTCCATAATGGATTCCGTTCGACTTACAAGCAGTTGCAGCTCACTCTATCTTTTCACAGTGGAAAGAAAGAACTTTGCTGTTGTGAGGACATCAGCACGATTCTGGAAAGAAATCTAGGGAAAAATAAAGCAGATGGAGCTCTGTTATGGCTCCCACCAAACAAAACACCCTGAAACTGCCCTTGGAGCAGGCACCATTTTTTAAACCTTCTAGGAAATGGGGTGGTGGG
Source organism: Podarcis gaigeae (assembly GCF_964106915.1). Classification (NCBI taxonomy): domain Eukaryota; kingdom Metazoa; phylum Chordata; class Lepidosauria; order Squamata; family Lacertidae; genus Podarcis; species Podarcis gaigeae. Next base: position 101,905,677 of record NC_139678.1, on the reverse strand, counting down.
GAATCCACCACCTTCTCCCCTGGATGGTAGGTCTCTGCATTATTATGGCCAACTTGTATGAGGTGAATTGGGAGTGCTATTTTCCCCCACTGGCCCTAACATGAAATGTATAATATATGGAATTACATGGTTACATATTTATTCATCACCGAGCTGCTTTATTAATCTGGCAAACACAACTCTTCCTGGTTTTTTGAATTTTTCTTAATTTCTATAGTATTTTCCTATGCTATGGTGGATTTGTTCCACTAGATGGTAGTAAAGACCACAGTCTAGATTGTGATATTAAATAAATATTTTCAAAGAAGACAGAGAAATCTACCTTTAATAAATAAATAAATTTTAAATTTTAAAAAGAAGGCTACAACAATATAAGACTGAATTTACATTCATGCAAAATTTGAAAACAAATAGAATCAGCGGTGCTGTCAGCAAAGCATTCCTTTCACTCTTACGCAGCAGCCAGAATGGTTTGTCAGGATAAATATGGAGTGAAATGATTATGAATCATTGTGGCAAGTTTTAATACAGATCAGAAAGTAAATTAATCCAGCTCTGTCTGAATCTTCGTGCCTTTTTTCCCAGATACAAATGAATGGTAAACAACATTTTGGCAATTTTTAGGTTAATCATGTAGAACTGATTACTCAAGAAGAATGCTATTAACATTTACTCAATTTATACCCTACAATGTGACAAATTAAAATTAATGCTGCTGTTTTTGGGATATCAAATGGGTCATGATTTTAAGAAGAGGAGAGAGAGAGAAATTTGCCCTTAAGGATAACTGATAATGATGGTTATAGGCTAGGAGCTCCAAGCATGCCTTTAGCAACATACATAATTCCCCAGTACAAATTGCCTAAAAAAGTGAATGAGTGTTTGAGGAATATATAAAGTTGGTGCTATTGTTGTCTTATTCTAAAATATTATTTTGAATTGGTTATATCAGAGACATAGTATAGTGGCTAAGAGTCAACACCACAAAGTTCCCAATTCAGATCTTAGCCACTGACCTTTTAGTGGGCTTTAGGCAAGGTAATCACTCTTTTCTAAACCACCCAACTACAATGGGGAAATACTGCTGGCCTACAGTACAAGGTTGATGTATGGATCATTGGGATAATGTGTGTGTGTGTGTGTGTGTGAGAGAGAAGACTTCATTAGCGTAAATTTCAGAAATATATTTAATTTCCATTCAGTATGTAAGCAAAAAGCATTTCATTCTTAAATCTTATATTGTGATTTTATGTTGTGAACCACCCTGAGATCTATGGATGTAGGGCAGTATACAAATTAATAATAATAATAATAATAATAATAATAATAATAATAATAATAACAAAAATAAATACATTTTAGACGTGATAACTAATTTTTAAAACATCATTTAGGGATTCAGATTGCCTGGTGTCCAAACAGCTCATTTGTCAATTATACCTATACTGGTTGAAAACATTGAAATCCAGGAGCAGCCAAACTGGCACATTTCACAGAAATTGCTTAAAAGTGTACCTGCACATTTTGCTTCATAACTTTCTTTTTAGGAGGGCTAGAAACAGTCCCGTCCTCACTCATATAGCCATTTTTAGATTCTCTGTTGTAGTGACTAGGGAACACAGAGCTTCATTGTGGCTTGGAACCCAAAACACAGCTTGAAGTGGAGAGAACACAGGGCAGCTCAGAATCAGAAAATGAATTTTTAAAAATATCCAGATACAAGGCAAATCTTATAACCCCCTGCACACCCACACTTAAAACACTGAGATTTGAAACTGGAGAGCAGGAAAACACTGTCAGATTAGGAAAAACTAGAGCCATTATGAATAGCGCTCAAAGCCTCTCTGAAGTTTGAACTCAGCTCATAATAAGCTCACCCTAGCACCAGTTTTGCTTCTTAACAGACTTTCTTGCCACCTTAGCACAGAAGGTGTGCTTGCCAGGGGAAATAGTCTATAATTATAATTATTTATTAAAATTCTGCACCCTTTCAACATCAGTGGAAGCCTCACATTCAAGGCCTAGATTCTCATCTACAGTGCGGCACAAGCTATAGCTTAGGGTCCCACTCTCTTGGGGGACCCCAAAAAAATTTAAAGGAAAAACACACACCTGGATATACATTTCCAAAATATAGAATATAAAATAAAATAAGACCTACATACAGCAACAGTGTTTTGTGTTGTGTAGACCCCTATGATCTAAGTAATGGGCCCCACCTGCTAACCTGCTCCCTAAAATATCACTGGTTTGCTCATTTCTATATATAGGGTGCCTACATTCTGCATGGACTGGTTGCATGGCCACATGTGCAAATGGCTTTAGATACCTATTAGGTCCATAAATTACCAGCATATATTCAACACAAAAAACAGCAACAATTTGTTGTTGATAAAGGACAGCTGGACATATATAGGGCCCTATTACCTTCAGTAGCTTAGGGCCTAAATCCGGCCTGAGAGTGCCCATTCCCATAGGAGAGCCTGGGAAATGGATTTCTGAATGCCTATATCTTCCTGAATGTGTGGAACCAGAAAGCACTCGGTATTCACTGTGCCAGGTTCCCTGGTGTCAATGGTGAATATCAGTGCAAGCATACATGCCTTAGAGATCAAACTTTTGCCACAACAGCAGGCCTTCCAGACCAGCCTTCCTTCAGCATCCCTCCACTTGGAGGGAGTACTGAGGTGGGGGCAGAGATCTCCCTAACTTTGCAAAATCTTGGAGATCTATATAAGGTAAAGGTAAAGGTACCCCTGCCCGTACGGGCCAGTCTTGACAGACTCTGGGGTTGTGCGCCCATCTCACTCAAGAGGCCAGGGGCCAGCGCTGTCCGGAGACACTTCCGGGTCACGTGGCCAGCATGACAAAGCTGCATCTGGCGAGCCAGAGCCGCACACGGAAACGCCGTTTACCTTCCCGCTGGTAAGCGGTCCCTATTTATCTACTTGCACCCGGAGGTGCTTTCGAACTGCTAGGTTGGCAGGCGCTGGGACCGAGCAGCGGGAGCGCACCCCGCCGCAGGGATTCGAACCGCCGACCTTTCGATCGGCAAGTCCTAGGCGCTGAGGCTTTAACCCACAGCGCCACCTGCGTCCCTGGAGATCTATATACTGTATATATAAAGCAGTCCTCCAAGTTGCAGGGGATCTAGCACAATGTTGCAATGCAGTTGTATCAAGGATTTGGTAATACACTCATACATTTCCATTTAATAGATTTATTATTTACTTTCCCAAGCAAGAGGCAGGTGGCTAATAAACACAAATTCTTTAATAGTGAGCACCCAGCTAATTACCACCTATTTGTATAGCTGTGACCACAGATTGCCAGTTTCAGGCAGTCTTGAACTTGCCGTGGAAAGATGCGAAGTAGCACCTGGATGTGTTCCAGTTGTGCGACCAGAAGATGCTGTTACGACAATAAGCCCCATCTGTGCAAGGTATTATTACAATGAAAGCTCCAGGAGGAGGTGATCTATGCAGGACTAAAAGCAGGAATAAATATCCAGCTATCTTGATTTGTACCTAGAAAACTTGTAACAGAGCAAGGTAGAGATGTGGAGCAATGGTGGAATGTGTTCCTGTCAACGCTCCTAACCCAAGCAGTTATATGCAAACATACAAACACTTGTTAAGACTCACAGCTGAATAGTTATGTACTCCAGTGATGGATGGGAAGGTGGGAAGGAAGAAGCGGAACATTTCATACTTCCCCACCTGTCATTTTTTCTCAGGCCTTTAGTTTGCCCCAACTTAGACTGACATATTTGCTCATGCATCTATTATCTTCATTTATGGAAGTGTCAAAAGACTGGAGATTGTTACTTTCAAGATATTTTCAGCCATCATCAAGCCAATTAACTCTTATTCAATGGTGCTTACTTAAAAGTAGATATGTATAAGATTGTGCTGCAAGTATCTGCTTGCTTTTGAGTAGATATGTATAAGACTGCGCCATCAGAAAATCCATGACATCTGTACATCACAATCTTCAGTAATCTGAGACATTTTGATGTATAGTTCTGCACCCCCCTCTCCCTCTAACTTTCTGCAGGTACATAACTATGCACCTGGAACACATTTCTGTGTTTCTGCAATTTGATCACAGAACGGACATACAGTGGTACCTCGGGTTACAGATGCTTCAGGTTACATATGCTTCAGGTTACAGACTCCGCTAACCCAGAAATAGTACCTTGGGTTAAGAACTTTGCTTCAGGATAAGAACAGAAATCATGCTCCAGTGGCACGGCGGCAGTGGGAGGCCTCATTAGCTAATGTGGTGCTTAGGATTAAGAATAGTTTCAGGTTAAGAACGGACCTCCAGAACGAATTAAGTTCTTAACCCGAGGTACCACTGTAGTCCTATTCTAATTGCCATTGGTCCAGTACAAAACGACATATCTAATATGTACTTCCAGTTCACAGTTAATTGCTTAAAAAGGGAGGGAGGAAAAAATTATATATATTTTTCTACCAACTCTTAACTTCAATCAGCGCCTAAATCATTATTATTTCTTTAGAAAGACATTTTAATATGTCACTTTTCCGTTCCAGCTCAATAAACAACCATTTATTTAGAATTTTAACACAATCTTCAGCTAAGTCAGGTAAGAATTATTTCAAAAGAATAAAAACATTTTCATTTCCCATCACTGCCAAAAATGAAAAGAACATGAGTTATGAGTCTTGCTATGTTGTCTTAAGTTGATTACTATGGAATGATTAAAAAACTAGCTGTGCTGTCATAACAGAAGAGTACATTATAAGTGTAATAACAGCTTAGGGATACAATCCATCAATGCCGTACTTGGAAGCTGAAAAAAAAGTTGATCTATTTCTTTGGTCATCATTTTCAGCATATTAGATGACAAATAATTGTACATTCATCAATAACAATAGATTAAAGTTGAAATGATTTATTGCTATTACACTGCTGTTATGATGGAGCACCAGGTCACTCAAGCATTGACGAGGTCTGTATTTAATTTTCACGGGTCTCTTGGCAGAAATAATAGACAGAGGGGAAACCACCTGAAACTAGGTAGATCAAAGTTGTTGACAAGTGATTTGTAGGCTGGTTCTTCATGAGTGGTGGAGTTAGAGGTAGAAGTAACTTTTTTTTTAAGATCTGTGAACCACTAAATCAAAGAGACCTCTACATACATTGTTGTTCTACAGACATCAAAATGAAATATGAATGTCAGATGAATTGTGGGGAGGGACAGAAGCTACTAACAGAGGTGCATAACTGTCGTTCATGTTTTGAACGTCAATGTTAGATTACTCTTTTGTATGCATTAGAGTACAAGGACACTATAGTTCTGAAACTTCTCTGCCAGCCGGGAACACATTCATTTTATGGAGAATTGTTCTTTCAGTTTATGTTGGGAATCAGTCTGAAAACAGTTCAACAGGTATGAGGTATTATTATTATTATTATTATTATTATTATTATTATTATATGAAAATCTCAAATGCAGCACTTTGGTATTCTAAGATTAGCTGTTTTTTAAAAAAACAAAAAAACTCAAACACAGGGCTGAAGTGTTCTCCCTCAACACAACCCCCCAATGCATCGCTAGACTAATCAGAAAAGCAGTAGATGTGCTAATTGTGTCCCTCTGTAGAATGCAACATCGTGCTGCATGTTGATCGCTTAAGCACATCAACCTAGTAGGTGAGGTAATAATAGGTGGCATTATCATGTTCGGAAGCTGGTTAGAGATGGGGAAAGGGAAAGGTAGCCAAATCACTGTCAAATCCAGCCATTTCGATGGAAGTGGGAGAACGTCTCAGAAGTTGAATACTGTCACCTGCAATTTCAAAAGAGGAAGTGTTGAGATGATAAATTGCTTAGTTCAAAGGGAAGTTACTGTAGCTAAAGGGGAAGTCAATGGGAAGAGATGGGAGACACAAACATCTCAAGGAACACTGGAAATGCTGTTAACACTAACTTTTAAAAAATGAGTAATACTATGGATTAGAAATGCTGCGAAAAAGTCGAAGAGGATGCTGGCACAATTAAAGAGCAGCGTCGAGAGAGCTGTACAAGGGCAAGATGGGCTTCTTGAAAGTCTTGCTCAGATGAGGAAAATATAGAAAGGATACAAAGTTTGCAAAAACAAATATACACTGAAGATAAGGCAAGCAAAGAGGAAGCTGGGGATATAATTGCTGAAGGGCTGCAAACAAATAATAAGGGTGTGTTTAAATATAACAGAAAAAGTAACCAGCAAAGGGACCTTTGAATGAGTAAGGTGTGACAGGAGTACTAAAGAATAACACATAGCATCTGAAACTAAATACCGTATTTTTTGCACCATAACACTCACTTTTTTCCTCCTAGAAAGTAAGGGGAAATGTCTGTGCGTGTTATGGAGGGAATGCCTACGGGTGGCATGCCTACGGATTTTCCTCCTCTAAAAACTACGTGCGTATTATGGTCAGGTGCGTGTTATAGAACGAAAAATACGGTAGTAAAGAGACACCAAAGTTATCAAGACAATATTTTGTATTTGAGGAAAGAATAAAGCATCTGAGGCTTTTAATTTGGAGATGAGATAACTAAGGGTTATTTTAGGCTTTTGTAATCAACTGTTTTGTTTTAGCTGGTTAGATGGTTTCTGGCTCATTACTTCAGATTTCATTATATTGTTTTGATTTTTATTGTCTGTTGTAATATTGTGCGGCTAGTTCTATTTTTAATGTACAAGTCCATGGAATTTATGTGTTAATGCAGGTGTGGTTTAAAAATAAAACGAATAAATAAAGATGGGGGATGGAAAGCCCTGGTAGAGGTTTAGAAAACTATAAATGGTGTGGCTCAAGCAGGCAAATAGGAGTTATTCTTCCCACTTTGAGTACTTGAACTCAGGTTAGCATTAGGTTCAGAAAAGCTGAAAGGAAACCCTGTTTCACATAGTCTGTTAACTTATGGAATTCCCTGCCACAATGTGGTGCTGGCCACCAGCTGAAGTGCCTTGAAAAGAAGATTGGGTCAATTCAAGAAAAGAATAGGTCAATACGCCTTGATGGCTAAACTGAACTGTAGTTCAGACTAAGGGCTCCTCCAGGAAACCTACTCAGTGAATATTTATCCTGATTTTCTTGCTTATAGCTAAGTCAGAGGTTAGATTATATTTGATCTTTATTAAACACGTATTCTGATCTGTTTGTGGGGTATCTGTAGGTCTTCCCATTAACCATTTGTCTATTCCACACTCTTCAGTGCCTGTCTCCTAACAACCACAAGAGATTCTCTCTTTGAAAAGTGGATTTGTTGTGCTGGAACAACAGAGTGCTTTAATCCACTATAAGTGCACAAACCTAACTCTCCTGCTATGCTCTTGAAACCCACCTACAAATTCTGAATGTGCCTTGATCCAGTAGGCCATGAAAACAGGATGCTGGAGTGAAACAGCATGGGTCATGTGTTGCCTTCAAACTCTGCTGGATGACTTCCCAGAAGCAGCTAGCTGACCCCTGTAGGACACAGGATGCTGGACTCAAGAGACTCCCAGTCTGATATAACAGGGCTCTTCTTAAAATGACAAAAAGCCAAAGAACAGCATGTGCAGTAAGTAAATAGTGTCGCTCAACCAAAGAATGGATTGGATACGTTTTGCTTCCGAAAGCTCCACCTGTCAATAAATTACCAAAAGCGAGTGACATGAATAGCAAAAATAATTATAAAAAAATCTTTAATTTTCTGTCCAGTCAAATCTCAGAGTATCACATTCAATTTTCCTTCGTCTCTAATCTAAATAATTTCCCACCTTGCTCATGATGAATGTCTTGCCAGTTCCTACTCAATCCCTCCACTTTACATGACCTAATTAAAGAAAACATTCCATGATTGCCTATTTTTCCTCATGCATGACAACCTATTATTTTTTTCTACCACCTGATTAGGGCTTTATTATCCTTGGATTTAGATTGATTTGCTGGGCACTTTAATAAAACACTACTTAGTTTGATTTAAAGGGCTACAGGTTTCATTCATTCACACAATTACCCTTATAACCAATTCCCATACTAAGTACTGTAGAGTTCCTACAAAAAGAGACTTTTGATTACCATGGTAAGAGGTTAAAAAACAAAAGAATCACAGGTGACATTCCTGTGGAATTCCTTGATGCTTTTTCTTCTGTGGGCAGTCAAGAGAGGACATTTTGCAATATAATTTGTCAAGAGTGATAAATCTATTTCATCATATCTGTCAGAAATGGCTCCTGTGTATTAAAAACTACTATAAATATTTGCTCAAGATAAAACCAAACTTTCATATGATTAAATAATAATACATTTATGAAGACAAATTGCATTTGCGATGCGTTATCAACTATGTGAGCCAAAAGAAGGTAGTTAGAGTCCAAAATGGATGATGAATCAGTTTTGATTTCAAAATGCGGCGTTTTTATTAAATAAATGGGATTTACATTATGTTTTGTTAGATACAGAATTTCTTTCCTTTGAGAAATTCTATTTGGAAATTCATCTACTGCACTCAGAGGAAAGATTGCAAAAGAAGAGAAAGGATATATGAAGAAGTTAATGTTTTTAGCTTCTTCGAGATCTAGTTTTTATTGAGGTGTTCAACCTGTTTCTGGATTTTATTATTTTAGATTGCTCCCATGGGGCAGGGGTGGGGGCACAGGACTGAATGTTGCCCCATACAACATATTTTCCTGCACATAGAAAACTTGCACGTCTGTCAGGAAGAAGACAAAGCTAAAATCCTCTCACAGCACTGTGTTTTCTATACACAGGGAATATAGTATGAGCTCTCACTTGCAGTCTGAGGTAATGGAAAAGCAGTAGTTCAGCTAGTACAGCTCATGATTTGCATGCAAAAGGTCTCCAGTTTTATCTCTGACATCCTCAAAAAGCTAGGAAATACTTCTGTTCAAAACCACAGAGAGCAGCAGTGGTGGGGAACCATTTTCAACCTGTGGGCTGTCATATCTGTGTTCTACCGGGCCACAGCCAAATCATGTCATGCTTGCATGTGTGTGATGGGGGGCTGTGGGTGATATGGGCTTCTGCTTTGGGGTATATTTTCCTGTGCTCTGCTCATAAAGAGCTTATTTGTTGCTTCTAATTGGTGGTTTGATAATGGAAATGATAGTTTATTAAACTTCCTATTTGCCTGTGACACTTTTCTTCTTGTGGCTTGCCCATGAGGGGTTTTGAAGAGTTATTGCTCTGCATTGCTTGACGTTGATATGTACCGTGGTGCTTTGATGTGGTGGCTTGAGAACTGCTCAAAATGGCTTCATTACTTTCAACTTCTCTTTTTTTAGCTCCATCTTTGACCACACACAGTTTGTTATTAGCCAAAACCACTTCTGCCTTTAGCTCTGCCCACCATTGGAATGTGGCCCTCAGAAAGCCAGCCATGTTTAAATTTGGCCCTTGAGCCAATAGTGGTTCCTCATCCCTGCTTTAACTGATACAACTCAGACATAGACCAACCAACTCAACGAGAAAGGGGTTGGCCATGATCCTCTTCTTGGATTACATATTGGCAGCATCTTTCCTATAAAGTATCAATGGTATTTAAATAAATAAATATTCTTACTCAACAGGAAAGCTATATCTAGGTTAGTATACACTTGTAGTTTTCAAGTTTTTTTAATGAAAAAGTTGCAGGTTCAGTCCCTGGTATGAAAGGCCTCGGCCCAGTTCTTAAGTCCAGCTTAAGTAATGTTTTTGAACCATAAATGAATTCTAGAATGGCTTTATTCCACACAGAGAACAGAGAAACGGTTTAAAAGCTGAGCAAACTGGGGCTGGGGAAACAGGTTATCTAGAAACCAGTTTCTGTATCTGTGGATAATTTTGAGAGATGTCTAAGTGGATAGCATGGGTGGCAGCATGAAAGAACAATGCAACGAAGAGAAACAAAAGGCTATTATAAAATCTAAGTTGTGCTGTTATAGATACTCAATAGCCGACAGCTTATAGTGATTTGCTCCTAATTATTCTCAAATAATTACTGAATAGAATAGTAAATGTTATTAGGCTACTTTAATATTCAACATAAAACATCACTTGCTAGGATAATTTACAACTTGAGTATGTACGTGAGCTGGGAAACCAGGCTTGCTTAGAAACAAATGCCATTGTTTTCGCAGTGTTGGCATGGTGTTGCTTTTGGTTGTGTAGCTTGGTGTTTGGTTTTTAGATATATATTTAGCATAACTAATTCATCCTCATGGGGGGTGGGGTGGGGACCGCAGCAATAGCCTTCTGGCAGCGGCATCATGGGAGAGATGAGGTGATGGTGAGGTTGGGGCTGCGCTGGCTCCCTGAAAAGAGGGCTGGATTGGTTCCACTGGGGCACCACAACCTTGCCACTGCCTCACTCCTCGCCTTTCTCATCCAACGACACTGCAGCTCAGAACTATGGCTGCCACTCCACCTGACCCCTGTGCTCTCCTTCAGAAAAAAACAAATCACTTGCAATATTTGGGGAGGTTGAATTGATCTAGGTTTTATAATGTTACGGGAAAATCTGGGTGCGAGGCTGCTCAGTCACCCAGCTCATCGGGCAGAGCCTGCAGGTCCCTGCAGAATAAAGGAAGGAGTCCAGCCACCAACCCGAGGAAATAGCTGTAGAACAAAGTTTATTGTGCAACAGGTTGAAAGAGGATTTTTGAACCGTGAGGATGGGGTGACAAGGACTTTTAAAAGTTTCTATCTTATCCCAGCATACAGTTCATTAAGCGCCATCACTACATCATTGCTACATCATTGCTACATCAGAAAAGGGGAGGGTTATACATGATTTACATAGGAGGAATGTGTTGGGGCAACAGGCAGATACAGGATATGTATTGGGAAGTACATTCTAAGCACCCACTGCAAGAGGACAATAGAACTTTGGTTTGCATAGTATGCCACCTGGGCAAGTCCGGAGGAGTGCCTTTGCCCAGCGATTGACACCTATGAGTACGTGACCTACCGATTGAAGGATTATAGCGGGGACCAAGTGGTTTCCAAGTTATTGGCCAGTGAAGCAAATTGGCGGTGGAATGAAGGAAACTAGCCAAGGAGTTGATTTTATAGGATTTTTAAAACTAGATAACTTCCCTGAGCTGTCAAGTTGAAAGGATACATTTATGCATAATATTTGTAACATTTAACAACTTTAAATATGTGCCCCCCCCATAATTTCTGTAACAGTAAAAACAACCACTCCCAATTGCTACTACAATGATGATGATTAGAGCTGAAGTCCTCACCCACAGACTCGACTAGAGGGCTGCCGCAGTGCTGTGTGCTGCTTATTAGTCTAATCCAAAGGGTCTAATCCAGATGGATTTCCCCCTCTTGGTGTGGCCTTCGGAGTTGTCACAAGGAAAAGGTTTTGCCCCTGTTAATTTTGCATTGTTGAATTTATTAAGTAGGATAAAGTATGCAGTGTATTGTTGAGTAGTAACTAGAACTGTACTTTTGCCGTGCAATTGTGATATTTTTGTGTGCTTCAAAGTCGCCTAATACCACTCAGTATGAGAGACTGAACTGGTATAGAGTAAGATGCTATTTTGCTGGGAGACGAGGAAGGAGTGGTAATGTTGCTGTTTGTATGATACTGCGTTGCCCTAGATGAAAGTGGGGGAATGAGCTCTTTGTAACTTGACGCTTATTTTTTTGTCGACCAGATGTTTGCTTTGCAACAAATGGTTGGCTGGGGGATTAGCTGTGTTATCTGTATGGTTGATGGGAATGCTTGAAAGTGAGGTTTCTATGTACAAGATTGCTAAGGATATATTTGGGAGAGGTTATTGTGGAGGGCGGGAAAGTTTGGGTGCAACATCTTTGTCACTTATTTTGTTTCATAGCTCATGATGTGGCATATGTGGAATTGTATTTTTCTTTGATTTTTTAATCCGCATTTTATGTTTAAGGGAATACTTCCTGCCATAAAAACACAGTTCTTATAATGCAACACAATTTTAACACAATTGCTATATTGGTGCTGATAACACCAAGGTTGCAGGTTTTGATTCCTGCACTGCGAGGGGTTGGACTAGGTGACACACTTGGTGTCCCTTTAAATTTCTCTTTCTCTCTGTATGTATTTATGTATGCATTTAAATGCCACCCACAATCTCCTCTCTCTCTCTCTCTCTCTCTCTCTCTCTCTCTCTGTGTGTGTGTGTGTAAAGGAAAATCCAGCTAAGCAATACCTACTATTAACTAACCATTTAACCAAGAGTTCAAACCAGCATTAAATATGACCATCAATAATTCAGAAGCCAATAATCAAAAATCCAGCAGACTACTTAATAAAAATGATTTCAGCTAAAAGCCGCTTGAATGAAATAGATTCTCAGAGACCTTTTTAAGGCCTGATGTGATGGGAGCACGTTCCTTGAGAGGAAGTTCCACGGATTACTCACATACACATCAGGCCTTTCCCATCATGTGAGAAGGGAAAGTGGGTGTGCACTTTCTGGACTTACTGGAGACATATAGCTGGGTCTCATCAGCATACAGGTGACTGCTCCCGATTACTTCATATGGATATTTAAGAGCATTGTGAATATAACTGCGCCTTATAGTACCCCATAACTCAGTTGCCATGAGGTAGACACACAATCCTTCACTTTTCTACTTGAAGTGTTCTGTTGACATATATTTCATGGCTTTTACACATACACACACATCTACATATTCTGATGGCATTGGGTGGGTGAGGGGCCTCCTGTCAAATCCTATAATGTTTCATTCAGCAGATCTCTAGTATCAGGTTGCACTTTTAATTTCCTGTTCTTATCCATTTTTTTTTGAAGAACAAACAACTTAGATACCTGCATTCCTCTCCTTTTGTGTCCCTTATACATTTCCTCTTGATTGCTGATAGCTTGGTAAAGTCCCTGTCAGGTGAGGAAGGATGTGCATAAAAATGATTGTGGGGCTTCCAGGTTAAAATAAATAAAATAAATCTATCCAGCGTGTTTATGATTTACTTTGAACCTGGACCATATGAAACACAGCAGACCCTACTCTTGTTGTGGCAACTAGGTAAAATAGCAATAAAAAAATTCTCCACAGTGTCACTGTAGATCTGAGCAGTGTGGGATACAAAAATGGAATTTTGATAATCAGAAGAGTTGGATAATTGAGGTTGGAATAATGGAGTTTCCACCTACAACCCTTTTCTCATTACTCTTTCCAGTAATCTCACAAAAGAGTTATAGCTGTTTTCCTACTACTGAAATTGCTTTCACATCAAGCAGGCTTTGAATAGTGGCTGCCTCTGTATACTGTACTGTTGTTACTGGCTTTTTTCTTTTCTTTTTCTTTTTGCAGGGGTATGTATTGCAGAAGCAATTTTTGTGCCAGTGATCATTCATCAGCTTGCATGGTCTTTGTCATCTTAACTTCTTTCCCCCTTTAGTCCTCAGTGTTCAAAATCTTATTGCGGCCTCTCTCCCCCCTACCTCCATGAAGCTTCTTAAAGGCACACCTTATTGCAAATACTAACCAACCGGCCCTTTACTGGTTTTTGGTGCATTTGCAACCCGCAGCTGTGTGTCTGCGCACGGGCGGGTTGCGATTCGATGCTTCTGTGCATGCGCAAAAGCGCAATTTAGCGCTTCTGCGCATGCACGACTGCCGAAACCCGGAAGTAACCTGTTCCGGTACTTCCGGGTTTCGGCGGTCTGTAACCCGAAAAAACGCAGCCTGAAGCATCTGTAACCCAGGGTATGACTGTACTGATCACAGCTAGGCAGCGCTGAAAATTCCTAGTGTTCACATTTTGTATACAGTTATCTGTCAATTTCATGCAAAATGTTTGGGTATTTATGGTTAGAATTAAGGTGTTTATACTTACAACTATTTATTTTAGTTTTCTGCTTGAAATGCAAGAAACAGCAAATTCAAGTTGTATGATTGCAATAATTTTCCAGTGCAAGTCTACTCAGAAGTAAGTCCCACTAAGTTCACTTGGGCTTTCTCCCAGGTAAATGAGCATAGTATTTCAGCCTTAGAATTTCCCACTGTAAGTAAATATTATATGGGCCTTTTACTACTTAACCAATATGCTGTGCTTTGTTGGGAAAAATAAATGTCCCCTTTCCAAGTTGTTTGGAGCGCAGTGAATGCGCCTCTCCTTCAGCGTTTTGCCACCATGAGATGTTGCAGGTCCATCTCTTTCTGTCTCTGAAAGCAGAGAGGAGACACTGGGTGAGTCAGCAAGACCAGCTCAATTATCTGATAAGGCAAGAGTGAATAGGAAGGAGAGGAAATGTGGGGAAATGTCTGGGAAGAGTGAGAAGTTGAAAGTAAGGTACGAATAGGGAGGGAAGGAGATGACAGGAAATGATGGGGAGATAAATGAGAACAGGGAGATGGAATTTTTGACAGGGGAGGAGGGAGAGAAAGGGAGCTTTTGAGAACTGCACCTGAAAGTTTTGACACAGGATCACAGTGTACGTGCTGAAATTATAACAGTGATTGCTCCGTTGCTAGTTTCTGGAAAGTGCAGAAAGCTAGTGTGTGTGCTCAGGTCCTGTTTGCGAGCACAACGCAGGCATGTGGTTGCAGGCCCAGGTCACACACTCCCCCCTCCTCCGCTCAGATGAACTACCAAATAAAACGAGACCACACAGTTGAATGGGATCAAATCAGGCCACAACTTTATTGACTACAGATGAAGTGGTTTGGCGTAGGCATTGGGTAAGCATTTATTTCCGGCCCGTCTGCCGGAAATGACATCAGCATCTTACGTCAAATAGGGGAATCCCCACAGAGATCTCCACCTCTAGGAATGTTGAGGCCCAAGCCCCCCATCTGGGCAAATGGACAGAAGCAACTCCATCATGGATCCTTTTAACAGGATACCCTATTTCTGGAGGGGAAAGTGAGGGTATAACTCCGTCCTTCAACCAAGACTATGGTTACTCAATGCCTAAACCACCACTTGAGCCCAAAGCCTTGCCTCCAAACCACTACATCTGTAGTCAGGTTTTTAGGACCTGTGATACGTCAGACAACCAGATCACACTCTTCTCCCCTGGAAAGTGCACCTCGTTTGGCCGGTATAGAGACTCTGAGTCGGAAGTAATGTCAGTGTACTGTATCACCCAGTCACTGCATGGCTATACCCGCCCCCACCCACAGATGAGGTAAGTAAATGACGACACCAGACAACAGAATTTAGGTTAATGGGCGAAAATGGCCACAACTTTATTGATTACAGGTAAGAGCGGTATTGGCTTTCAGGCATTGGCCCTAACAGATTATCCGGTCTAACCGGGAAGGGTTAAGCACCAGCAGGGGGAGGCCCCGAGATGCACATCCCTGAGGCGCTCCCCGAGGGGTTACCACTCGGGTGTGCGCTTTAGGCCCTAGCCTCCATAGGTTTCAGACGAGGGGACGCCCCCCGGAGTCCTTTAACGAACTACCCAACCAGCTTTGGGGGAGGTGATGGCGCTCCTCCCCCCAACTTCATTTGCATAACAATACCCTTGCCAATGCCTGACCGCCAAAACCAGGAGTTGTGACATTTTGCTATGAGGTAGGCGAAAAAACCAAGTGGCTTCAAAATCCAGCCAATTAGCCAAATGGAAAAACTCCTACCAGGCCCCTTGCGGCGACCAGCCGAAGCCCATAGCAATGTCAGAATGCGCCTAGAGGGTGGGTGGGCGGGAAACCGCAGCAGCTGAGAGAGAGAAGAGGGGCTGAGTCGGGGCTGCCCTGACCTTAAGTGCACACGATAGACCCGCCCCCAGCGCCCTCCGATTGGCCGGCACTGGGGATGATGCATATTAATAATCTAGGGGAATCCCGGATCAGGCGGGGCTGACGCCAGCCCCGCGAGACTGTGGTTGTGGGCATGACCCGCAACCCCCCCCTCATTAAGTCGTGAGTGGCTTTCCACTGCAGGACCCTCTTGCCCACATGCTGTAATCTTTTGGTAGCAAAATCTCCTGCCATTTCATGCCCCACCACGAGAGCAAAGAGCAAAGAGCCACCTCCTCAGTTCTTTGACATCAGTATGAGAGAGGCCTCCATGCATACCGCCAGGGCTCAAGCATGCAAGCTGGGACACTGGTGTTGTTTGAATATTGCCTTGTTGTGTCACTCAGCAGTACCCACATTTGCAGCACCAATGAGCATAGTGAACTTTGGCTGAAACTCATGGTTATTGAGGAAAAAGCTTGACCACAGGCTTGGGGTTCATACAACAGCTTAAAAGCAAACCTTGGCTTAGCTTGGCATGGCACAGGAGTAAAAAAGGACCAGGGAGGAGAAAAGTCGTTCCCTTAACAGGACCATACTGCATCCACACTTCCCTAAAAATAATAAATTCTTCATTCCTATCTCCAGTGCTCGGTCAATTCATTATTGGGGTTAATTACCCAAACGAGATCAATGACCACACACAAGTTCATAAAACAATATGTTTGAAATTTTTGCTTTTCATAATAAGAAGCTTTCCAAAAGTCCCAAATTCAACTGCTTTTTGTGAAAATAAGCATTATTTTTAAAAAATGAACATTCCCACCCACATTTCCTGCTTTTGGCAGAGGTGGAAGAAGGTGCTATATCAGTGTAATAGCACAGAATGATATGCTCCAGTAGTATTTTGATGAATTACATGATTATAGTTAAAATGAACAATTTCATCATGCTTGAATTAATAATGGTGGTATGATTTGGCAAGTGCTCCGGCTGCATTCTCCAACTCATCACTTCAGGAGACAGACTTTCTACGGACCAGCCATTGTCCTTGGAAAAACACAGAAACACTTTACAATCTAAAAACTATCGGGGGAGGGGGAAGAGGATGACAGGAGTATCACTTTTAAAAGAGGGGGGGAATGAAATTAATATATGCAAAGCCCCTTATTCTTATTATGGTTTCACTACTTTATTTTTTCTCATTCCTTCTTTTTGATATCTAAGGTAACTAGAACCATGCCTGCAAAGACCCTGTTCTCACCAACAACAGATGAAGAGAGAAACCAGTGTCCACATTGGTGAAGATGGGGAAGCTTACAAGACTGGATACTCTGAAGGAGTGTTGTGGACCTTTTTTGGCCATTGCCCCTTCCCAGCAAACCAGGCGAACAATTCCCTGTTATTTGGCCTCGTCCTCCTTTTCCCCACCCCCACCTCTTCCTTCTTTTCCTCGCCTTTCCCCCTTCCACCCCAGCACCCCCAATCCTGCTTGGTTGCCCCAGCCTCACATGCTATAGCAGAGCTTTCCAAACTTTTCACATTGGCAGTAGACTTTTTAGACATGCATCATTTCGCGACACAGTAATTCAGTTTACTACCAAACTGGAGGTTATACTAATCCTTTTCCAGTCCTGGGAAGAGTGTAGGGAGTATTCATGCGACAAACTTACACACTGTAGCTGACGTGTGTCGCGGCACACAGTTTGGAAAGCTCTGCACTATAGGAAACCTCAGTAAGAGCCACAGATCATCAGCCCTACTAGTAGGGCTGCAAAACAAGTGAATGAAATGCAAGTGAATGGAAATAATGAAGATTCAGATTTATGGATCCAATAGATTTGGGCTAAACTGAGGCCAAGGCCAGGTTGCTAATTCAGGTCCCAAATTGAATCGGGGTTGGTGGATCGGGCTGCAGCAAGTGGGAGAGGAAAGAGAAGGCCCATTGCATGAACATCTGCCCATCCACTTCCTTTGTACAACAGCCTCGAAAGTTGTTTTGACACACAGGATAGAAATTGTTATGTATTCAGTTGTCTGTGTTTGCCTGAGCTTGGGTCTGGACTAAGGATTCTGAGCCCCTGTGTTCTGATTCGATACATGATATCCAATCACAGAACTTTTCAGGATTTGGGCCTCTGCCATTGGCCCTTGAACTCTGAGTCACAATTCGCAGCTTGGAAGTTTAGACAGCCAATCACGTTGGGAGAGGGAGTGGCTCAGGCCTTCAGATATGTATATAAGCAGTTGCTTTTCTCCTGTTGTCCAGTTCTGTTAGTTCAATAAAGGTTTTTGCTGTTATTACTGTGTCTTGCCTTGTGGGAACCCACCTACACTTCAGAAATGTTTTACAGTTTTCTGAAAATAAGACTGTCTTACTGTAAAAGAGAAAGAAAAAGAATGTATCAGTACCACAAGCAGCAGTTTTTGTTTCCTAAATTGTAAATGATCTCACACTCCAGTTTGTCAAGAAAGCAATAATAGCAATAACAGTAAGATGGGGGAAGGATTGTAGGTCAGTGGTAGGGGATCTGCCTTGCATGTAGAAGGTCCCAAGTTAACCTCCACCATCTCCAGGTTGGGTTAGTGATGTCTCCTGGAGAGCTGCTGCCTTTAGTACAGACAATTCTGACCTAGATGAATCAACCATCTGAGTGGCTATATAAGCCACTTCCTGTGTTCCTATAGTTGGTTAATGGATTTTGCTAAGTGGCAGAGCATCTGCCTTGCATGGGGAAGGTCCTGGGTTCAATTTCTGGCATTTCCAGGTCTGAAACCCTGGAGAGCCTTTGCCAGCCCATGTAGCAAATAATGACCTAGATGGACCAACAGTCTGTTTCCATGTAAGGCAGTTTTCTATGTTCCTATGTACTGAAGGATTACATTGATCCAATCATTGGGAGGCACGGGGTGTTTCATGAGCTGGCACTAATGTGAACACCGAAAATAAACCCCTCAAGGTGTTTGTTCAATAACAGGGTTGACAGCTGCAAACAGGGCGATGGAAATACTTCGAGTGCTGTTAACCACCAGGATGCTTGGGCTCTGGATAATAAATCGAAGCATTGAATTCTGGAGCTGTCAATCAAGTGTGTGTGTGTCACCCCCCTTTAAAGAGAACTATTTTTTTCTTCAAATACTAATACTCATTATGTTATAGATAATAAATATAAACTTTGAGGGCCATTATACACTGTGCAATTCCATGATTCTTCAATACGTTTTGAACAGATGTTTATGCAGTTACGATGTACTTGGTGATTATGCTGTGTTCAATGGCCTTCAGTGTATCACATGCTACAAACTTGAGTTCATGCCCTGAATATCTTTTTTTTTAATTCACAGAAATGAATATTGGCTTTAATGCATGACTTCCCTCCCCTGCCCCCGTCCCACTACTCTAATCCTGGATTTTTGCCCTGCTTCTCCATTTACATGTTGTACTTTTGTATGAAACATAAGCTTTAATAAGCTGTGATGGGTGTCATGGTCATGCGTTGGAATTTAAACCTGAAAGGAATAATTGACATTTTAATTCTAAAAAGCAAGACCTGCAATAAAGCAGTGCATTTATTTACAGGAAGAACATTAGCGATTGCCAAGGAAATTCTGTTGGCTAAATGTCATGCTGCAATGGCCAAATAAATAGTTTGAGGATTGGGGGATTAGCAGTGCAACCCTATACACATCTGCAACTTATAATTTTAAAGAGTATATTATCTGACTCTCACAACTCTCCATCAGTTTAGCAATTATCAGAGAATGCATGAAGATGGAATAATGGTTGCTTCTGGCTTCAGCTCAGAAGAAGTGTAAAATCTCACTCTGCAGTGAAGCATCGGTTAATGAGATTGAGGGTGTACAGACAAATTCGTAAGTGAAACCATGCGTGCTCAACCACTGCCTTTGCAGACTAATTTTTGCCCTTGATTTTGGTCTGCTTTTGGAGCACTGACAATTGTTAGTCTGTTCATTTAAAGAATTCAGATGCACACACATTGCACTGAGTCACTGTCATCCTGCTACTAGTTCCATGAGCAAGCCTTGGAAAACATGTTGCTCAAAAGCCAGCATCCATACATGATATGCAGTCAGAAAACCACCTGTGGATGCTGAGAAGGGGGGAAGCAAATGATAAAATGAGCACAGCATTAGGAGTAGTACTATGGACTACTGCAGGGCCTTCTCAGCAGTGACACCCTCCAAGGAGATAAAGAACTACACAACTTTTAGAAGACATCTGAAGACAGCCCTGTACCAGGAAGTTTTTGATGTTTTATTATTTTTTATATTTTGCTGGAAGCCACCCAGAGTAGTTGGGGAAACACAGCCAGATGGGCAGGGTATAAATAATAAAATGTTGTTGTTGTTGTTGATGATGAATGGCATTCCCTATGAATGGCAAATATTAAGTGGCAAGAAAGATGAGATTTGCAGCCACAGAACCCACATTTCCCGCCACTCTCTCTGACAGAGAGAAGGCTTAGGATGTTTACTAAGTTGTGGCATGTGGCATGTTTCCAGTTAAGAACAATATTGGGTGGAGGACAAAGTGGCTGGTTCTTCTGGTCTGAGATTTAAAGAGTTATTGCTTCCTCCATATCGGGCCTTGTTTATGAGCCCAATTCAAGGGGACTGTGTAAGAGTTTAATGCCCTGAATGCCCTAGGCCCCAAATATATATATAAAAAGACTCATTTCCTAAAGCCCCTCTTGAGTGTAGAGATCAGCAGAGGGGGGCTTCTTGGACGTTCTGCCACCCTTAGAAGCTTGGGGTGGTGGCAGCCCAGGAAAAGGCATTTTCTGTGGCAGCCCCTAAGTTGTGGAATTCTCTCCTGACAGAAGTGCGCCTGGTCCCTTCACTATACAGTTTACACTGAAGATGCATCTCTCTACCCAGACCTTTGACACCTGAGAGGTGCACTTTCGGGACCCACCCTGTTCTTGGGATCATCATTTGTCTTGACTGCTTTTAATACTGGATTTTAAATTGTTGTAACCTGCCCTGGCATCCGCTGGCGAAGGGTGTGTGGATGTGTGGTAATGATGATGATACTGGGCGAGTACTTTTGAATGCAGTCCGCAATATGACCAAGGCTTTCTTACAGGGATGTTGGAAAATGCGTATTACCAGGGGCAACAATTTATTTATTTATTGTGGGGCTGAATTACTGCCCGGTAACAAATATCCACTTTGGAAGGGCAAGGTGCTTGAGAGGGTGCGGGGAGAAGAACTCATGTACCTCCAGAGTCCTAGCACCCTCTGTGTTGGAGGGCTGTGTGATCTCTTCTTCTTCCCCTGTGTTCCTGGTATTCCATGCTGTCTCCCACCAGACACCCAGCCCCTTTGCTGCCTCTTTGTGTTCTACAGGGGTGCTGAGGCCTCCTGACCTGTGTCCCAAGCAGTGGCGTAGCAAGGTCAGGTGGTACCCGGGGCAAACACCTCCCCTTTCAAATCTAGTTGAACTCCCAAGAGACTGCAATCTACTCACAGTATAAAAATACGGGCGGTGATCTACCCATTGTCACTGCCAGGAGTTCTTGAGCTTTTTTAAGGGGAGGGTTGGCCAAAGTTCTTGAGCTTATTTGGGGGTTACAGGCCTTGGCTCCTGCTTCTCTCCTTCCCTCCACCCTCCACTTGTTTGCTTGCCAGCCTTCTTCCCATCATCTGCCTGCCTGCCTGTCTCCTCCAGCAGACTTGGAGCACAGAGCTGTCAAAACGATGGGGGAAGGGGGGGAGCCTCCGGCACAACTCCTCCCTTCCCCTGATGGCTTGGGGTATGCAGGAGTTGCAGGCGGGTGGTGTGCCAAATGTCACCCTCCCTTGGTGTTGACACCCGGAGCTGCCTGCCCCCACCGCCCCCACCTTGCTCCGCCCCTGGTCCCAAGGGCTGCTGGTATCTGTTAGCGCTCATTCTCATCCTTCCAGCGCTGGCACCCCCGCCACTCTGTGACATAGGCACTGTGTTACAATGGTGTTAGTCATACTTTTCCCAGGCAGTAGCAAAGGGGGTAGCAGTATGCCTTGTTTCATATTTAAAAATCATATTTTATTTTGATGTATGCATTTCTAAAAGCACATTACCCACAAGTATCTATTTCTCAGGGCACCATATAGCAGAATTTGGAGAAAAAGAAAACCCCAAAGGTTACATGTTGCAATCCATTTGTGTGTATGGGAGGAGCAAATTAGAAGAGTTTGCTTTAAAAAACACACAGGTCAAACAAATTTCTCCCCCATCACTATGTCACACCCATGACACAGTCAGAGCCAACAGTGGCTCTGTGTCTGTGACTCATGTCTCTCATGACCTGAATGCAGATAGGGAAACTAAACTCGTATGCTCACTCATAAAATTACATGCATGTCAACCAACAGAAAAATAGAAGCTACATCAAGAGTCTGCCTTGTATACAAGCCATTGGTGGCCAATGTATGCATGGGAAGCAATTCCTATAGGATACAGGACTGAGGCATAAGCGAAAGGATGTCGTTAATATATGTAATATAGCTTTATAAAATGACATGGCTGTAATGTACCCTGGGTGCATCCACAGCTAAATTGCTAATAGAAACCTTGTCCATACTCTGGCTGACTTTTCTTCCTGGCCTTTTGTGGATATGATTTTGAAAGCGATACCAGCAATATTACTTAGCTCTCTTGCCATGCCTTTATGAAATGGTATCTGAAGCAGTCAAGTAAGGAAAATTAAATATGATGCCCATTAGATCAATACAGTTTTATTTATGTGTCTTGTGTAGCTACACAAACCACTTACCATTAGGACTTATTTGTGAGTAGATTATTTCCATTTAAGTTTAAGTGCTTTATTGTCGCTACTATGGTTATTGTGCAGATTTTAAGTTTAGAGCCAGATTGAATGACATCCCGGTGATACTGGAGAGGAATTGTAGCATCGTCTGCTGATGAGAAACATACAGATCACTCCTCCTTTCTTGCTTTAGGAGCCTGGTGACAGATCTAAAAGACTTTTAGGCTGCAACTGTAAACGCACTTACTAGGAAATAAGACCCACAGAACAGCGAGACTTACTTGGAGTGTAGGATTTTGCAGTTAGATCTCATTATTTATTATTATTATTATTTCAATTTATCTGCATACTGCTTTTCAGCCCAAAGGTCATCAATACCATATTAAGAACAACAACATATGTAGTCAAGCACAATCAGATGCTGTAAATCCATCAACAGCACAAAGTACAAGAGCAAAATCACAACATAGGAAGGCTGAAAGAAAGCCTCTCAAAGCTAGAGAGCATTTGAAGTGTTGAAGGGTTCTGTTACCAGCCCCCCATTTCATACACACACAGTGCTATCCAAACCAAGATCCACTGGGATGAGAGTGTTTGGATTTGGCAGAGCTTTGACTTTCTTGGCAGAGCCAGAGCTCATGCAGTGCTACACTGGCATGCGCCCCTTATCCCGGACGAGTTCTTCACCACCCTGACTTAGCCAGTGGAACTTAAGCCAGTGGAATTTACCATTGCCATACTCCAACAAAAAGTGTTGCAGGAGGAAATAGGATAAGCAGAGATTTATACCTATTCCAAAACACCTTCAGCTCAGTTACAAGACCTAGCAACCTGGTGGAACTCAGCTATCAAACAAGAGGGGTGCAAGTCAAATTCCTCATGAAGAGAGCTTGGAATAAGGGTAACTTGATGCTAGCATTATTTACACCAGTTAAAATTGCTCTGTTTGTGACTAGACACCTGAAGAAGGAGAGCACTTCAGTGGCTAGACAGCAGCTCTATGCTGGTTTATCTGGGAGTAAGTTCCAACGATCCAAACAGGACATACTTCTAAGTAGATATGTAGTGGATTGCTCTCTATTGTCTAGTTCATGTGTAATTCTTACCCAAATTATGGCTTAGCAGGAACATGTTGGCTCCTGCAGAGGAGATATGGGATACTTTTCTCCTCCTTTGGTCCTGCTGCTGCTGCACTGTGAGCTTAGCCTTCTTTTGTCTTAGCATCTCTTCTAAGACTGGGCTGGTGGGTTGTCTTGCTCCAGACAAACCACAAGCTGTAACCATGATTTGATCTTGGTTTGTAGTTTGTCTGGGAGATGTAAACCACAAGCCTGGATTCGGATCATACACTAAGCCAAACCATGGTTAAGCTCTGCACAGTGCAGCAGCAGAACAACAACAACCAGAGGAAGAGCAAAGCACTTATGATCACTTCATGTTTGCTTGTTCATGTCAATAATGGTCTGGCTTAGCACAGGCATTGGCAAACTCAGCCCTCCAGATGTTTTGGCACTACAGCTCCATGATCCCTAGCTAACAGGACCAGTAGTCAGGGATGATGGGAATTGTAGTCCCCAAACAACTGGAGGGCGAGTTTGCCTATGCCTGGCTTAGCATTATGCAGGAACTAAGCCTATGCAACTTCACCTTGTCAATTTTTTATTTTGGAATGCTGCTTTCAGTTATGGAGAGTAGCTCAAAACAAAAGCCACTGTTTATTGTTACTTCTCTCTCTCTCTCTTGTAATAAGGGAGTTATCCCTGCAACCATTTCCTAGCATATCAGCCTACACTGATCACACTCTATTTATAAAATTGTCTGGGTTGTTTGCAGCTCTCAGAGGAACAGGAAACACAGAGTGCTAAATAAGGAAAGAGCCAAGCGGAGGTGCTGGTATTGTCATGTGTTAAAACTTTGCAGCCGTTCCTGCTGCCTTTGTTAAAAGCAACACTGTTAATTAGACTATTGCATTCTAGATTTGGCAAGCAGGCTATTGTTGTTTAGTCGTTTAGTCGTGTCCGACTCTTCGTGACCCCATGGACCAGAGCAAGCCAGGCACTCCTGTCTTCCACTGCCTCCCACAGTTTGGTCAAACTCATGCTGGTAGCTTCGAGAACACTGTCCAACCATCTCGTTCTCTGTTGTCCCCTTCTCCTTGTGCCCTCCATCTTTCCCAACATCAGGGTCTTTTCCAGGGAGTCTTCTCTTCTCATGAGGTGGCCATAGTATTGGAGCCTCAGTTTCACAATCTGTCCTTCCAGTGAGCACTCAGGGCTGATTTCCTTAAGAATGGAT
The DNA here is from genome assembly GCF_964106915.1 of Podarcis gaigeae. Classification (NCBI taxonomy): domain Eukaryota; kingdom Metazoa; phylum Chordata; class Lepidosauria; order Squamata; family Lacertidae; genus Podarcis; species Podarcis gaigeae. Next base: position 101,880,908 of record NC_139678.1, on the reverse strand, counting down.
AGGTTTGATCTTCTTGCAGTCCACAGGACTCTCAAGAGTCTCCTCCAGCACCATAATTCAAAAGCATCAATGCTTCGGTGATCAGCCTTCTTTATGGTCCAGCTCTCACTTCCATACATCACTACTGGGAAAACCATAGCTTTAGCTATACGGACCTTTGCTGGCAAGGTGATGTCTCTACTCTTTAAGATGCTGTCTAGGTTTGTCATTGCTTTTCTCCCAAGGAGCAGGTGTCTTTTAATTTCGTGGCTGCTGTCACCATCTGCAGTGATCATGGAGCCCAAGAAAGTAAAATCTCTCACTGCCTCCATTTCTTCCCCTTCTATTTGCCAGGAGGTAATGCGACCAGTGGCCATGATCTTCGTTTTTTTGATGTTGAGCTTCAGACCATATTTTGCGCTCTCCTCTTTCACCCTTAATAAAAGGTTCTTTAATTCCTCCTCACTTTCTGCCATCAAGGTTGTGTCATCTGCATATCTGAGGTTGTTGATATTTCTTCCGGCAATCTTAATTCCAGCATGGGATTCATCCAGCCCAAGTACAAAGTATTATTAAATCAAACCGCCCAACTTTCTTGATTTTCGCCCGTCACTAATAATTAACACACAGATGCTGCATGTACTGCTAATTAGGTTTTAAACAGTACTGTTTTTCAACTTAATGTGAACTTGGTGGAACATTAGCCCTGTGTTCAGACAAGAATGAGTGCTATTTAAGATAGGGTGGGGTTGTTGGGTCAGAGTAAATATTCACTGTTAACTTGTGATAGGCTCAAACAGTTTCAGATCCACTGCTCATTACTTTGAATGTGTCACATTTGATAGGGTGACAAGATGCATTACAGAGAAGGAATTTTACAGATGGAAGGGAATATGTATGTAAAATTGTTTTATTTGTTCCTTCTCCCCCACCCTTCCTCATTCCCGCTATACTGGCCAACCTTAGATAATGGAATTATTTTATGCCTTTTGCACTATCATCAGGCTTTGGATGAGTGCACAAAGGCCACTGGCAAGAAAAATAAGATGGTTATAAAAAAAAAATGCAACAAAAAATTGGGAAAAATAAAAAAGGTACAACCAATAACTTGCCTTTAAATTTAAAAGGAACTAAATGAGGAACTTCTGGACAATTTATCTTGCTGTTTACAGATAACAAGTCACTTTGTTTTTATGTGCTCAGTCTAGTATTCCATAATTTATTTGAAAGAAGATGAGAAATAATGTAGATAAATGATGAAGTGTCAGGGTCTGACGCTCTTAAATGAAGCTATTATGGTCAAAGAGAAAACGTAAAACCTGCGGCTCATTATGAGAGTGTTCTACTTGTCAGTTAAGTGAAAAGGCCTGGAATGATTTCCAGTTTATTTGTCATTGCAGTTATTAAAGCTGTCTTTTTGGTGCCATGAAAATGAATTGAAGACTTTATTCCAAGTAAATTTGTACTAAAGCTTTCAGATGTATCTTATGTGAGCTCATTGAGGCAAGAAAACAGCTTAAAAGCTGAAATATTACAAGAAGGCAACTTGAAATGTAAAAAAAAAAAGAAAAGAAAAAATTATAAAGTTGCTCAAGTAAATGAAAGATTTTATCTCTGGGGAAATAATATAGCTTAGAGTGTTGTTGCTTCTCTTTTTTTTTGTTACCATATCATAGGTTTGCTTGGATGAAAACGAAATAGGCCTTTGTTAATTGCATCAACCTTCTTTCCCACCCAAAACCACCATCCAAATAATTATGTATGGTGATCTGTGCAAAGTTGACTTTCCCTGCGGAAATAACATGCGCACGCACACACACACACAATTCTGAAGATACTTTGTGTGGTTCAGGTTACACGACTCAGCCACATGACAACATAATGTTGATGAAGAGTCTCCTCTTTGAGGCACAAGGTGATGAAACCTGCAAACAACCAGGAGGCCATTGCATCAGTTTCTCAAATCCTCTCTTTATGTTACCCTGAAAAATTCTATGGCACTGCAGCAAAGAAATTATTTGAAAAATAACTTTATAGGGTGTTTTGGGTTTTTTTGCTCATACTAGCCAACAGAAAGAGAAGAAAAGTTGTCAGTGTTGGCTACATGTGCAGCTATTTAAGTCTTTTTCTAACTGAATTGCTTGACTGACAAGTAGAGTTTGGTGACTCTGTCAATTTTTGGTTTTTCCAGTCCTATGATTAGTTTTCTACATTTCTATATCAGTTTCCATTTTTTTAAATTTAAAACAAACCAACTTAGGAAAATTCCACGGCATTTTAGTGCGAATTTCTTCAAATATACATATTTTGGCAAACAACTTTCCCTAAACATAATACATTTTTTGCATCTTATTTTCACTGACGTGGGTGTATTGTACCATAGAACATACAGTTTTGTACACATTACTTGGCCAGAGAACTGCATATCAAAATCTATGGATGTGTGAGTTTTGAAGGATAGCTGTGCCCCAGTTTGCGTATTGTTTCAGAAAATATGAATTATCTAGGTTTCTTTTAAATGCAAACTAAACCAAATTTACCCCCCCCCCCCACATTCCAAGTGACACCTGAGTTTACAACCAGCACAATCCTATACAGAATAAAGTCCTTTTGAGTTCAGTGTGGCTAACTGACCCACAAGTAGGTTTTAGGCTGCATTCCTATGCTTACTTTTTGTATAGTGTCAGCTTACAGTGAGACTTCTTTCCACATAAATATACACAGGTTTGCTCTTCTTGAAATATACCACCCAGCTCTAGAAACTGACAGATAATAGCTTTTTTGGGTTTTTAAAAAATCTAATGTGTGTACTGGACTTAAAATACCTAATGATATTCATTTAGCTGAGGGATCCAATGGTAAGATTGCACAAATTCAAATCAAACCAGGCCCCCAATTTCCCCCAACTATGTCTCTCTCTCAAACTTATTTTGACTCAATGTTTACTTAAAGAATTACAGAGGTATCTTTGGCCCTGTAGTTTAGTTATTCTCTTTATCTCTCCAGATTTCTTTTGCTATGGCCAGGGACGATCTTCCAGCAACTGCCATGATAAATCAGCGAACAGTACTGAGTCAGGGACTGTCCAATAAGAAATTACAGTCTTTTTTATTTTTTAAATTGAAAACTGTAGAAGTACTAAATGGAATGCTTTAACTCCAAGCCTTAGCAATCTTACGGCAGCGTAGTTGACATTTTATTGCTGATAATACAAATGTTATGACATGTCCTCAGGGTCAGGTTAAAAAAAAAGGAGGAAAAAGGGCTCCCCCCATCCTCATCAGAAATAATCTGTCAGTTTGTCATCAGATATTATAGCTGCCCTTGCAAGCCGTGTTACAGTTAAGGGTTTATCAGGCCCTACACTACATAGACTCTGATTTTCAGGGGTTTAGAACTCTAATAAAAAAAAAAATTCCCTCTGGGCTAAAAATTGGCATTCACAGCCCCAAAGGATTTTTTTAATTAAAAAGAGAGAGAGAGAGGAGGAGGAGAAATCAGTGAAGGTTTTCTTGAGTGATAAGAGCACACACAGAGAGACAAAAAAGGAGAAAAAGAGACAGAATCTATTCTGCATTTTAAAAAAGAAAAATACTTTTAAATCTTTTAAACTGCTAGACTTAGAAATATTTAAGCACCCAGCTATCTTTGCATAAGAGACTATTAAAAAAAGGAGAGAGAGGGTAGAGCCCGTGAAGGGGATAGGTGTCTGGTAGACAAGTGCTTTGTGCTCATCACAAGCCTAAGTGTTGAGCTTTTGATGAGACGTGTAATTAGCAACACATTTCAAAAGCTCTTGGTCGCCCCTTCAGTAGAAACCAGGCATGAGGGAATTAGAATGTCTGATGCACAAATATAAAGCCCAGGACACCAGCTTATGCCCTCCCTGCACCCTTCTCCTCCATGTTTCCATTGATATTGTCCCCAGAGGAACGGAATTAAAACATGTTTACTTTCTGCGGAAGCTCAGATGCTGAAAGTGATTGCTGTATCCGTAAGGTAGATACCGTGACGTTATTTTCCAAGACTTGTCCATCAGGCATTATTTTATTTTACCCATTACATCCATTACAGCTTTGGTAGCAGTTTGTCATGGGTTTCCCAGCAGCACTTCACGACAGTTTGTGATTGGACAGCATTAATGCCCAGTCTATGCCAAGCCAAAATAGCAGAAAATGATAGATGTTGCCACCTGACCCACTTATGATCTCGAAGCAGCATCGACATGCTCAGGAGCAAGAGGAGCCCCTATTGGTGCTGCGACAAAGTTGTGTGTTGCGGGCCAATGGAGTTTTGCTGCAATTTGGGGGTATAGGAGGAGTTAGGCATGATAGCATAAATCTGCTTGGTTCCACTGGCTGTCTTAGCCCTTCGAGACCTGGTGCAAATGTGCCCGGCTGACCCACCTTTGCACGGGCCTGTGTTGCACCAGGTGTTAATCGGCCTTCACTCCTTTGGTTCATCCTTCTCTTTACAGAGTCCCAAATAAGTACTTAAGAAAATTCTTTTAGTGTGCATCCCCTCTATTTTAAAAAGCCAGAGTTTGATCTGAAGGGGCCTGTTGGTGTGCAGTCGTACCTTGGAAGTTGAACAGAATCTATTCCAGAAGTCTGTTTGAGTTCCAAAATGTTTGAAGACCAAAGTGTGGCCTCAGATTGGCTGCAAGAAGCTCCTGCAGCCAATCGGAAGCTGTGGAAGCCCCATTGGCCCTTCGGCTTCCAAAAATAGTTCGCAAACTGGAACACTCACTTCTGGGTTTGTAGTGTTTGGGAGCCAAAACGTTCGAGAACTAAGCTGTTCGAAAACCAAGGTATGATTGTAATTATTTATTGGCCTGACTAGCACACAGATGAAGGATCTCTCCGAGAAGCAATCTGAGCTCCTTGAGGAATGGGCAGGATGAATGTGATTTATTATTATTATTATTATTATTATTATTAGCAATGCAAGTCAAGGCTCCATCTCTGAAAATAATCCAAGCGTCTAGTCTGTTTTGCTACCTGTACTTGGGCATGTTGCCCTCTCAATAGACTGATGGCTACCAGCTTAGATGGTTTAAGAAGCCACTGTGAAAGCAAGACTAGATAGGAAGAGCCCAGCTTGATCAGAACTATGTACAGGAATCCAGTACTGTGTCGCTGTGTTGTCCTAAAACTACAAAAGATGGTCCACACTGTTTATCATCTTGCCTACACTTTGAAATCCACTTCAGAGGCCCTAATTGTGTGACTGCCTGTGAAGATAAAAGGATGGCAGACTCAAGGGAGATGGCCTTTTGGATGGTGACCCCACATAAGTCAAACTCCATTCCTGTTGTGAATGATAGGCTGGGCTCCTTCCTTGACTGCCTCCAAGCAGGTCCTGAAAGCTTCATAGTTCGCTGCAGCTATCTTGTGATTAAAGATTTGAACTGGACATCATTTTTGGTGCTTATTTATTATTATCTTACGGTATTACTGGGCTACATGTTGTTTTAATGCCATTGCTGGTTGCTGCTGTTTATTGATTAGTATGTTTATTTGGGATTTAAGTTTATTGTTATTCATATATATATATTGTTGTTAAGTGTGTTGGAAGTTGCCTTGGAAGGATTTCCATTAAAAGATGGCTTGTGAAATTTTTTAATAGACAAGTGGCATCCATAGGGGTAGCCCTGATAATCTGTTGCAGCAAGCGCTACAATGAATCTTGCAGTAGATTTATTGTGGCATAAGGTTTTGTGGTCTAGAATCAACTTCACTGGATACAAGTGATGCATTTGATGAAGTGGGCTCTGATCTATGAATGCTTATACTACAATAAATCTGTTTGTCTTTAAGGCGTCACAAGACGATTCTTTGCTTTTACTGTTTAAATGGGGGAGTTATAGCCATGAAGGATGAAGTCGCACGATCTTACCTTGCCAATTATATCTGTACCTTTCCATGCTCTGAGTGATATCTGCATTATGTCTGGAACTACCTGAATGAATGTATTTTCAAGTAATCATAAGTAGCCCTGTTGGAAAGATGGGAAATACTGAATTTTATACATAAAATCCCCAGTGTTTCATTGGCAGCAGTATATACAATTATGAATACAAGGGATGAGATGGGCAAGGGCATATTCAGTCTCTCCCAGTTAATATCTCTTGGAATTCCAGTTATGTAGCTTATTGAGAAAAATGCCAGAATCTAACAATTCAGCCATGGTCTAGACCTGCCACCCTTCAGATGACCATTGACCCCAGTTCTCATCATCTCCAGCAAGCATGACCAGGGATGATAGGAATTGTAGTCCAAAGGCACCCAGATGGCCACAGGTTAGCCATTCCTGACATGAGGCTGTTTAGAAAATTGCCTGTGGAGTTCTGAACTCTGGGGTTTTTTTTGTTTTGGTTAAAGAAGATCAATGTAGTAGCGTTTTTAAAAGAAACTGAAGTGAAGCTTTCAATCTTTTTTATTATTATTAATCCTCTGCTTCTGTGCTTCATTAAAAAAAATAAAATCCAGATTTTTTTTAGTGCTCCACAGACAACATTTTAGACAGACTGACTTCTTTCAAAGCCCATGGAGAAACATAAAGATAGGTAGGGAATACAGTAAAGAAAAGCACAGAGTAACTTGGGGGGCATTATGGGGGTCTCAGTCTGACTAAAGGGGGTTTGCTGATATTGCACTTTTGGCTTGCTGGAGTGGGGGCAGAACCCTGAACCACCCCAGATTGCCCCATTGTTTTCCCCACCCCACTGTAGATGTGCATCTCTAATCTGTACATCAAAACTTGGAGAATATAAAAAATGGGTTATGAATAATTTCACTTAAATTCCACTTAAAACTCTGGACATTGACTCTACCAAAGAGAGGAAGGTGAACCCTTGGCTTAAATGTATTTTCCCTTCCCAAATCATGCACAAAATTCTCAATTCTCTCACAGATTTAATAAAAGAAAGGTGCTGGTTACAAAAAGGCTGATATTGTCATATTTGTATGGGTCAAGTTATCCAATATCTGGAGTAGAAATTGAGAGCACTTTACTTGTGTTACCTAGATTCATTGTAAATTATGCTATCTATACATTATTGCCATTTGCTCTTCATTCGCATGCTCCCTCGTGTCATGCTCTGGAAGGACTCAGAAAAAATGGAAAACAGTATATTAAAGTATTTTGGAAATATGCTAAAAATGGGGTGTTGCATAGGGTTGCAGTTCCAGAGCAACGTATTTCTACAGTGATAGAGGTCCAGTTATAAGTCCTGAAGATGGTTTGACAGAACATTTAAGAAGGTGGTCTAAACCAAACTTAGAGTTCAACTTGGGATACAGGAAGGAAGGCTCCTCATTCAATATGTTAGGTTCAAGTTATTAGTGGGCGAAAAGAAAAATAGAATGTGAAAACCCCAGGGTGGGAGGCACCATTCTGGCAGCATTCTGATCTGGTGCTGCTGTTGAATTTCACTAGACCTCTTCAGGAGAAGGAGGAACAGGGATAAGATGTTACCTCCATCCGCTCTGTGCTAGTTTTTGTTGCCTCCATGAGTTGGAAGTTGACCGCACTAGGGAGCCTCTTCTGTTGGCATATACACATTTTGGTACCTTGGTTCTCTAGGATTCTTAAAAGCTTGAAGAGTCTCCATAGAAAGAAAAGGTCCCTGCTGCAGAAGGTCTCTGCTACCCTCCAATGTGTAGAAGGCAACATAAAATGGGCACAGAGGAGGGGGTGATCTCGTGTCTCTGTCCTCTTTGCCACCCATCTCTCATGTGACAACTACCCTACTTGCATAATGCTTTAAGAATTCTTCCTGACACCCTAACTCCATTGGCTATACAGCAGATATAGGGCCAATAACATGCAGAGAAGCTTGCCACAGAAATCGCCCTCTCCAAAAGTTAAACTGTTCATTTGATGGGGTAATTCATGTGGCGAGTCATCGCATATGGGTGTGCCACACGGAGGAGCTGCAAACTAATAAGTAATATGTAAGGCAGCCCTCTGAAATAGCTTCTGCTTCACGTAAGAAGTCACCTAATAAATACAAATTGACCAATATTAAACAGCTTACTTTTTGTATCCTTTTTAACAGTTTAAATAAAAAGATGTAGGGGCTGGACAAATGAGGCTGAACATGTAGAAGATCACAAAATATTGGAAAGGTTTAATGATTTATTACTCTCTAAAGTGCTTCTGATCTTGTACTTTTCTTGTTGTTGTTCATAAAGAAGTGTATTTTGCTTCTGAGTCTTGCATTATTCTTACGTTCAACCAGAATTTAAAAAAAATAAAATTAAATAAAAATAAGTGACTTCTGAAAGATACCATCATAGTAATAACCTGTGATGTGCTTTGGGTTCCTCGTGAGCTGTGTAGATGGATGGCCCTCATTTTATGCCAGACTTTTTTCCCTGGCAATTCTTGCATTACATTTGTAATAAAATTAGCCTTTTTTATGTTCCAGCATAATCTTGAATATCAGCAAAGCATTACGCTTCTGTTTTGTTTTTAAATACCGTCTTCTGCAAGATATCAGCCCTAACCATTTATTCCAGTCTGTCTGCTTGCAAAATTGGCAATAGATGGGTGGTTTTTCAAATGCTCAGGATCTGGATTTGTGCTGAATATGACCAGGCCTATTTATGTTGCTTCCACTGTTGTTTCTCCTTACTGATTTTCTGTTTGCTTACAATTCTTCAAACAGAACTAACAGAATCCCTTCGGATTATGCAAACATCTCCCCAACATTGAAACTATCAAATGTTACTGATGGAAACTTCCTTTCGTACTCCTCATCTATTTGCCTGTCCAGTTTTCAGATAACCAGATTTATTAACGATGATCTGATCTAAAAGCAATTTGAATTTGTGTTCTTCCCAGAACTAAGAGCACAGCACAAATGAACAAAACAACAACAACAAAAACAAAAACACACCAGCAACCATTATTTTAATATTGGTAAGTTTTAACAGCTCGCACCGTTGCCAGCATCAGAAACAGATTGTGCCCACATGTTTTGTATAACAATTACCTACTAGTACCTGCACATATTCTTTGCAATTCATAGATGTTTTAGGAAGTAAATATTTATTTGTGTTACTCTTTCAGTATTAAAGCCCTGGAAAATGAAGGAAATTAATAATGTAGTCGTTAGTATATGAACTTGAGGGGTGGGGAAATCAAATGTACAGCATCACAAATGACTTAAAAGATAAAATCAGTGGCATTTGATAATTTTTCTTCCTCTCTCTCTGATATATTTATAATTTAGACTGCTTACCTAAACTTAAATATAGATAGTGCAAGTGAAAGTATTTGTTAAAGCACTAAGCTGACAAGTACAGAGTGTTGGCCATTATTTCTATTTGAGAGTCAGAGGTTTGAGCTATTCATTTTGTACTTCGACACTCAGCCTGGCAATTCCTTAAATTCCCAAAGCTTTTCAGATGGCTTCCTCAAGGACAGCTATCATGTCTTAGTTGCTTCAGTGACAGATGGGATACAATGTGTCATGTGATGGATAACGTTGGAGCCACACTACTTAATCCTTCTAATACTAATAGCTGCATTATCATAGAGATTTATGAGAATGTCAGCTCCAAGTTCCCAGTCCCATTCATAGGTTTTTTAAAACTTCAGCTGCAAAAAACATGCATCCATCCCATTAATTCTAATTATCATGGTTCATCTTCTCAGCAGTTTTGCACTCCCGGAACCTTTCAGTGCAAATTAACGTACCAAAAAAGTGTATTAATTAATATTTGTAGCTTTTAATTTCTGCAAGAGTGTTGTCTGGAAGCAGCTGGCAGTACAGGGCCGCTACTATTGAATCTTTGCCAAACAAGTGCAGATGTAATTTTGTTATCTCTTGCTTAGTCATTTACGCAAATTAATTTGAACAATTAGCCTTTTACTGGTCCTTCATGAATCATGCAAAAGGGATCTGCCAAAAAATTGCCAGTTGACAGAAAAGAATTGGTTAACGTTGCAAGTCTGGTAACAAGGTAACATGTATGCACGACTGTGAAATTAGATTTTAACTCTGTCTTAAAGGCTGTATTTAATATTTCTCTTTGAATACTGTGTAACACACACGCACACACACAAACTCAAGGCAAGGCAGCTTTCAAACACCTATCAATTTTAGAGAGCAGTAAATATAATGATGAATCAAGTAATCTAAAAATTAGCAGTGTGGATGTTCTACCAAATAAGAGCAAAAATATGTACTATACAAAACAGTTAACTTGCATTTACAGAAAGCTAAACCTGAATCAGTGCCATCATTGATAGCCTACATAGGTCATTTCTGTGAATGCAGATGGGTGCCAAAGGGGGAAAACTTTCAATATCCACTCCCTCCAGGCATGGGAACACCAAAATGTTCTGCATTCCTAGGCCACAGAGATGTCAACAGGCCAAGGTGGCCATGCTCTTGAAGGTGCACATATCTGGCAAGGCTTCTCTTCAAGCCTTGGACGAGCAGTGGAAGCAAAGCGATCATGCTAGAAGGCGCAGGTGATGGTGGAATAGAGGTGGGTTGTAGAGTAAGCTGCAGAGGAGCAAAATGTTGGACCTCTGGCCTATAACTCTGAGAAGAAGTCAAATGAGGTTTCTCCTGGCAGATCGGGACAAAGATATCACTTTTAGCACTTTTAGAGCCAGTGTGGTGTAGTGGTTAAGAGTGGTAGTCATGTAATCTGGTGAACCGGGTTCGTGTCTCCGCTCCTCCACATGCAGCTGCTGGGTGACCTTGGGCCAGTCACACTTCTTTGAAGTCTCTCAGCCCCACTCACCTCACAGAGTGTTTGTTGTGGGGGAGGAAGGGAAAGGAGATTGTTAGCCGCTTTGAGACTCCTGAAGGGGAGTGAAAGGCGGGATATCAAATCCAAACTCTTCTTCTTCTTCTTCTTTTTTAGTCACAATTTTACCTGAAAGGGTTCCCAACACACCATCCTTTGGGGGAAGAGGCAGGGACACACGCCTCATGGCCCTGCCCTGAACCCTCCTTGACTGCTTTTGCCTAGCTAGCATGTGTCAAACAGTGAGTCAAACAGGCAGGAGGCGCTCCAAAATGGTGGAGCAAAAGGAAGATGTGATTAGGAGTAGCTTAAAAGGGGGAGCAATGAACAGCAATGCTTTCCTATGCTTGTGGCCACCAGTCACCCCGTCACTATTTAAACTTATTGGCCATGATATGCTTAATTCAGAAGTGACTGTTCACCCCTTCAGTGGTCGTACAGCTTAGTAAAAGCAGGGTAATCTCATACTTCCTTATTTTGTAGGTCCATCAGCAACCATTGTATTTCAACAGATCTCTATCAATTTTCTTGATTTCTTTTATATACTCAGAAACATATACACCTGTGTGATGATTAAAACCAACTTTTGGTTTATGAAAACTGCAGCAAAACCTATAGATCAAATTTATCACATGAGGAACAGCTCTCTCTCTCCCTCTCTCATGTTTTCACCATCAAATATCATTTTTTAACTTCTCCATTTTGGGATGTGTGTGCACGCACGCATCACTGATGAAGGAAAAAGATTTTTCTTCTGATACTATGAGAACAATGAAGTTAGTTCTTCCGTAATTTTAAGTATCGCTGGTAAACTAGGCTGGAGCTTGATTAATAGTATATTAAAATCAGAGTCTTTGTGGTGAGTGGTGGATAAGGAGTTTTGGGCAAATTACTTGGTTACTTGGAAGCCTTTAAATTTTAATCATGGAGACACTTCAGCATCATTAAGTCCTGAAAAGACAATGGGGCACTGGTAGGAAGTTATATGAATTGCTGGGCTTCTCAATCTCTTCCTCTGGTGATATCGAGAGCAGGGCATGGACTGCAATTGAGAATCCTCTCGCTCCCCATGACTTTGATTGCTGTTGTTATAATTTAATATTAGACATTTTCTTATGATCATAGGAATGAGATGAGTAAGTTGCAAAAAAAGGAAAAAAAAGAATTGAGGCTTTGGTTCATATAAAATTAGGTTAAGTTGTAGCTTTATGTGTTATGTGTTCTAATGTGCTCTAGCAAGATTTCAAGTATCACTGAGATTGAAATCAGGTTCAGCTGAATTTTACACACACACACACACACACACACACACATATATATATGGCAAAAAAAATCATCTCATGAATTAATTTACTGGTACCTATGAAATAATGTTAATAAATGAATGCAAGGCATCATGTTATCTTACTTTGTATTCAAAAGTACTTTTTACTAGGGATGGATGGATCTGCCAATTTCAGTTTCTCATTTTTCCCCCAGTCTCTCAATTTCTGTATCAGTTTGTACATTTGTCAGCATTTTAGAACAAAATTCTTCCAATAGGCATGTTTTTGCACATTAAATAAAGTGTATTTTCCCACCCTGGCTTCTTTTGGAGGAAGGTGTGGGATATAAATTCAAAAAAATTATAACATTTTATATATTATTTCCACTTATGCAAACATTTTTATGCACTTTCCCCTAATATGCACTTTGTCCCAGGTTTTTGGTTAATTAAACACTCTTTGGTCTTTTAAACAGTTTGTGCAGTATTGTTTTTGTTTGTTACTATGATTTGTATTTTTGTATTTTTATATTGTAAACTTTCCTGTGATGCTCAGATAAAGGATGTTATAGAAATTTAATTAAAAAGAACAAATAATAATAATATGGTACTCATTATTTTGGACACATTATTTGATAGGAGAACTGCCTGACAAAATTGAGGGAAGTGCAAATTTAGAAGGATAGCTGTGTTTCAGTGTGCATATTGTTTTAAAAAGTATGAATTAGAAAGAGTCATATTAAAATCTGGATCCCACCAAATTCCACCCCCTCATCCTTTCTACTAAGGAAATGATGTTGACAGCATCCCTAATAACCATTGCATTTCAGACACCTAGGCTCAGATGTCAGCCCAGTCTCAGGTTAGCTTGAGCTTGGGCCCAGCATTCCCACTGAAGTCTAATGTGGCATCTGTACAATCTGTACAATGACTCAGAGCAAAGAGTCAGTCCCAGCACACATGGCCAATGACCAAGGCTGCTGCAAACTGTAGTTCCATTTGGAGAACTTTGGTTTTCCAAAGGTTGCAGACCATTCTGAACTAGATGGATCAATGGTCTGACTCGATTTGAGGAAGCTTAATTACTTCCTGTGTTCCCATGTTCATTTCCCCACATATCATGCTAAACGGTTAGGCAGCAACCCCTGGAGAGCTGCTCCTAGTCAGGTGGACAATTCGTTGGGAGCTGCACCAATGTGATATGACTCAATTCTGGTCTGACTCATTATTGAGCTAGATGGACAAGTGGTCTCACTCAGCATAGGACAGCTATGTATGTTAAGCATTAAAACTAGCAGATAGAGTGTGACAGATAGACCATTCATAGCTTCCTCATATCATATAATGCAACTGGCAGACATTAGAGTCCCCTTCAGACATTCAAAGGAGAGGGGAGCAGTAGCCAACCTATGCATTTTTTTATGAAGTGGGTAGATTCCCAAAGATGCAGATATGTTGGGAACAGAACAAACCTGGATGACAGCTCATGGTTAGTAGTGAGAGATCTCAGTCACAAGCCTGGGTCTGGAATATATGCTAAGTCAAATGTTGGGTGGGAGTAAAAAAAAAAAGGCCAGGTTCTTTCACCTTGTGCCAAACTATGAATTACATGAAAATACAATCCACAAGATATAACACATCCAAGCCATTTTATTTTATTTTACTTTTATTACATTTCTGTTTGTGTTCTGCACACATGATAAGAAAGCAAGGGAATTAAGATTAAAATTTTGTCTGATCCACCTTGAGTTCAACATATTGGCAATTGCTGTAGTACTTTCTTTTCCAAATATCTTCCAAATATTTCTTAAACCTCAACAATATTCTTCTGTACTCATGTTCCATGTCTGCTCTGATGCTGCATCATGTTATGTTGTTCTTCTGGTATCTTCTATCTCTTTCTTCTTTCTGGCTTCTACTTCCATAATTGTTTTCTTTTGCTTATAATTCAATAAGAATTACATGGGGGAATTAAACAACACACCCAAGGAGGAACAAAGTGGTTGTGCTTCTCTCTGGGATTCTGCACCTTTGTGAGGTCGTGGTAAGCCATAGTTTGGCCTACCATACCAGGTGAACCAGCCTGTGTTTAGGCTTGACCACTGGCAGTGTTAGAATTTCAGAAAGAACCCTTTTTATGGGCTGAAGTAAACTTGGGTTGTGGTGTTGTAGGCAAGTTGCCGCGTTCTGATTTAATGAGCTGATCCGCCCAGTGCTGTGACTTGTTTGTCCCCCCCCCAAAAAAAAAACCCCATCCGAAATGTGAAATGCCCTCATCCTAGAGCGATTGACCTAGTGGGACACTAAACAGCTCAAGTTGTGAAACATTTATGAAAATGTTAAACCCTCACATTTGTTTATGTAGAGTTTGCATCAGTAATTTTGCCATTTTTCATAGTTTTCCTCTCTAATTTATCTCTTGGCTGATTTTTGCTATGTACATGGGGATATGTGAGTGTATATAGTTTATAAACATCAAATTTTATTTAGACAGTGGGAGATAAAGATTACTGCATAGCCGGACTATGATACAGTATTATAATTATTTATGGATTGTGAGACAAATGAATTATGCAGCCCATTTCAGCGAGGCTTTATATACTCCTTTAGCTCAGGCTTATGTATTCCATTCATGTTGAGAAAATGCTCTGATAGAATATGGCTCCAGTTCCTTCCTTCTCGAGCCCCTGGTGGAAAAAGAACAAAGGCACTCTTTGGTTCTCTCCACACCCTCTTGTCTCAGAAAACAAAAAGGGAATCAGACAAATCAGCTGCTTTGGTGTTACACTGTTTTCCCACAGCATAGAGAGAGGCAATGGCTTTGCCCAACTACTTCTGTGCAGACATGGAGAAAGGCACACATAAGAATGTAAGAACATAAGAAAAGTCCTACTGGCTCAGGCCAAAGGCTCATCTAAGCCACATTCATGTCACAGTGATGCAACTTGAAGCAGTCATGGCTTTCCCCAAAGAATTCTGATCTCCTCACAGAACTACAATTGTCAGAATGTTTCAACAATCATTCCCTCTCCACAGGGAACTCTGGGAATTGTAGCTCTTTGAAGGGAATAGGGTGTCTCCTAATGAGTTTCAGCACCCTCAACTAGCTTCAGTTCCCAAAAATTATTTGCAGGTCAAAGCCCCAAGCCACCCCCAGGAGAATAAAGACACAAGCACACAGGCTTTTAGGTTAATGTTAATGGGCAAAATTTAGGCCACAACTTTATTGGTTACAGAATGTGAGTGGTATGGCTTAGGCATTGGCACCAACAGACTATATCTGACTTCCTGCCACCTTGCGGGAAGTCTGTAAGGCTAAACCACCAGTAGGGGGAACCCTGCAGATGTGGATCGACTCTAATATTCCCTAGGTTCCCAATGGGGTCATGGCATGGCCCTAGTCCCTCTGTGCACTTCAGACGAGAGCCACACCCCTGGATTCCTTTAACGGAATACCCTAGAGCATGGAGGGGCAGGTGATGGCCGCACCTCCCTTCCCCCCCACATTGCTATTCCAATGCCTAACTGCCAAACTTTACAAAGTTGTGACGATTGCTATGAGGTAGGTGAAAACCAAATGGCTGGTGCCAATTTGCCAAGTGGTAAAAGTCCTACCAGGCCCCTTAACAGCGACCAACCGAAGTCCATAGCAAGGCCAATGAACCAACCTGAAAAAAGGTAAGAGAGCAGGAGATCCACAGCGTGAGGCTGAAAGGGGCGATTCAGCATTACTTTCCTACTACTGCAATGCGCTCTATGTGGGGCTACCTTTAAAGGTGACTCGGGAACTACAACTAATCCAGAATGTGGCAGGTTTAAATTACCCTGGCCATGCCCCCCGAGCCACTCGATTGGCCGCTCACTGCCTGGCATGGCCGGGCCCCCTCCTGCCCCAATGCTGAGGTGGGGGTGGGCCTGGCGGTGAGACCACAACCCACCCCCCACTAGGAAGTGGAAGCAATTTGGGGGAAGCCATGGCTGTTTAAAGTGGTATCATGAATACCAAACCCCTTTCCACAAGATGAGGTGCAATGAACACACATACAGTGGACAATAGCAGGCCCTGGAACCCCCATCCCGCTGCCCATGTATTGAAATGCCTATGTGTACAGTGATGATCTGAGCACACAAGCACCTGCACATAGGTAAGGCTCTATGCAATTGGAAATGTTTAAAAATCATGGCTCTCAGTTTCATGAAGCCTCACCATCACACAAAGACTTGTGTGTGCAGACAGACCCGCACTGAGGATAAGCATCTCAGTATGTGGGTAATGGGAGGTGGAGGCCAATTGTATGTGTTGAGGAGTCTGATTTAAGAAGACATCGAAACCAGGGATGGGGAACCAGAGGCCCTCCGGATGTTGCCTGAATACAACTCACACCAGCTCCAGACAGCATGGCCAGCATTCATGGATGATGGGCGCTGTAGTCAAACAAAGCCTGGGTGGTCACAAGTGCCACACCCCTGACTTTAAAGAATCAATGCATTCCGCCCCAACACATACTTTTAATTCAAGGTTCAGAACAAAGACAGAAGAGACTATGCTAAGGGGTTATTTATTAATTTATATACATGACACTTCACAAAGGGGCATTTGTGGCTCTTTCCTCCACAATTTGTCCTTTACAACTGCAGTGAGAGACAGTGACTGGTTCAAATGACTTAGGCAGCTTCATAGCTGTAGCTTTTATGCTGTTGAGTACTATATTTAAATATCTACTTTGCCCATCACCAAGTACGATCTTGATCACATGCATTATTTAGATCATTGTTCTACATTCTCCCATTTTCTCTAGTCACCGCTGTACCATTTTTATCTTTAGGAAGCCAGCCAGCCATAGTTAACCATTCTGTAAGCGTGTGCCCAATTCCCCTATGGAAATTAATTGGTATTACATTTGTTTATGTTTGGCTGGATCACTCTCATGGCAATTTATGCAATAAATTCACAGGCCAATGTGGATTTGCTCCTGTTACATGAAACTGAAATCTAAGTAAGAATGTTTTTATCAGGCACCAGAAAGAGTACAGTGAAGACACCTACTTGATCTCAGTAGGCAGGTAGGCCCAAGGTGCAGGAGCTGCCACACTAAATGATCAGGTACTTACAGATGTGGAATGAGTATTACGTGGCACCCGTAGTTGTGCCAATTCTGCCAGTCAAAGTAGTTGAATGGGCATATGCAGAGTAAGGTGATCTTGTAGGTCAACTGTTCCCATTATACAGATGATATTTTAAGAAACAATGTTTTAAAAAACTGTATTCAAGAAAATCAACTGTATTCAAGACATATTGTAATCAATAATCCTAGCAATCTGAGTGGTATAGATTTCAGCTGCACCCTGAAAAGCATTTAGATTATGCAACTAACTAACCTTTGTCCAACCCGGTTAAGTGACACTTTTCATGGAAGCCACCACTTCAATGCCATTTTTCACCTGGCTTCTTCTTCCTCCTCCTAATATATAATTTTTATTGAGTTTTCATTTTTCTAGATTTCAAATTAAACATTTTACAAACTTTAAAATATCCAGTAACTTCCCTTCTTCTCCTTCCATGGTTCATATTACATTTCATAGCTTCCTTCACATTTTACTATAACCATGCAACCAAATGTTGGTCTAAAACTTGTCTCTTCCACCGCACCGCTCATCCATGTTTTTGACCAACATTTGGTTTTATTTAAATATCTTTTAAAACCTGCCACTTTTCCAAATCTTTTAATTTCTTCTAGTGCTTTGGGAACGCTCTCCTTTTGTTGTTCCAATGTTAAGACCACATCATCACACCTGGCTGCTGTTTCTTGCTCCAGCCTGAATTAGTCAAATGGATGATTCTGTCTAATCAAAGATGATGTCTTAATGCTATGAGGACTGTCAGAATTGGCTGTGTTACTGAGACCATCACAGAAAGAGTGTGGCAAAATTCCCCCCAAAGGGACATGGTTCACAAAGAAAAGTTAGCTTAGTTTCAGCTTATAGATTTTTGATCTAGAGCTAGGAGAAGAGAAACCCCAACTACAAAATCATAGATTGGTATTAATCTATGTGCAATAATCAAGCTGGTTGGCGTATAGAAGTGAATGACTTGTGTGTTTATATTCAAGTCTTGCAACCAACATTTGCTGGACACGGTTTCTCATGATAGAAATGATTATATGGATTACTTTGTGCCATGAGTCCAAGTGCTAATTGTATACTTGGTATACTTGTCAACATATGGCATGGAATATTACTTGTTGTTACATTCTCAGGAGTGTATGGGGATTTAGAAATCTTAGTCTCTAGACTAACCGGAGATTAGATGTTGGGTGAAAGGATAACACCAGTGATTGAACCTTGCGCATTCTACTTGCATAAGTCAAGAAATCACCATTTAACTTCAAAATTAAACAAAAGTTGGTGTGTATCAGCTAATAACAGTGTCTTCTTGACTGATGGCTATGACAGACAATTAATAGGAGAAGTGATTAATGTAAAAATGAAATGGTAGAGAACTTCTTATGGCTATGGGTTGCAAAAACTCTTTGATACTTCGGTCATGTACAAAAATAAACCAATGACCTCATAGTCTCTATTCTTTTTTCAACAGATTACTTGTTGTTTGCTGTATGTATGGGGTGGGTAGTACCTCTAGTAGGGAACATGTCATACTCCTTCTTGGGTAGTTTGTCCACCTTTGCACTCAACTTTCATCTGTTCCTCCTAGAATCTGTCAGCATGCAACAATGGTCATACCCTGGGAAATTGGTTTGACTGGCTGGCTAAACCAGGTGAGTGTAGCCAATGAGTCTGAAACCCTCAGTGAGTTAGGGACTTCCCCTGCATGTGAAGAAAGGCTCCAGCAGATTGAGCAAATGAGACCAGAAGGCAGTTTCTGTTCTTCAGTTTCAGAAGGCGGTTTCAGCTATTCACTGTAAAGGGAAGGGAGGGTCATATGGGGCTCATCAACCTGGGATCAGAGAAGGAAAACCTCTGCTGCCTTGCAAGATACCTTTCGGAGAAGAAAATGCTAAGGAGGAGACCCTACACAAATCCACTCCACTTTGAAGATGGTTGGATGGCGCCTTGTATGCCTCCTTCCAGTAACTCCTGCAGCCAAGCTGGTGCCAAACCTATTGCTCTGCTTTCCTTTGGACTGCATCAGAGAAGGCGAGAAAGGAGTCTTGTCATCCTAGAACCTCCATGCACACTGCCCAGGCTTGCACGCCAGGGAGGTAATGCTGGTGCCACTAATGCAGCAGTTTGGTTTCACCCCTGGAGACACACTCCATTGTCTCTCCATTGTTTGCACTGTTATCACCTCCTATCTGTATTAAAGACGATTAAACACAATTAGGACAGTGATGGGGAAATGCACCAAAAAGTGTGGGATGAATGAATGATTATTGAGAACTAGATCAAGATGAATGCTCACTGTCATTTAATCTCCTGCAAACAAATGGGAATGAATGTTCTGCAAAGCCTGGGCACAGCCTTACTTTAGTTTAAGGAATAGTGCTTCCTAAATAGGTCAACTGATATTGTTGCACACATTGCCAACTCAATGTCTGTGGAAGAACTATTTAGTATCTTGTCTGGTGTGTTGGGATGTGGTGTAAATTTCTTAGCTATTCTTTCACATTTCTCATATTATATATATCTACAATCCTCGGACTGGCATTCATATAAATGATCCAGAATAAATACTTGGAAGACCATACTTTGGATGTTCATTTCTAAGAGATCAAAGCACGACATAAAAATATAAGAGATATAACTGCTACTGAAATTAATTGAGTGTCTCTAAGAAACTCAAATGAAAAACAGCTTAAAAATATTAAGGAAAAAATATTCTGCATCATTAAAACCAATTTCCATACCAGATTACTAGAAGTCACACGTCCAACATTACATATTATTTATGTAGTGCAGGACAAATACAGTGAACTGTAGAAAAGTTTATTTAACTATTGTCACATTCATGACGCAGAAAGCTTTAAATTAGTGTAATGTTCCAATTTTGAAAAATGACCACATATTAAAAAGAGAAGGATACAATCAATTTTATAAAGCCATAAGTGTGTGGGAAAAATAAATCATTCATTATTTCAATATAAAATCTTGGGGGGAAACATTGAAATGGTTAGCTGGCAAGTTTATCACAAAGGTAGCAACTTGTCATCCACAATGGGCAGATTCAGACATAATGCCAAATCACAGTGAATGAACCTAGGTGAGTTCTGGGCTGGTGCACTCTCCTCTCTGTCCCCTGCTACTTTGGCTCAGCTGCAAAATAAAGTAACTGGATTTTGCCATGTCACCCGAACCCAATCAAACTGTGGTTAATCGTCACTATGGTTTGTTGAAACAAGCCACTAAAACTATAATTTAAGAAGCTGGCTTGCTTTCAACAAACCACAGTTAATATTAACCACAGTTTTGGGCTCCAGCATAATGCTAAACTGTAGTTAATCTAAGATGAAAGTAGAAGCTTCTGCTCTCCACTTGTGGCCACACTGAAGAAAGAGGTATATGTATGTGCGTGTGTATGTTTATATGCATGCACATGGCCATGAGACTCACTATAGTTTACTCCTGTGATACTTTAGAATTAGGTGTGAACCAGGCCATAAAACCATTGGCCCACAAAACATGTTCATATGATGGTGAGCATCACATGGACCTTGAAAATGCTTAGATACATATGATAGAGAATAGATCTATCAGAACAACCACTGTTTCAGAGATAGTATACTTCTGACTTCTAGATTCTGAGGATTATTATCCAGGAGCATATAGTACCACTGTGAATCCCCTGAAGAATTTGCCTTGCCAATTGCATACCCTCCATAGGGACGTCCCATTCCACAATGATAATTTTACTATTTATACTCCATACATCTTACTGGGTTGCCTCAGCACTTTGGGCAGCTTCCAACATATATAAAACATAATACAGTGGTGCCCTGCAAGATGAACGCCTCGCAAGGCGGAAAACCCGCTAGACGAAAGGGTTTTCCATTTTGGAGGCGCTTCGCAAAACGAATTTCCCTATGGGCTTGCTTCGCAAGACGAAAATGTCTTGTGAGTTCTTGCGATTTTTTTCCCTTCCCCCCCTTTTTCTAAGCAGCTAAGCAGTTTATCAGCTGATCCGCTAAGCTGATAAACCACTTAAAGCCGCTAAACCGCTAATAGCGCTAATCCGCTAAGCTGTCAATGGGCTTGCTTCGCAAGACGAAAAAACCACTATACGAAGAGCCTCACGGAACGGATTAATTTCGTCTTGCGAGGCACCACTGTAAATAATTAAACATAAAAAACTTCCCTATACAGAATTGCCTTCAGACAGCTTGGGGTTGGATAACTCCATACTCTCCAACATTTCTTCAGTGAAAATAGGGACATCCTAAGGAAAAGCAGGACATTCCAGGATCAAATCAGAAACTGGGGAAGCTTCTCTAAATCAGGGACATCCCTGGAAAATAGGGACACTTGGAAGCTCTGCAACAGCTGGGAGACAAGAGTGCTGAACTAGATCAATATTCAGCTTGGTCTGACCCAGCTTGGCAATTCTCATGTTCTTGTGTTAAAGGGCTTGCAGAACTACAAATTCAATCTGGGGGATCAAATATAGACACACAGCAGCTAAGATTGATGCAAAGTATAACTGGCACCAGAAGATGTGTAATGGTTACTTCATTCTTTGTTATAGATGAGTGCATAAAACCGAGTCCAGCTTGTACATAGTACAATAGATATTTAAACTAATTATAGAGACAGTATAATAGAATGCTTGAAACTGCTTTGGCAGAGACATGTTTCTCTGGTAATTGATGAGGATTAATGATATCCTAAGTGACGTTCTCGTAATGGTACTTCTCATTTCTTTTGTGCCTGTTCACAAAGGATCTCAACATTCCTAGCAAACATAGGTGATAAATCCCCCCTGTAATATAGGTAAATAAGTACCTTTTAACGTTTTTGTAATATGGAAGTGGCTTGAAAGGCATAGCCAAAAAAAGAAAAGGGGGAAAAGGCACAACTAGAATTCAAAGCTTTGGAGATGGGGGCTTTGATCCATAGAGACTCCTTCCTTTTTTCACCCTGGTCAACAATTCTTTGTAAAACTTTCTCCCACAGGATGTGCATTTGGTCCCACCGTTGGTTGCCTTTCAATAGGTCCTTAAAATACTTTGTATTCTAATCAGCTTTTAATTGTTCATGCTGCTATTGAGTTTTTAAAACTGCAGATTCAATCCCTGTATGGGAGAGCTGCATATTCAGGTTGGACTAGATGATCAGGTTGAGTTCAATGAGTTCACTTCCAGGCAGGCAGTTGCAGGAGTGCAGCCTATATCCTGAGATTTTGGAGCAGTTTTGTTTGCTGAACATGGATGCCAATTGTGTGTTGAGGTCCCCAAGCCATCCCCCAAATAACTCACAACGCACACTTAATTTTTGTTTAAGGTTTTTGGCATAATTTTGGCCACAACTTTCTTTAAATACAAAACCGTGAGTGGTTGTTTAGGCATTGGTTAAGACTATCTGTCCCCCCTCCTGGGGACAGAACTGACTTCCGGGCACCACCGAAAGACAGTGCGGGGGAAAGCAAGTCGGGGAGAAATGGAGCTGAGTCACAGACCCTCAATTGTCATCCGCATGCTCCCCGAAGGCTTGCCGGCCCTAGTCCCATTCCAGGGATTGGACGAAAAGATGGCAAGCCCCAGGATTCCTTTAACGGAATTCCCTTTCCACAGCAACCATGGAGGGGCAGGCCCAGCCTATCCTAACCCCTCCTCCACTAATTTATAACCAATGCCTAACCGCAACCTTACTAGTTGTGACGATTTGGCAAAAACCAAATGGCCCAGCCAATCAGCCAGATGGACAAAATTCCTACCAGGTCCTTGCCCCAATGGCAGATGACCCCATGACAGGCATAGCAAGGTCAATGCAACAACCCCTTACTCAAGGGCGGGTGGGTGGGTGATCCGTTGCACACAGCAAAGAGAAAGCTCCAGGCTACGTGCAGAGTATTTAAACATTTTACCCCTCCCACCAAAATTGCAACACAACTTTTACCCCAGCAACCCAGTGAACCAATCACTGCCCCAGGCCATCTTTAGAGACCCTGCCTGGTAACAGAGGGGTGGCTCAGCAGACCCCACCACAACACGTGCTCTCCATGAAGGAGAACACGCTTTGGAGAATAAGTTACTCAGAAGCCTTTCTACATTCATGTTGTACTACACAGTTCTTTGGATTGAATCTTGGCTTCTAATGTGGTTGTGGCCTTAACTACCCAAGCTCTTCAAATGCCCATTATCCAAATTGTGTTTCTATCCCATTAAAATACACACTGTACTGTGTTGCCCTCGGTGTAGAACAATTGTGTGCTTTTTTTGTTTGTTTCAAAAAACTATGGACCAAATTTAATGCAACAATCTTCCCCTTCCCATGCAACTATAATTTATTGGACATTCTGTTTTCCTGAGATCGTGGAGATACAGCTGAATCCTATTTTAAGCTTTGCAACTTCCCCTAGAAAAAGCTTGTTTCTATCTTGGTATGTTTTAAAGTCAATACTTCCATAGCAAAAAGAAAATCTATGAGGGTTTTCAGATTCAATAAGCAAGGGTGGAAAGGAGGCATCCCTCATCCCAACTCCAGCCGAATCATAGCAGATCCTTAATTTCGCCCTCTATGCTGGAGGTCTTCAAAGTCATCAATCTGTTCTCAGCACACTGACAGCACAAAGTGTTTTTTGAGTATCTAGAGATGTACTGCACTCCTGTAACATCCTAGTGTTGTAAGGTTTCCTTTGAAAGATAGCTTATGTGAAATATAATTGAGCTTTCTGTGATTCCTCACTCATACAGGCCTTGTGTAAGTACAAACAGCGAATCTGAAAAATTGTACACGGACAACATTTTTCAACTTGGAAAGTCATGAATAGAAAAGTTGGACGATGCTGAATTTGAGGTTTTGAGGAGAAACTTGTTATGCCCAGTTGGTAAATGGTGTGAATTGCTATTTATTTGTTTATTCTCAGTACCATTCTGTCAGGGGTTCAGGAGCAGAGACACAGGGGAGGGAGCAAATGGAGAGCGAGGAGGAGGAATCCAAGGGGGGTGTAGGCAGTGACAGTGGTCAGAGGGATTCCACGAGTCTCTCCAGCGAATCGGAAGATTCACAGAAGGGAGCGCCGATGGCCAGGGCGAGGGGGGTGCCAAGGGGGAAACCCCAGAAGGAAGGGGCCAGCGGGGACTCCCTGAGCAGCAGTTGGAAATCAGGACCAGCTTCCCCACCAGAGCGCAGTAGGGGGGAGGAGTCCCAGGAATCGGGACCAGTGTTCTCACCACCAGCGAGAGGAGATGAGTCAGGATTGACCACGCCCACATCGGAGAGCGGGGAAACGGTCAGGAGGAAGGTTACCGGCTGGGCGCGCGGCACAGCAGGTAGCCCGGATAGGGAGCCAGGTCCTAAAGCCCGCCGGAAGGAAGGGCAAGACTCAGGGGGGTCAGCGTCAGAAGAGTCCAGGAAGGAGGAAACCCCAGGGGGCAGAAGGACCCAGAGGAGGAAAGAACAGCGCAGGAGGTGGAGCCGGGCTAGGATCTTAAACTGGTGCGGAAGGGGTAGTGATTCAGAGGGGACTTCGCCGATCTAAAGTCAAGACGTAGGGCTGCACGCTCTGGGGTTTGAAATGGAAACTAAACTTCAATAAAGACTTTTGTACATTACATCAACCGGGCGTTGGTCCTCTGTGAGCTGGGACCTAGAGGCAGCTCTGACACATTCTATGCATGCCTACTCAGTAACCTCAATTGAGGTCTACATGACATGCTTCCAGATTATCCAAATAGTTCTTTAATTATTTCCCACCCACCTACCCACTAGCCAGTCAAACCCACAGTGGCAATGAGGGCCAGGCCTACTGTGAGGCAGAGTGAACCACCTCAGCCAGTGGATAGGGTGTGTAGGGCAGCAGTAGTGGTTTCTCCGGCCACCGCTTGCTTTATTTATTTTATCTATTTTTAAAATTTTATTTATTTATTTTTTATACTGCCATTCCTCTGAAGATCTCAGTCTGGTATGCAGCATAAAAACACAAAATACATAATAATAATAACAACAAGAAGAACAAACCAAACCCATAACCCTGCCTCTAACAAACACATTTAAAAGGACATAGAATGTTAGCCAGGCAAAGGTCTGGCTGAAGAATAATGTTTTCGCCTGGCACCTAAAAATCTATAACGAAGGCTCCAGGTGAGCCTCACTGAGGAAAGCATTCCACAAATGGGGAGCCACTGAAGAAAAGGCCTGTTCTCCTGTTGCTACCCTCCAGACCTCTCACGGAAGAGGCACACAAAGAAGGGGCTCAGAACAGGTTGGTTCATATGGGGAGAGGTACCTGTAGTTGAGGTATTGTGGTAATGGGTCATTTAAGGCTTTATAGGTCAAAACCAGCGCTTTGAATTGGACTTGGAAACTAATTGGCAGCTAGTGCAGTTGTGCTCGGATCAGTGTAATATGCTCAAATTGTCTTGCCTCTGTGAGCAATTCTGCACCAGCAATTCCAAACCATCTTCAGAAGCAGCCTCAGGTATAATGCATCCAATGTTTGCAATGTACTCTTCTTTCTGCCATTTTTTTTTGGGGGGGGCGCTTCCTGTTTCTTAATCCTTCTAATTGCAGCCTGTAAGCTGCCCCACAAAACAATTTCTCAGCTGCCTTGGAAGGTTTCAATCCCAACAAAACTGACTTCTTCTTTCACAAAAGCTATTGTGAGATTCTGTTTCCAGAGCATTTGGAATGTTAGTGAAAATTCTACAGTGATGCACAAGCTCACCAAATTAGTAGCAGAGGCTGCACACAATAGACAGATTGTTTGGAAGCAATATTAGTCATTGCGGCAGCCTTACAAAGTTTGGTGCCAGAAAGGATGGGTGAAATCACTCACAGAGTTTTGGCAAAGAGCAGAGAGTAAACATTCCACTCTAGAGTTGGTCATGGAATGGCTTCCACAATTCCTTCTGAGCATATGCAAAGAGATTTACCATGACAGAGCCATTCAGGAATAGGTTTGTTCAGTTGCATTTTTGCAAAAACGTATTTCATATGTTTGCCACGATGCTCAAAAATAGATCCATAGATGTTTCCCATTTTCAGATGAGTTTATTTTTATGACTAAAAATTTAAGTGAAACTGTACCCAGTAATTAGGTAAATCTGTCAGGCTATACCTGCATTGTCACACAAGTAATTGTGTTTAGGTTGTGAGTAGAAATTTCTAATATGCTCCTTGCCTCCCTTCAGTAGTATTTGAAATGTATCGTAAAGCAGAGCCGATTTTTCTTTCAGTTTATTCCTCCCTTTTTTGCATATGCAAAAGATTAAAGAAGACAATGACACTGGAAGTGGAGGATGCATGATCCATGCTCCTTTGATTATATTGAAACATTAAAATATCATCAGCATGTTAATTTTATCTTTCCAACTGTATGAGATTTTATGCAGCATCTCTATTACATTTGTCTGGAAATACAATTTATTCTGAGTGTCGTACTGTCACAGAAACTGTTGGCCTCTGGAATACGAGAACAATTCTCTTAGATGTCCCCTGCCATTTTTAAATGTCTGTTTATGAAGAAGAAGAAGACCCTGGTCAGAATAAGGCATCATTTATACACAGGGACAACGCAGGTTTAAACGACAGTACCACTACACGTCTGGGTATGGTTTCACTTACATATTAGGTAGAAGAATAAAAACATCCAAATGTGGGAAACATCTGGGGACTTGTGTATGTGTGATTGAAGAAAACCATATATATGCAGACTTTCTGGTGCACTCAGATGCTCCCGGCAGCTATGGCTTTGGAGTGTACTTCAAAGGTCACTGGTGTGCCTGACCTGGGACTGCTCAATGGAGTGAGGAGTAGATCATGCAAGACCTAACCTTCCTTGAATTTTCTCCATCTAGGTGCAACTTCAGAACTCTAGTTAAATTTTGGTCAGATAACCAAGCAGTGGTCAAGTTACTGGCCAAGCAATCTTCCCAATCACAGTGGGTGCTTTTGACATGGGTGGCACAGTTCTTGAAGTAACTGCACAGTCCCCACCCTCAGTCAAATGTATTGATATAGCTCTTGCTACTTTCAGTGAATTTGCCTAGTCCTGTTTTGAAGCCATCCAGTTTGGTAGCCATCACAGCTTCTTGAATTCTGTAGCTTAACTAAGCACTATGTGATGAAATGCTTTCTTTCATCGATCCTAAATCTTCCAACATTCAGCTTCATTGGAGCACCCTGAATTCTAGTGTTATGAGACCCTGGGTTAAACGTATTTCTCTCATGTACATTTGTATATGGGGACTTCCAACAGACAGTTTATTGTAGGCTTGGTGTTGCTCACACTTGCACATTTTGTGCAGTGACCCACACAGTGTCGTCTTCATCAAAATGACATCCTGTGTTATTATCCCATTTAATCTGGATTTACAATGTAGGTGGAAATTCCATTAAACGAAAAAAAAAGCTGTGTCAACAGCCAATCTGGATTAAATGCAGAGGAGGAATATGGGTGACTTTTTGATGAGAACACTGTTGCGTGGGCACTGTGTAAAACAGGTATGCATGAGGAGACCAAGTCAACAATAAAATGTGGAAGCACCCTATGTGGGTGTGATTTGCCTGCATCGGTTCAGTCCCATTTAGTGGAAAAACAGAAAATGTTCCTGACCCAACAGGAAGAGACACAATACTAAGAGTGGGCCCTTATAAAGCTCAGGAGGAGCTTCCTATATAGCTGTTCTTAGTTGCCTTGGCAACTTATATATCTTTTCTTGGGCATGCAGTATAGGAATAGCTATATCCTTGATGGCTAGAGTGAAACGTTTTCCATCTCATCTAAACATCAAGAGATTGCCCTGATGCATTTACCTCACAGGGGCTCTCAAATGACTTAGGTTAGGGGTTGCCAATCTTTGTAGACCTGTGGGCACATTTGGATTTTTGAGTGAATGCCAAAGGCTCTACTTCCTCTGATCATTTCTCCCCCCACCCTTTTCCATGGATTAAGAGGAAGAAAGAGGGAAAAGCATGCACACACACTTTGCTATCCCGATCCAAGTAAAAGGCAGATTCAGAAGAACTAATGTGTACCTTGAAAAATATACCCTGCCCACCAACTGTGTCCCTCAGCTATCCATTGAAGTTAATAGGCAGGGCGAATGTAGGTTAATTATTGTCATAGGACTTAGCTGGTACAACCCATAGAGTTGAAATTCTGGTAAAAGTCAAATCCATTAGAATTAATCAGTACTTTTCAAATGAGTAAAAGAGTAAAAAACCTTCACCATCTTGTAGTGTCTTGGAGGTTTTGTGAGCACCAGGAGAAGACCTCAAATGTACCATTATGCACCATGTTGGCAACCCAAGTCATTGGTAATGAGATGAGATGAGTAGATGCAAATGTCCCATGACCTGCTCAAGCAAAGACCTCAGCTGCCTAAAGCTAGGAACATACAAAACACCTTCCAGCAGGCCCAAATATTTGTCCAACTAGTTTTCCCAGCATTTCTTCACAGCCTCAGACAGGGGACTTGCAAATATCCTGCTACCTTATAAAAGAACCAATAATTCTAATAATATTAATTTCATCAATGAAGTAGAACCATGTTTTATAACTGTTTTGCAACATTTTTAAAAAATGTCCTACATTACATTCTCCCTTCAAAGTGGGTCTTGATGCTCAGTGTCTGAGACAATTGTCTGATTTGGCATCTATCGAGTACATGCATCGTTGTTTTGTCTTCAATGGAGAGGAATATTGGTATATAAAAATAAATAAATCCAGCCTTATTCTGGCATGGAGCTGGCTATATCCCATGATAATAAATGCTGGGCATGTTTGAATAGGCATTCATAAGAATATGTTTTCCAGTGAATTTTATGCCAAGGTTTTGACACAACCATCAGTTATGCCAGATACAAATAATTTACTCTCTGTCAGTTCAAACACACAGTCTTGTTTGGACTGCTTAAATCTATACTGGCACCAAAATACAATAAGCAATATTGCTCAACTGTAGAGCTGAAAACATAGACATATGGGTAAGGTGCCAGCAATTGAAAAGTAGAGATGAAATTAATTTGGGAAGAAAAATTCTCAAACAACTCCCCCTAGCTCAAAATTGAATAGGGAAAAAAATCAAATTTGAATTCTAATTTGTGCTTTCCCCTCAACATAGCTAATCATGGGTCCAATATTCAATCTAGGGACCTATAGGGGAAAGTATAGAATTTGATCAACTAGTGATTAACACCATTATCTTCGTGTATCTCAGAAGTAGTTAATTGTTTATGAACCCTGCCTTTTCTACCGTAAAAAAAATGGCTGATCATTTGAACCCAGGTCCAACAATGCAATTTGCTATATCACACTAAGGTGGCTTGAGATTATTAATATTTGTAAGAAATATCTCCCAAGATTTGATTTAAAAAGTGACATTTGAAAAGTGACATTAAAATTTTTTGTTCATTCCAAATTTGTGTGAAATACCTCCAGCTCTGCTCAAATGTTACTGACGAATATGTGTTTGCTTGTAGTCTGCCTAATTGTTGCATCATATTATTCCACTGATGTGCAGTGTGATGTCAAATATAGATATCCTATACGTTTGTACATATGTTTTTCATACATACATTTCTTGTGCTTTTGTTTTCAGAGGTTTCTACTCTAGAACTTTGCCAGAAACCTTTCCATATACTTCAAAATGTAGTTGCTGACTAGGCATTTGATCTTTGTGGGTATGCAAATAAAGGATAATATATTAATATGCTAGAATTTGGGGAAGCAGAATATACCCCCCTTCACAGTAACACCTTTAACAATGTAATTGTTGTGGAAATGGCTGTATGCTTGAGTCCTTTGTGCACCCATGTAGCTTTGTTGAATGACTACATTATATTTTCACCACTTCCCAAATATTACAGAATATTTTTAGTGGGGGGAAATGGCTTGGCTTTCCCTGGAAAGAACTAAGCTGGGAAACATTTGGAAATGATATTTTAAAATTTATTCTGTCTTACTTCTTTGATGCATGCAATACTTGCTTTCATTTCATGTACTGTTGTCCACCCATGCCTTCACAACAAGAGGGCTAGGTATATAAAAGAATAAATTGTGGGTTTTGTTTGTTTTTTTTGTAAAATTTTAGAGTGGCCTGTACTTGAACTATAGCACACCTTTCAGCAAGACAACCAATCATGATTTGAAGATTAAGAGACATGAAAAATTATCCTTCAGAACATTTCTTTCAGATGATATAAAAGACTATGGCATCTAACATTAAGTGAATAGGCTGGAGGCAATTTACAGATTGGCTTAATTTCCATGTTTCATTGCAGTGATAAGAAATAAGCCTTCTCTCTTCTCCTCTCTCTTTTCTGTTATGTTTACAAAAAGAAAGAAGTATAGGGCCCACAATATTCTGGTTTCACTTTAACTCTTTAAGGAATCATGCCAAACAAATTTGTATTGGGTTATTTCTAGAAGCGTAGCCGTGTTAGTCTTCTGCAGAAAAGCAACAAAGAATCCCTGTAGCACCTTAAAGGCTAAGGGATTTATTATGGCATAAGCTTCCATGGATTGCAGTCATGCATCTGATGATGTGGACTGTTGCTGATGAAAGAACACACCAGAATAAATATGTTAGTCTTTAAGATGCTGTCCCTGCGTTTGGCTTTCATCTTGAAAACACTTACTCTGGAGTAAGCTGGCTCCTTCTGGTAGGCCTATGGCACTTAGGAACTACCTACTCTGGCCAGCTCACAAACCCTGTGGGTATTAACCAAATGACCCAATCGTTCATAGACCGTATATAAGAAGCCCAAGAGCATTGGATCACTGGCCTGCTGCTGAATTTCCAGAAAATGTTGGGTCTCACTGCTAGAGCCACTTGTGGAAGACACTTCAGTGTTTTAAGCAAAGTTTTGAAGTGAGAAGGGGAAGAATTGTGGCTCAGTAGCATGGCATCTGTGTTGCATGCAGGAGCTTCCAGCTTCAATCCCTGGAATATCCAGGCAGGGCTAGGAATGTCTCTTATCTGAAACCCTGGAGATCTTCTACCACTCAGAGTACAAAACACTGAGGTAGTGGCAGGAGGCTGCAAGCAACTCCCACAGGAACATACAAAGACAAGGAAAAGTTTCTTACCATCCTTTTTTATTTCAAACTTTACAGAGAGAGGATATAGAACCCAACCTCTTGTATAATGGCATTGTCCCGAGCGAATCTCCACCCCCCTTCTCTCCCACTTCCTCATTCGTCATCCTCATCACCTACTCTATGGGTGCTGCTAAGTGCCTTCTGTCTTCAAGCTCTTTGCTCTCCTACTTTTAAGTCTCACCGGGTTCTGGGAGATGGAGGGTCTGGAATGCTTTCTAGTGACAACGTGTTAGGCAGCTGTTCCAGCTCTGTCTCCTCCTCTCCCATTATTTCCCAACTTTCCCCCTCATCTTCCTCTGAGCTGTGACCTCCCTCAAACCCCTGTTGTAATTCTGAACTGCCTTCCTCTTCTCTGGAAGGGTCAGGCTGGGGAGGCGGTCTCCACCATTCCTCCTCTGCCCAGTCCCAGACAGGTAGATGGAGCAATGATCTGACTCCGTATGATGCAGCTTCTTCTTCTTCTTTTTTTAAAAAATTAATAAATCTATATACAATGGAGCAAGCTTGTCTTTCCCTGCTCCAGAGGGTAGGACCAGAATCAATGTTACAAGAAAGGAGATTCCAGCTAAACATCAGGAAGAATTTTTTGACTGTAGGAGCTGTTTGACAGTTAGATGGCCATCTGTCACGTATGATCTACTTGAGATTCCTGCATTGCAGGGGGTCAGACTAGATGATGGCTGTGCTTCAGCTGTCCAACTCTACAACTTTATGATTCTATTAATTATATATGTTGGTCTGTTTTAAGTATTAGGTGCTATTAGACTGCCAATGCCTGTTCCTCACAAGTCTGCCAATTCACTGTTTTGTCAGCATGGTCCTTTGCATGCTCAGTTCCCAGTTTGTTTTTTGCCCCTAAAGTTAGACAACCAGCCTTCTGTATATCCAACTTAGGCGCCATGTGCCTGTGACTCCTTCCTGTCAATTTAGATCCATTTAGCTCAAAGGGAGGCAATGATGTCGTCTGATAAAACTCAGGTTCTCTGTACCTTTGCTCACTGCTACTCCATTAAGCTAGAAATTAGACCTCAGCACGTTAAATCCAGGAATAAAGTGTTGAGGGAACAAAAATAATTGCTCACTATGCCCACTGACAACAAGATAAGAAACAGTGGGTTTAAATAATGAGAATGAAGACTTTGGTTAAATATTCATTGTAGAAGCAAGAGGTTTGTTTGCATATGCCATCAATAAAAAAAGAATCATTTTATATGGGTTTGGCTTCCATGGTTCAGAGCTTGGGATCCAGTTTATAAAGGCCCACATTTCCAATAACAAAACTAGCAGTGACAGTGATGTATAGTTTTTTTTATGAAGCCTGATAACTGATGGATATGTGATCTTATAAATGCTTAGACAAACTAATGCACATAATTATATTTTCCATTTGAAGTCTATTGCTAGGCATTATAATACAATATCATTAGTCGAAATGGCCACAATGATACAGCCTGGGCAGTTTGTCATGGTAATTACAGGGTGATTATTTTTGACTGAAATAAAGATTTCAGTTTTAGTATGGTGGAGAGCATAATCACAAATTAGAAGCTGCCTCAGAGTTAAACAAAAATATTGGGAGGGCTTTAAATATGGATTATAGTGTAATGCTGAAACAATTTCTTTTAAAAGTATAGAGCACTCATTTGGTTAAATCTCTCTCTTCCCCCCCTCCCTCCCACTCTCTCATTAGCTTTAAAGAAGTCCTGCCAAAAGGGGTGACAATTATTTAATTAATAGTTCCAATGCTTAAAGGTTTTTAATGTATGGGGGAAATTAAGGCATACTAAGTAGGGTTGATGTCATAATTTACATAACTGCTAAAATAGGCTTTTTTGGGGAGGGAAATTGACACAAAAATAGATCATTTGTCTTTTCTGTTTTCAGAATGGTTGATTAAAGTAGACAGTGTCCTAACATCTGTATTGAAAACTATATTAATCAATTGATTAATCACGAGGCATTAATCAAAATCTTCCCTAAGTGTTTTAGTTTTGGAGCAGCTCTTAGTATTTTCTATCAGATTCCTTTTAAGGCTTCCATTATAAAGATTAAATTTGGGTGGTAAATATTGAAGGGGTTGAGGCGCATGTGCCTTTCTGCTTGAAGGTCACAGCCATAGCTCATTAGTGTTACTTTTAATGGGATAAGAAGCAAAAGTTTTTAATATGTGACTAAGGCAATTAATCAAACAGGCAGTTGATTCTTCTTCCCATAAGTATTCTGTATATTTAGAAGATGCAAAAAGAACTGCAGCTCTTGGAATTGCTTGCGTAAACTATTTATTTAATTTTAATTTTCTTAAAAAAAACCACCCTAAGTTGTAAATGAATTATGTGGACCAAAATGGTGTCGGACAACTAATTGTGACACAGTTATTTACAGGGAACCAACTTAATGGATGCCTTTATTAAGGCTGCACTATTTCAATCATATGCATTTTCCCTTTACGATGATTTGAAGCTGCTTTTTCCTTTTAGTGTTTTGAGTGAAGAGCTGCCTTCGTCAAACAAGTAATTTCAAGCATTTAGTTTGATTCAAACCAGCCATAGACAAACCTACATGGCCAAACTGAAACGGGCATTCCCACATTTGTGCCTCATAGTGTCTGTTTTGTTTTCCTGCATGTTGCTGGTCTCCCCCCCATCTGAAATATTAAACTTGCCCTATTCACTTTCCTCCCCCCACTTCCCACACAAATATCATCATGCAACAGGGAGAGTAGGGATGACTCAATTGAACTCAACCCTTCCCACATCTTCATTCCTGCAGCATGCCACATGTCTGGGGCTGAATGCGTACAGTAGAGAACTTAAGTAGCTTATTTGAGTGATTGAGAACTCTGAAAGATCACAGTTCTAAAGCCCCATTCAGTTAATTCTCTCCCACCACGTGATTACAATAGTGCAAGGCTGAGAGTGAGGATTAACCCATCGACCCCATTTTCACCAGCATGTCTTCCATTGACTAAACGCCTGCAATGGAAGTCTGCTCTAGGGTTCTAAATTGTACAGGGAATCTTCTTGAGTGGACCAGGCTTCAGATGCTGAGTCCCCAGTACATTGGGGAAGGCTCCCCAGGAGCATCAAAAGGGAAGTATGGGAGTGGGGGAAATAGGCCTTTACTCAGTGTTTCCCTCATCCCACAGCAATTGCCTGAGGAGCTGGGGGAATGAATGAATGAATGGGCTCTGTATTCAAAGTGATTCTATTTTTGGAGCCCCAGTTATGGAATCATAGAATTACCACTTGACTGAAAAGTATTCATAGCATTTTATTGATATATCTGTGGTTCTTTCAGAAAGCCAGACCTTTCTTGCAGGATGGTTCCTGGTCTTCTGTAGCTGTAATGGAGCTGAGGTGAGACAAAGGAGGAGGAGTCAGGTAGGAGAAACTAAAGTCTATAACAGGCATAGGCAAACTCCAGCTCTCCAGATGCTTGGGACTACAATTCCCATCATCCCTAGCTAACAGGACCAGTGGTCAGGGATGATGGGAATTGTAGTCCCAAACATCTGGAGGGTTGGAGTTTGCCTATGCCTGGTCTAGAAGCTAGAAGAATTGGTTGGTACCATTTAGATGGAAAAGAAGGCTCTGGATCCCTAGTGGGCTATAGCCTTTCCTGTGTTATGATCACATTTTCAAACGTACTCCTGAATTTGCCAATACAGTGGTACCTTGGGTTAAGAACTTAATTAGTTCCGGAGGTCCATTCTTAACCTGAAACTGTTCTTAACCTGAAGCAACACTTTAGCTAATGGGGCCTCCTGCTGCTGCCAGGCCGCTGGAGCACAATTTCTGTTCTCATCTTGAAGCAAAGTTCTTAACCCGAGGTACTATTTCTGGCTTAGCGGAGTCTGTAACCTGAAGCGTATGTAACCTGAAGCATTTGTAACCCGAGGTACTACTGTAGTTTAAACTTTATTAGTGTACCAGGATGCAATCTGTAGAAATCTCATATAAAAACCAGTTTAGGTTGCAGGAAGGAAAGTGTCACTACAGCTCCATGCTAACCCTCAGAATTGGAGGAATCCTGTATGTATCTACTCAAAAGTAAGCCCCATTGAGTTTAATGGATCTCACTCCCAGGAAACTGGGCATAGGGTTGTGGCTTTCAGTGTTTTCCTATTTTCAGTCAGGTAACTTGATCATTTCATAGATGTGTTCCAGTAAAGAGCCCCACATGTTTCAGTTCCTTTGCAAGCAGAGAGCTTCCCCATTCATTTCAGTGGAGAAGACTGCTGTGCGCATGCATCTGTTTGCATGCATAGTGGCCTTCTTCTTTGAAATGAATGGACCTCTGCAGGTGCTGGAGTTTTGGTTGTGCATTAGGGATTTCATACTCACAACGAACAACAATTGATGCTTGAGAACTTTTTGTATTTGCAAAGTCTAATATGAACTGACTTAACACTTCTCAGGCTACTGGGCAGTAAATTTATCTGTAAAAAACGTTACTTGAAAAGAGAGAGAGAGAGAGAGAGAGAGAGAGAGATTGCACATACTTTTGTAAACCAAGAAAATCTTTAATAAAAATACATTTTTTAAAAAATAACTTTGGTACTTCCCAATGTTTTCATCTTTAAAAGGTAAATAAGAAAGAAAAGCCTCACAAACTGTTTTAAAATGCATATTTTGAGAGAAAATATTTACATTTGAAAATATAAATTTAAATGTTATTTTGTCCACTTTTTAAAAAAAGAATTCCAGAGGTTAATATGGAAATAGGATGTGATGAATTTACAAGTGCACACTGGAAAATATACATTGTTTTGTTCCATTTGGAACAGCTTTTGGAGCCATTGTCATGATAATGACTGTTTTTTTAATTGTGTGTTTTATTGTTGCAACCTACCCTGGGACCTTCTGATGAGGAAGGGCAGATAAGAAATCAAATCAATAAATAAAATGATATGTGCTGGGCTGGGAAATAGAGTGAGCCACTCATCCCTAGAAATAACTTGACTGGGACAAAATGCTGTAATCCGGCAGGATGTCTCAACATAAAGCAGCAGCTATGGGCTGAGAAATTTCCATCTGCATGTGCTCATAGGATGTCAGCTGCCCCAACTGGCTGTGGCAAATGGCTCTTGGGCATAATCACAGGCTAAAGAATGAGGTCTTCCCCTTCCAATGTTGTGTAGTCACATCATGGCCTGTGCTTGTTTCCACACAGGACAGTCAGTTCCACAGTGTAATTTTGCTAAGGCATGCAAAGGAATAGCCAGAGGGCCTATCTACGCAGAAGCAGAAATAAACTTCCATTGAGTAAAATCAGCCTTTAATACTTCCACTACAGAGAGAACATTCAAAGCAGCTTTCCTAATGTGATTATGGAGGCCAATTGCTACTGGTTTGCACTACATACTGGTGGAGTTATAAAAAGCCTCTTTGATGTGCAGTGGCTCGAGATGCTACATTAAAGCAGTGGGGCTACTTTCTATTTAACTCTATTAGCATGCTCTGGAAATTATTAAGCTTTTAAAAGCGATACTTGGATTTCTTGTCATATAATTACATGAGAAAGAAACATGTGTCTTCAAGCCTCAGAATAATCAAAGGATCTATTTGGAAATACTACTACTACTAATATTACTACTACTACTACTATTACTATTATTATTATTATTAATAACAACAGATGCCCTCCACCTCTGTTGTTCTTTCACATCTGAGATCGCTTTTCAGTTTGCTATTGATGGTGAAGGTTGGTTGCCTTCAGCAGGGAAGGAAATGCAATCTGCATAATTCCCATTAGTTCTTCATCACGCAAATATATACTGATAATAATTCTGTAGTGGGTTAGTTTGTGGCTAATCATCTTTGTACTTAGCAGCAGGTGCTGCGGCAGCATTGGGGAAAGTATCATTCATTGTGGAAATTACAGCAGCAGAATTCATCTGTCAAACACCTTTCTTCCTTTCTAATAAAATTATACGTAATATTTCATCAGCTCGGCTCATGAAGGTCACAGGAAGAGTAACTGTGGACACGTTGGCTTTCGGATTATTGTTGTTTGTTATTACAGAGAGCCAAGCATCTCAGTGTAGAAGAGACAGAAGAGGACAAGGCTATGGTTGTTCAATACAGATATGTGCTGATCTAAATACTTGGTATTGAATACAAGCTTGCACACAGTCATGATGGAGGAAAAATGTGAAACATACTTTCTGGCCATTCCTAGGCCATATCCCTAAATCCCATAAGCAACCAAAGCAAGAAGGAAGGATACTACAGCCCTCTTTATGAGTACTTGCACACATATACTAAATGCAGTGCTTTTTTTCTAGGGGGACGGATTGGTACGCATACCCCTAAACATTTTTTAATCTTAGTACTTTTATCCATTTACTGTATTTATTTTTCCCAATTTCAACTAGAAAATGGTTATTTTTTTGAGTCAACATGAGAGCACCCCTAAACATTATATATATATATATATATATATGCAGGTTTTGGTGTCCTCGGGTGTCTTCCCGTGTAAAAGTTGGGGTGTCTAGGCGACGTTTCGACGAGGTCTCACTCGTCATCTTCAGGCTGGTGCTTTCGGCTTCTTGTTACTGGAACAGAGCGGGAACAGAGTGGTACTCAGGATATCACTCAAGAAATCACTCAAGGTATCTCTCAAGTAATTAAGGAACAAAAGAAGAAAAGGCACACTAGCCTGGGAACTTCCTCTCTGCCCAGAACATTGGAGGCTAGACACCACACCCCCTCTACAGTATTTATAGGAACTCAAACATTGAGGACACCAAAACCTGCATTCCTGTACCCGTGAAAATCTACGAAAGCATATATATATATATATATATATATATATATATATATCTCGCTGGCGAAATGTGTGGATGTGTGGGACAGTGCCATATTGGATGCACTCCAGCCATAGCTGTGCTAGTCTCACCATTGAGCAGGACATGTGAAAACTTATGTACATGTGGGTGGTTCATATCACCTGGACACCTGTGCAACCAGAGGTCCTCATCAGAGAAATGCCCGCTTGCATACATCTGTACCCTTGTAGGCAATATTGCCACGTTACGGGCAGAACAGGGATAGGTTCCATGGAGTACAGTATTATCCCCTCTACATCTTCAGATACTTAGTGAAAACACAGATGCAAATGTGAAGAGGGGCATGGCCAGTGGTGGAGCTTCATGCTCCAGCACCAGGGGGCGGAGAGCAGGTGGGAGCCTGGTTTCCACGTATCCCGGGGGCATGGCATGCCACCCGCAGGGGTGTGGTGTGCATCCCGGGGGCATGGCACGATGCCCTGGAGGTGTGGTGTGCAACCTGCGGGGGCGTGGCGCCCAGCGCAGGTTGGACAGCCGTGATGGCACCCCACTGGGATCGCGCTGCCAGGGGCAGCGCGCTCCCCCGCCCCCTCTTCCTCCACCAGGGGGCATGGCTTAAGAAATTATTTTCACCCAAATGAAATAGTTGGGGGTTAACATTGGTTCAGAATAGCAGGAATTTCGAAATACGTCAGTAAAACCAGTTTTCCTGGTATCTGGATAAGGTTCTTCTTGATTGAGAGTACTGTAGGCTGTGTCCATAGGATATTCATGTGATCATATTGGCCAACTGGCATTGAGTCCCAGGATCTGTTTAGCGCCATGCTTCCATGTGTAGGCATGGTACATGGTGTGTGCTCATATCTCATTATGACTACAACAAACCCTGTGTTAGCTACAAAATGAAAGAAGATTTAAAGATTTAAGATGAATGGAGGGAAATTAAATGCATTTCTCCAACCCAAAGAATTAAAGGAATGTATTGGGATAAGGTAAAAAAATGCCAATGATATCCTACAACAATTTGCGGCATTGGTTTCATTCAAGCTTTTATCACGCATACTTTTCAAATTGGTTTTGCTAATTTCTTTTAGCAAAAGCTAAGTTTGGCAATGCCATGACCCCATTCCACTATGCCTGATTTCTCCCCTTTTCTAACTGCATTAAACGTTGGGGCATTTAAGGGTGCAAATCCACAAATTCTCTTACTATAGATGAAGATCATTTCATGTCTTTCTCTTCCTAAACATAATGAAGAAGATGCATTGTGGGAGACTCAGGTCAGGAAAAACCACATGTCCTGTGCCACAATTGCTTGGGCCTACTTAGAGGGAGAGAGGGAGACAGAGAGAGAGAGGGAAAGACAAAGTGAGAAAGGACACCCAATTTATGGAAAGAACAGTAAGAATAGAATGAGCAGAGCTTGATGGTACTAATGTGCTGAATGTCAAGCTCTCCAGATCTCCAGGTAGGCGCAATAAGTGTTCACAAGCCCATATACTGGTAAAGATTTACAAGAGCACCAGAATTCAAGCCAATTGGCTTAGGGAAGGGCAATGTGGATCTTAAACTAAGTCACAGCACTGATCTGTCTAGCTCAGTACTGTTTACACAGACTGCTGGCAACTTCTCAGCGCTTCTTTTCTAGATTTCACTGAAGATGCAGGGATTGGACCTGGGACTTTTGCCTGCAAAATGAGTGCTCTGCCAGTGAGCTCTGCTTGACGAATGTTTGAACCTATTTTACTTGTCAAGTTGAAGGAACCAGAAGACTTCTTAGTACTATCTCATCCATTTTGTTTAGAGGTGAGGAACCACTGGTCCTTCTAATATTGCTGGACTACAACTTCCATCATCCATGACCACTGGCCATTCTGGCTGACTGGGACTGATCT
Source organism: Podarcis gaigeae (assembly GCF_964106915.1). NCBI lineage: Eukaryota > Metazoa > Chordata > Lepidosauria > Squamata > Lacertidae > Podarcis > Podarcis gaigeae. Next base: position 101,840,992 of record NC_139678.1, on the reverse strand, counting down.
GAGGGTGGTAGTGACACAGGTTGCCCATCCCTTCTATTGACCTAGGGTAAGGAGACCTAGACTAGTCGGTCCAGAAAACACAGGCTAAGAAAATGTGAGCATCTAAAAGAAACAATGCAGAACTATTTGAGGCAGGTATTTTTGTAGGTTTATTTATAGTGCTACTTTTAATTGCGTGCAGTTTATTTTGCAATTGTTAAGTTAGTTTCATGACTAGCCTTTCTCATCAAGATGACACAGACACTGCTTCAGAGCCAACCTCAACAGAGATTGACGTATCTAAGGACTGGGCCTGCTTTAAAAGACTGCTCAGTCTTAAGTGGTGTGTTTTAAACTCCCTTAGGAAACCATGTTGCACTGAAAGCAAGCAGGACTCTTCTGCAAATGCATGATGAGTTCCTCACACTGTAAATCTAAATAACTGGAATAGTACTAGCTAGGGAGAACAGTAGAAGACAAGCGCCTCCTCGATGTTACAGAATATAAGTGACCATTATGAGGTGGCCGTACATTATTTTAAATATTTTTAAATATTTAAATATTTAAATATTTTAAAATATTTTAAGTGACTGTTTTTATGACAATGTTGCTATATTATTATGAAGTATATAAACACATCAAATGTTGTTGGAATAGATCAGCTACTTTTAAAATGTATATAATATAATATAATATAATATAATATAATATAATATAATATAATATAATATAAATGTAATTGCATATAAAATGTATATAAAAACCTTGAATATATATCCAAGCATACTACTACTACTACTACTACTACTAATAATAATAATAATAATAATAAAGGGTTTTATGGCCGTTTTACTCCCCCAAGCCAAAATCCAATATAGCTTAGACTAGTAGAATTCCTCACAGCAATCTTTGTGCATTTTGTGTGTTTGTTTGTCATCAACCCAATACTTTCAACGGAGTAGAGTAAAAAAGTACAGCAAACACAGGAATCAATGGGGAAAACTTTGAGAAAAAAATTGTTCTAGGTTCTCTTTGGTTTTCAGAAGGCCCTTAAATCTTTTTCTATGTATTAGTTTTATTGGGGGGAACGGACTTTTACCTCAGCATATTCCATCAGCTAGAGCAAAATAATACCTCACATTGAAGGATTTCGGTGGAATTTGGGGAATATATATTTTTCTCAAACTCTCAAATAGAGCAGTTAATTAAAAATGACTGAAATTTGTGGATATTCTTTACCACCACACAGATGACAATATTCTAGAAGACATATGCCAACATCTTTGTAAGGAAAGGTTAATTTAAATCCCAGTGAGAAGAGTTGTGAGAAATCTTCACATCACTAGAGTACCATGGCATTTTCTGACATTGCAGTGGCTGCTGTGCTACCATTCAAAGCCTTTTTTCATATTTGTTGGTGCAGCAAATCTTAGATGGGGCTGTTTGTGATCCTGGGACTGTTGATAACATGTTTATTTTTGCATGGCCAATACTCCATACATTCAGGCCCTCCATCTACTCTGATGCCAGAGTAGTAAATTCTAGTTGCCGTGTTTCTGCCTAGAGTGCCTTCTTTAAGGGGGGGGGGGGAATCCAAATTACCAGTCCTGAAACTGATGGGTTTAAATGGGAAAATGAATACTGCTGTAATAATGGTACTTCAAATGTCATGACTATGATAGATCGGTTACATTTGTTATCACTGCTCCCTGACTGCTGTTCTTTATTGGCATGTACCTCAATTGTTCAAACAATACGACTCCAGAAGACTGCTGTCATATTTTTGTTGTTGTAAAAAAAAGCCTACATTTGACCCTCTTTTGTTAGTGTGACACTACTTGAATCCAGCTTCAGTCCCTGACAATCTTACCAAACCCTTTGAGACTTCACTAGTTAATTATTGCCAAGTGAATTTTTAATTTGCTCCTAAGATTAGAGGAGGGAAATGCAATCATTACTGGGAAGTTTGTTTTAGAAAGTGACACTAGAGGGAGCTAAGTAATTGTGTCATTTGTGTCCAAGAAGGAGGAGGAGGCGGCGGAGGGGGAGAAATGAGAACATTCATTTTTAAACTTGCATTTTAGTTCCTTTTCTCAACCTGCTGATTTTACAAATATGGCAGCTATGCCTCAGCAAATTATAAGCAATAATGAATTGGTTAATTTTCTGTAGTGAAAACTGCTAAGCCAAGATTATTAAATTACTGTATTTCTACTTATAGAAAGTAGCTTCCCGTCACTAAATTAGGATTTCTAGCACTCTTTGGGGAAAGGTTTCTGGTTGTTTTGTTTTTAAAACTATTACCCTTGTTTATCACTATTTTGGTCTGAACAGAATTAAATTGCTTATTGTTGCTTTCTCAAGATAGAGGTTTGCTTCTAGAAGCAATTGTTGAATACTCGGCTGCATGGAACATAGGAGTTCTCAAAGGAGCCAAAGGAGTTTCTTGTAATTCAGCCAATAGAGGGAACTGGTGGCTCCTTACATCCTGTTAGACCCAGCCAGCATGGCCAATAGCCAGTCAGCCCTGTTCAGGGAAGTTTTTAATGGTTCATGTTGTATCGTGTTTTTAATATTTTAATATTTTGTCGGGAACCACCAGAATGGCCAGGGCAATGCAGTCAGATGGGCTTCTGCTCCTTCCTTCCTTCCTTCCTTCCTTCCTTCCTTCCTTCCTTCCTTCCACATCCCTGCAACAGAGCATTCTGTAGATTCCCATATAGTAGTCAGGCTTTACCTTAATCCCCAAGTCATTCTTCTTGTTAACAAAGATTCCACTTGAACTCTTTAATACTGGATTTCCCCCCATTGGCCATGATCCAAAGCCCACCACAATGCCAACATTAACACAGAGATCTGTGGAAATAAATAATTTCCTATCCTGTTCAGTGGCAAACTGTTCAAACGACAACTTCTCAGTGTTTAGGAATATAGGAAAATGTTACGTTGGAGGGAAGCATGAGCTTACTGGAACTTGGAGGCATTAAAACTGGCCTCTCTAGAATGTGGTGGGCCATGGGGAAGTTATACATTGAGCATTTTTGTTTTACATAGGCAGGGAGCAGCCTTATGCCATGTAAGGCTATTTGCTTGTCTAGCCCAGTTTTTGCTATTCTGACAGGTGGCAGCTCTCTAGGGTCTCAGCCACTTTCACATAAAATACAGTGGTACCTCGGGTTAAGAACTTAATTCGTTCTGGAGGTCCGTTCTTAACCTGAAACTGTTCTTAACTTGAGGTACCACTTTAGCTAATGGGGCCTCCCGCTGCCGCCACGCCGCCGGAGCACAATTTCTGTTCTCATCCTGAGGTAAAGTTCTTAACCCGAGGTACTATTTCTGGGTTAGCGGAGTCTGTAACCTGAAGCGTCTGAAACCTGAAGCATCTGTGACCCGAGGTACCACTGTATATTTCAACTGAAGATACTAGGATTGACCATGCAACTTTCTGAAGGCAAAGCATGTCCTCTACTATGGAGAGAGACAAAATGTGAGAGACATCCACAAAGGTCACACACCCACACCAATCCAAGCAGCTCTTAAAAACAGGCAATTAATATATCTATCACATTAATATCAGACACCTGGTTAGCAACAGATGTAAGCTGGTGCCTGCTAGAATTTGTAATCAAATGTTTGTTTACTTTAATGGCTTCCTGTTTCTAAAGTATTTCTCTCTGTGTGTTTAATTAGGTAGATACTATTTTTTTTAGCAACAAAGTACATTTTTATTAATTTAGTGGAGAAGGAGAGGGGAAGATGAAAAGGCAGAGAGATAAAAAACCAGCCAAGTTAAAACGGAAAGGGGTCAAACCATCGTAAGAGGTGTTGAAATTTCGGGAGGTTGGATAGTTACAATGGAATGGACTCGTTGGTGGGGTGCACATTTTTATTCTTATTTATTAATTATTATTACTTTGTCTAGATAGATGATAGATAGATAGATGATAGATAGATGATAGATAGATAGATAGATGATAGATAGATGATAGATAGATAGATGATAGATGATAGATAGATAGAGGAACCATTTACATGTACCCTCCCCATTATCATGTCCCATCCAGGTGAGTCCTTGACAGAGGAGGATGTCACGCTTCTGCTGGGCAGCCAGGAGGCGCCAGTCTTACCTCAAGCCCTGGGTCAGGCTCCATCTGGAAGTGAGAATCTGGGATCCTGTGATGAGGCTGAGGATAATTCACCTGCACCCAGGTGAGTTCAGCCTGTGATGTTGAGGCCAAATGGATCTGAAGCCCATTGAACATCAGATGGAAACCTAGCCCATCTGGAGAAGTGCCCACCTATAACTTCTCAGGAGTAAATGTCTTCTCAGGAGCAAGACCCTCCTCTCCTCTCAAGGAGACCTCTGGAGAGAAGGGAATTGATAAGAGTCATCTGAGGTTGGGGTGTGGTTACAGCAGCTCCAGCTCAAAACCCCAATTCAGAGTTGGAAGAGCTGCTGGAACAGAGCCTATGTGCCAGCCCTGTCTGCTATTGGATTGTCTGCCTATGCCAAACATGACCATGGACTACTGTGCCTTAGCCTTTTGCATGACCCTTTGCTCTGGAGGCTGCCTGCTTGGACTTTGACCTTGGCCTAGCTCTGGACACTGCTTTGGTTGCTGCCCCCTTGGTGTTGCTACTGGTAAGTGTCCTGTTTACTCAGGAGCCTTGTGAGAACAGGACACCCATCATGGTTTTAGCCTGGGTTAACAGAGCCTCATGGCACGTGTGTTGGGGATCACAAGGCTATGCAAGCCAGGCATACCTCCCACCATCATCTGGAAGATCAATGCACATACTGATGTACATCAATAGGTAATGTGATTAGGCCATTGCCCCCACTCCCCAGTCATTTGAAGATGCTCCACTCATGTGGTGCTCATTCACAAACTGGCCAAATGCATGAATGGCAGGAAGTGTGTCTACTGGGTCCATCAGGGGAGGATATGTAGCTCCATGGCCCTGCTCACACTTTATTTCCATATGTTTCATAGGGGGTTGTATGACCCCTGCTACTGTTAGAATCAAGTCAATAGCCTCTTGAGGTGTTAGGATTGAATAGCCCCCCACCCCAGGGATTATTTACTGGCTTGTTTACTGTCAAGCAATGAGGATTTGAGAATTCTCCTCCAACTCAGACTTAACCAGTAGGATCTTGCAAGGTTCAATATTTGGTTGTTTTCTCCCCCTATAGTTTGTCTCAGCTTGCTGTTGTCATCTGCATGTAGCAGGTACATCAGTAAAATACATTTTGACCTCTGTTGGTCTCTGCTTGTGGTGGACCTGATATTCAAGACATTCCGACTGACATTCAAAAATTCTGTGATTGCAAACTCAAGATTATTGTACGTGCTTTAGGTTAACAGTTTATACAAACTTCTTAGGCAGTAAGCCCTGCTGAATACATTTGCTTACTTCCGAGTAAACATGCTTAGGATTGCAAGTCTTGTTGTTGGGTTTACTGCCAGTCCTTTAGCCACAACCTATAGTACTTACAGCCAGGAAAAGATTGATTTGTCAAGGAGAAGGGTGTTTTTGTTATGGGAGAAGCATAGATTATAATCCATGTTATTGACCTTTAAAATAGAACTGGGGCGGTCATTTTCCTTGATTAATTAAACAGAGTTCAGTGGTGTGGTCTTGAAGGTATTGTTTAAAAAACCCCACAACCCTGTGTGTGCAAAAGTACTATTTTATCACAATATTACATTGATTAGTTTCAATGACACACTGATAATGGATTTCAGTGGTTTTAAGCACACCCAACTTCCTGGGAGCATAGTTTTAGTCTTTGTTCAGTTTGCTGACCTCCTGTGCAATTGACTCTCCCCCTCAATGTGGTACAAAGTTTAGCTGCAGAAAGTGCCATTTTATTCTTTTCTGCTTGAGAAAGAAGAAATTATTTGGATTTTTTTTCATTCATTCTTTGCTATTTGTTCTGACTCCTTTTGCAAAACCATTTGACTGTGCATAATAACTTTTTGAAGTGGTGTGTTTGAACTGATATCAAAGGAAATTGACCAAATGAACCACTCATGAACAAGTGAGTCATTATCAATTACCAACTCATCAGAATTCCATGGCAAGTAAACTGCAGTTTAAAATACGTTATTATGTTACCGCTTGATGTGTTGTGCAACGGATCAATTTCATATAAATATGAATAGTAATCGCTAATGAGATCTTCCCTGTTTAATTCAAACCAATCTGTGCCACCCTTGGAACAAGAGCAACCAGCACGTGGAATCTATGATATCTTCTGCATTAATGTCTTAAAATTTTACACTTGCAATAATAATCTTCGAAGGCAGTTTTCATGCTTGGTAAGAATGTGACAAGTTCACCTCTGTTCTAATAATTTCAAGACAAAAATATTCACTTAAGCCTGTGGATAGTTTGTCATATGTTTAGCAAATGAATTCTGGTTTGCAATGCATTCTAACTTCCTTGGAAAATAAAGTACATGGTACATCAGATCAAACTGGATATAAGAATGTTTGGAATAGCTCTCTGCTCCAACAGAATGATAAGGGAAAGAACAGAACATTGGAAGTTGAACCTGCTGGAATACTGAGGCATCCATAATGATTATGGGCTTCCTGAAATGCTATAGTTGTGGTTCGAGGACCTGACCCCTGCAATGTGAAGTGAATACACAAGGACACGTGATATAAGGTTAATGGGCAAGGAAAGGCCACAACTTTATTGATTACAGCAGTGAAATGGTATTGGCTTAGGCATTGGATCTCTAAAACAAGTGGGTTTATTCACCAGTAGGTGAAGCCTGCTGATGCTAATCCAACTATAGGCTCACCCCTGATGTCACCGAGGGTTGTGCCATGGCCTCCCGCCAAGCAGGCATCGAACAGAATACACGACCGCCAGATTCCTTTAACGGAATACCCAAAAATTGAAGGCATAGGCGATGGCAACACCTAGCCCTTCGACACACCACAACACATTATTCCAATGCCTAGACGATGGCGAAGAATGAGGCCGGGAAGAGGCTGACGCTGCAGCAAAAGGCTGCTGAGCATGCCCCCTCGGAGGCACCTGGTTGGGTGCTTGCCGAGGGGCGTGGGCGCCAGCCAGGAGAGGTGGAGGCAGGGGGCTAACGCCCCCTGCTAGGGGCGGTGCTCGGGCTCCCGCCCACAACCACTCCCCTCTCTTCCAGGGAGGAGAGTCTTTACTCACATCAATGCCATCAATATGAACCACAATGTCCCCGAATGACAAAGCCATTGTTGTTTATTTCAGATCTAGTATCTAAATCAGGATTTTAGATCAGAAGAGAAATGGTTTTAGATCCAAAATAGGTTCCAAGATGCGGGTGAAAAGTTGGTGGAAATCTGGACCCAAACTGAAAACATGTTGTTTTTAGAAAAATCCAGCCCTACTAAAGTTTAAACATTTAAAGTAAATGTGTTTTAAATATTTAAAGTAAATAGATGTGTCCCGCCACATCTATTGCTATACATCCGATCACAGGGCAGTTTATAATATAACATAGTAACATAACATAGTAACAAGCACACACAATAACACACCCCCATACACAAAAATATCTGGTAGACTTGCTTTATTTTAAATGAGAAATGTAACAGTTTTAGGTTGCAAAAGCTCTGGTGTCTATTTGATTAGAAAATCTGTAGAACCTCTGCAATTGACAGTTTTAAGATTTCTTATGTCTCAAAACAGATTGTTAACTTTTGCATCTATCTTCAGAGTAAAAGACTGGTTGGCACTAAAGATATAAAGGCAGCTGAGAGACCAAGGAAGTGCAAGGTTGTATTCAGAACAGACCCTCTGAGAGATGCTTATTTATGAATTAAAATATTCATCTATACTAGGGTGAAGCACAGTACATAACAAACAAACCATGCAATAAAAAGCCACACCAAACAGCTAAAAAACAAAACTACAGCAGTAGACCTCTTAAAATGCCCAGGCAAATAAACAAGTCTTGACATTTCACTGAAATGATAACATTATTTGCACCATTTGCACTGCAAAGGGGAGGACATTATGGTAGCGCCATGTCAGTTTCCCTAATGATGGGATGCAGATAAGAGTCTCCGCCTCCAAGGAGTGAAGTGAAGTCATTCCCTGAGCCACGGACATATTTATATGAGTTTCAGATATAATCCTAAATAGTGAAGGTGCTGGTATCTTGGTCATTTATATGTGCTGGGCACATAAGATTTCAGTGTTCAAGCAGCAGAACTTCTGCAGAAATCACAGCAACATTTGCATTCATATGGTGGGATCTGTTTTCTGATCCTAGGCATAATAAGGTTGAAATTGCTCCTGGCTCTAATTCTCTGCTTGAAATGATCAAATCCAGATCATTGCTATTTTCAAATACATCGTAGTGTTCATCTAATTGAGTAATCATCAAAATGTTATCCGGTATGTTAATCATAGTTTATCTTCTGACTTTATAAAGTAATACATCATTAAAGAAGGCTATATATTCTTATCATTACCAGCCACAGCAATTTTCAGCAACTAATTAGTCCGAGAATTAACTATGTATTTCACTTTAAAAATGTAGATTTGAACCTGGAAATGTTTGATGAATATTTGATGATCCTATTTCATTTTAAATATGAAGACTTTAACCTTGTTCGTGCTGATTAGTCCATGTGCTAATTAGTTACAGAAACTGGGGTAGCAAACACCCGTTCTGCAGGTTTAAGTGAATAATGGAATCTGAATCTTTTCCGTGATAAATAAAAAAGTCAATAAAAGTGAAAAGCTTACAAAATGCTAAAATATTATTTTCCATGCTGTGGTTTTTACATGAAACTAAGGTTTTAGTTACTGTTTTCTACAGCAGTATATGTTTTATTTCCTCATTAAAGGAGACTTGATGTAGCTAATTTGAGCTGATGGCTAAAGTGGGGGTGTTACCACAAGACTTTTTGGTGACCGATTGTCCAGACGCAGATGATATATACCATGATCACAGCCTTACCTTTGGAGAACTTTGAAATGTTTGTTGAACCATAAGATAATGGAAATTCATGCTTGGCATTTTTTAGTCTTAAAATTATCATCTTGTGATCTAGACATGAGTCTGTGAAGACATCTTGCTGCTGTAAAACGGTCAATGTGACCATTGTCCTTGTCATGGTTTCTTTGCTCTGTGATCAAGAAACTTGTTTCAAACTACACAGCAGTGCCCTTCCCTTAGACTAGTGATGCAAGTATGGAAGAGAACCACATAAACTGCCCATCCATCTAACACGGATGTTGTCTACAGGTGATACTGCTTTAGCATGGAGCCAGCTACTCCAAGTGGTCACCACTCAAGGAATTTGATATGTGAACCGGTCCTCAGATTGCCGTATCTGAAACTGTTCCATATGCAACCTGCCATGTAGATGAGATTCAGCACTGCAGACGTTTGAAAAATGCTTCTTTTAAAAAAAACTTTTTCCTTTTTTGCTTTTTGGCCTAATCAAGGATGAAATACCCATGCCTGGGACTTTAGAATTTGCCATCTGAAGAAATACTTCCCCCCCTCTTTTTTTTTTTTTAAAGAAAGAAAGCCTTCTAGATTAAAACTCAGATTAAGCTAGCAGACTTGTTATTTGACAGTTTGTAAAATATTTTAGTATCTCTCTGGCAGTAGCAGTTTGAATCTTGGCAAATATACACATCACTTGCATTTTCAAAGCCTGGTAATGAGTATTTCCCACTGTAATGGGAGTGAGTTGAGATTTGGATAAACCACTTAGACTTGTGAACTCTGACACGCCTGGTAACTATGTCTTTGCAAAAGAATTTTGTCAAGTAGTGGAGCTTCTACTAATAGCACATCCATCTTTCTGCACACCATAAATCTTAAGAAAATTTCTATTACTCTGCAATTTGTCTGGCTTATGCTATTTATTAGCCATTTTATTCTGCTGCTTTAAGAAGTAATGTGATGTTCATTTTATTGCTGGTTCAATAAATTGTTAATTATAATGCAGTGATTGCTGCTGACGTGATTTAAAAGCCACATTAGCACTATAGCATTAAGTTTTAACTATTTTACCCTTCAATTCTCTGTTTATACAACAGTAAAAGGAAAATGGCCTTGGACTAATTTAAAAAATGAAGGTACTTGTTTGTGTGGATCACATGACAGAGTAGAAACTTTTCTCTTTTGAGTGGGTGGGTTTGTCAAAGGTTGAACTCCCTGTTGCAAAGATAGGGATGTTTTACCGACATGCAGTGTGCGATGCCGCAGACTGGAGTGCTCTTGTAATGCAAAGCTAGCCATAATGCTCAATTAACCTAAGCTGCAGGCAGCCTAGTCCTTTTAGCAGTCTCACCAGTGGGAGATCCTAGAACTAATCTGTCTACAGCAGCCCAATCGTATTCCTGGCAAGCAGGGCAGAGCCAGCCAACTCTCCCCTGGTTGCCAGGAAACCACACCCCAACTTAATTATTTGTGCATTTTCCTGACATGTCCTTTGTGTGAGTTTGCAGATCTCCTATAGGCTTTCTCTCCACAGTAGAGAGGAGCAAGAAGGTACCAGTAGGAAATTGTGAGTGTCAGAGAGAGGAAGGAAGGCCAGCTGAGAAGGGTTTCCCTCTCATCTCGCTGTGGCTTCTTCTCTTCTTACTCTTGAGCGTTGACAACTAGGGGCTCCATCTAGCTTCTCTCATGAGAATGTATTGTTACCGCCATTGGCTCCTAACCACACAGATAGTTCATTTAAACTTGATAGCAGGGGCAGCAGCTCTTCAACAATAGTGGTATCCTTGACAAGTACAGTGGTACCTCGGGTTACATACGCTTCAGGTTACATACGCTTCAGGTTACAGACTCCATTAACCCAGAAATAGTACCTCGGGTTAAGAACTTTGCTTCAGCATGAGAACAGAAATCGCACGGCGGCAGCAGAAGGCCCCATTAGCTAAAGTGGTCTCTCAGGTTAAGAACAGTTTCAGGTTAAGAACGGACCTCTAGAACGAATTAAGTACTTAACCCGAGGTACCACTGTATATTGAACCAGAAAAGCTGCTATATTGTTGTGCACCAGGGATGGAGAACCTATGCCTGACTACAACTCCCATAATTCCCGACTATTTTGTGTGCTTGCTGGGGCCGATAGGATTTGGATGCCAACCACATATGGCGAACCACAGGTTCCCCATTCCTGTACATACTTTTCCATTGTGTTTCAATTTCGGTTTCATGAAGTGAATTCAAAATCACAACAACAAACAAAACCATCAATGCAAACTGCAATTGAAGTGCATCATCTTCCGCCACATATGTTTATATATCCGTATTTCCAAAAGCAAACTTATTGGACCACCACAGGACCGGGGTTACAAATTTGTCCCATGACAAATTTGGGGAGCAGACTAATCTTGGGGATCATTTACCAGCATGTAAAACAAATGGCAACCAAATATCTGCAAATGTATCTTGCCAAATCCTTTAAAAAATGGCTGAGATCCAAGGAGTTTAATGCACTCGCCAAAGTACTTCATCTTATGCACGAGAGAAGCTTAGATTTTTGTCTCCTCATTTTAATTAATTAATTTTAAATTATATTTACATACCACTTGTTAACGAGCGCAGGCTCCCTTTATCTTCATAATCATTCTTTGTGGTAAGTTAGGCTGAGAGAGAGTGACTGGCTGCCCAGTGAGCTTCATTCATCATGACTAAGGTGAGATTTGAGCATGAGTCTCTTCTGTCTTAGACTATCAAACCACTGCCCTGCCTTTTATTGTTATCTCATGGCTAAAGCATTCCCTAGTTTTTGAAACAGCTTTTCATGGGATCACAAAGGTAAGAAGAGGAATCAGAAGTTCTACAGCATTTATTAAAGGCCTTGGCCATAGTTTCTTGGCTTTCACTCCAGTATCCATAAAGAAATAGAAATGTAAACACTAGACCAGGCATGGCCAAACTTGGCCCTCCAGCTGTTTTGGGACTACAACTCCCATCATCCCTAGCTAACAGGACCAGTGGTCAGGGATGATAGGAATTGTAGTCCCAAAACAGCTGGAGGGCCAAGTTTGGCCATGCCTGCACTGGACACTGAGCTCAGCCTTTATTTCTCATGCATTGAAATTGAATGAATTAATGAGTTGAAGTAACAGCATTTACTGTTTTATAAGGGTGTGTGCTTGAAAGAATCATAATTGTGAATGTGAATAACTGTTGCAAATTTCTTTGGAGAACTGTTCATCCTCTAATATTTCGGCGCTATGATTTTTCCAGTCTTGGAATGGAAGCAATTATGTGGATTTTTTATTTTAAGGTGAGGAGATGGTGGATTCCTGGTTTGTTGAGGTGAATGGTTCACAAGCTAGCCATAGGCTAAAAATGCATTCAAATTAATTCTTTGTGGAATAGCCAACAGAAGATTTTTTTTTTAAAAAAAATTAAGACTATTCACAGATAATTTGTGAACAGAAAAGGGGCTACATTTGGTTGAATAATTTATTCAGTGTGAATAATTCACCCAGTTCAAGTCAGCAGGAAGACAGAGAAAAGAGTTTATTGAAATGTATGGGAAAATATAAAAGATTAGTAATAACAACATATGCTCTGATTAATAAAGAAAGCAAAACAAAAATGGTTCCAGTTGAAAATATTGTGTTGCACTTTGGTTTGCTGTGACATATTTTGATGCATTGTACAATCTTGAGATTTATCTTATTGCGAGAGACAGAAAAATACTAGTTAACAGCTATGAATTTTCAACTACAGCAGCAGAGAAATGTTTTCTGAGGAGTAATATGCAGATAATAGAAAGCAGGCTTTTTAGATACAGTTGGGTGGTAGGACTGGGTGGATATGTCCCTCTGTCAGCATCCACGAACAGTGATGTCAGCATGGGTCAAATATATTATCTAAGACTCATCAAGAACTGAAGAGCTGTGTGGAAATGAATTTACCTTGCTTCTCACTGTTTCCAACTTTCTAACTGCTAAATTTCTTTAAGAAAGAAAGAAAGAAAGAAAGAAAGAAAGAAAGAAAGAAAGAGCAAAGCTCATGCTTATGCTGGGTGAAGGTGATCTGAGGGCAGAAAGGGGATGGATTTAATCATTTTCACTAGTATTTAAGCCCTTTTGGACGTCCTATATTTTCCTTGCTTCGGGTTCAATGGCATTTGCTATGCAAAGCAAGGCTATGTTTTTAGAGATTCTTTCTGGCTGTTGTACTGAAAAGGGAGTCCTAGCCAATCCTAGCTCCCTGATGAGCAAATACCAAAAAATATTCTCCACAGTCACTTTTTAGATTAGCCCTATTTGGGTGTTGGAGGTCAACCACATGATTTGAAGAGCAGAGGCTGGCACTGCTCTCTTCATCACATACCCCTCCACTAGGGATGGGGAAGAATCCCGATCATTTCACATTGAAGGGCAAACTAATATTTCATATTTTCTGAAACAGTATGCAGTTCTCTGAATTTTGCAATGCACTTCTCCAGCTATGTAATATGTGTGAATGTGCATAAACTGGTGCCAAGTGTTCATATAAATTCATATATTGGTGAAAATAACATGCAAAAGTGTATTATGTATTATTTTGCTTTGCAAAAATGTGTATATTTTGAATAGCAAAATATTCATAGGAAAAATTTGCACTAAAACGATGATGAATTTTCGTGAGGGCTTTTTAAAATAAAAAAATGCAACTGATATAGAGAACTGAACTTACGGTTGGGAAAAATGAGAAGCTGAAAATCAATATATTCTCTCACCTCTACCCTTCCCTTGTTGGGGGATGGGCATTTGGAAGGGGGAGCTTGCTGTGCTTGTGGACGCTCTGGCTGTAAAATATATTACCTTTATTCACCTTAAAAATGTAATGTGTGAACCATTCCTAAATGGTCACTTGGCTCTGCTAATGTTTGTCTTATGATTCCTCTTGTCTCAATTGTTTTTTAGGTTGTAAGCATAAGCCAGCAACACCAGGGAGTAATTTGTCTTTTAAAAATGACTTTTATGGTGCCCTGGAATTTTTAGCCACTTCACAAATAAAAGATGACGCCGACGCTGACAGTGACCTGAAACTATGGTACACATATGTTACCTAGATGTGGCATTTGATATATTCCATTTTAATGCTATCGTTTTATACCTTCCTGTAGGAAATATGGCCAGTTCCACTATTTTTAACTTAACTACATATGAATGAACACTAGGGGACTTCTGTAATTATTTTCCTGCCATGTAATTCTCTTCAGTATGGAGCTGAGAAATTCCCAGGTCTTCCTTGATGCTGTCAGTGCGGCATACACGGATGATGTGAAACTGAACACGAATTTGCAAGTAATATTTAAATGTGAAAGCTGACTTGAACCAGATTTCCCCCATGGTTATAGATGTCATGGGTTTCCTAAAATGAATAACATTCTGTTGAATACTTAAGAACAACCAAGTTACATGCATAGGGCATTTATCATGAAACGTGGAATGGTTTAATTTCATGCCTTTGGACAGTGTACTGCCCCAGCTTTCTCACTTGTACTTTAATTACTCAGTGCAAGTATTTTGTAATGCATATATCTTGGTGTTTTATTATTATTATTATTATTATTATTACTATTAAGATGAAGTGAGAATGCAAATGACTTCAGTGCTTCCCTGAACAGCGAGATGGACTGGATTTCTGCACAAAGCATCTTCTTTCCTTTGGAGAAATGCCCCGCAGTTCTCAAATGTTGAATCAAGAAATTAATGAAATAGTATGATTTTATTGCCCTCGCTGCGAGATCATTGATGGGATGCTATGGTAAGCAACTTCGGGGCTAACTTCATAGCTTGAGAAGATTGGATATTTTGGCAGACTCCCAAAGATGGCAAAGGTAAGGACCGTTGTCCCAGCAGCACAAACATTCTCATTTTTCGCAGAGCATCCCAGAAGTTAAGAGGCAATGTGAGAGAAGGGCCTCTCACATCCGTGCTGCAGCCTGCAAGGTGGAGGAGTGTTTTGGCAGCGGTGGAGGGCAGGTAGTGAAAGCAGCTTGCTGGGTGATGTAGAGCTTTCTTGCAAGCTTCTAAGTGTCTGCATCATTCTTACTTATGGGGAAGGGTGAGGCTGCTGGGAGGTTGACCTGGTGCAAATGCACTGGCAGGAGCACCAAATTGGTTTGCACCACACCAAACTCCCCAACCAACCTCATCCTTCTTCCCCTCCCACCCTGTAAGCAACAGTGACCCACCTGTCGGGAAGGCAACATAGCTTCTCTCCCCCATCTGGCGAGTCACTTCTGGCAGTTACCTCATGTTTTGGCCACTGGTTTAATGCCATGTTTTCTTGTGCTTTCTAGACATAGTGAGGACTGCTACAAGAGGTGGGGAAACTGTCACACTGAAGAGAGATTCTTCCCCTTATTTTTGGTCATCACTCTCAACCCTTTTCTGTCTAAGTGAGCTGTTGTTCCGGTCAATCATTTGGGGCCCCCAAAGGAAATTTTAACGCATGGCATAGTTGGCAGTAGTTGAACGTATATATGTATTTTCCTTCTTTGGGGCACTGTGCTCTGTGTGGGAGGTAACAATACCTTTAGTTAGATTAACTGGTTTCTGAAAAGTAGAAGAAGAGTTTGGATTTGATATCCCGCTTTATCACTATCCGAAGGAGTCTCAAAGTGGCTAACATCCTCCTTTCCCTTCCTCCCCCCACAACAAACACTCTGTGAGGTAAGTGGGGCTGAGAGACTTCAGAGAAGTGTGACTGGCCCAAAGTCACCCAGCAGCTGCACGTGGAGGAGCGGAGTGAACCCGGTTCCCCAGATTACGGATCTACCGCTCTTAACCACTGCACCACACTGGCTCTCAGTAACAGGAGAGTAGCTATTTAAGGGGAGATAAAAAGAGAAGAGGGACCGTTTATGTAAAAGATAACAAGAGATCAGCGATAGAACCATCAGGTGCTAGCTTACACCCAATTGCTGCATCTAGTTCAATATTGCCTACACTGGCTGGCAGTGGCTCTCCAGCATTTCAGATAGAATTCCCCACTCCAGCTGTACCTGGACATATTGGGGATTGAACCTGTGTTCTGTGTGCAAAGTAGATACCCTGCCATTAACCTACAGCCCTTTTCCAAAAGGTGTATTGCACCAGCTGCTGCTACTTCATGTCAAAGCACTCTCTCTTTTGCTTTCTGACATTCAGAAAATTGACAAAATAATAAAAATAAAATTATTATTATTATTATTATTATTATTATTATTATTATTATTAATACCCCGACCATCTGGCTGGGTTTCCCCAGCTACTCTGGGCAGCTTCCAATCGAATATTAAAAACAATACAGCATCAAACATAAAAAACTTCCCTAAACAGGGACACATTCAGTTGTCTTTTAAAAGTAAGATAGTTGCTTATTGCCTTGACATCTGATGGAAGGCCTGGGCTGGATGATGGGGGTGGAGACACTTTTTCAGGTATACAACGTAAGTTATTAGCTATTTAGTTTAGGGGGGAAAGTTGAGTAGACTGGGAAGGGGGCCTTGACAGAAGTGTCTAAAATTATCCACAGCGTGGAAAAAAGTGGATAGAGAAGTTGTAATAAAGAAAGTCTGAAGTTAATGTTGCACTGTAGCCATTCCGAGTTAATAAAAAAATAAAAGTGCCTTTCCGGGGAGATTTCAATTGTGTGCCTCTGACGTGTGAGAGGCCTCTGGTGTACTTCCAAGTGTTTTATCCTTAGTTTCCTTGTTCACTATGGCTCCTAGGCCAAGATAATGTAGGAGTGATCCCAGCATGTATAGAATTCCCAAAATGAAACTCCTAGGACTCAGCTAGACTGATAAAGAAAAAGCAATTTGTATGTGCAATATAACATAGTGCCACCAGTGGCGATGTGGAATCCCATTTTCCCTCTACCTGTTTTCCCTGTTTAAATCTACAATGCTTTCAACTGAAACGCTTCGTTGATGTGCCTAGATCCAGCCCTGGTTTGAATAATTTGTTAGAATGGATAGCCTAGCACTGTTGCCTTTCATTTATGTAAATGGCCAGTGTTGGTAAATGGCTGAGATAAGGGCTCTTGGGGCATTCCATGAGTGAAAAGGGAAAGGGGGGCGGGGGGGGGGGGAGAAGCTAAAGATTTTGTTCAGTCCTAAGAGACTTAAAGGATTATTTCCTTGTAAAATAAAACTGACAGTTTTCCTATAATGTTTTTCTGGCATAATGCACGTGTTAATCCTTAATTTCCTTCACCAGATGCAATGTAATCCTTCTCGTACAAGACACTGAAGCGCAATTGCCATTGAGTGAACAAGAATTTCATTCAAATGCTCAATAGCAACCTTGCTCTTTAGCTTCCAGCATTGTCCTTGGTAATGGGGAGGGATATCTGTAAACCTGTACTTGCACTGATGTGTGTCGAGGGTTTCCCTTGCATTATCATTTGGGTGGCCAGTGACACGTTGCCAAAAAGGGAAGAGCTTCCCATCCCTCCACCCCGTAAAAAGAGGACGCACATTTGCATAAAATGTGCACACACTGATTTATCGATGCACATTTAGGAATGATTGCTTTAATTTGCAAAGAAACACACTGCATCTCATCATTAGCAGGGAACAAGACTGTGACCAGGAAACCTGCTCAGGCTGCTGTCCGGGTGCTGACTGTGGGTGGACAACACTGCCTTCAAAACAGTCTTCTGTAATTATAATAGGGTTTTTGTATTCCACCAGTTAGTGATGTATGGAAGTGAGAGCTGGACCATAAAGAAGGCTGATCGCCGAAGAATTGATGCTTTTGAACTGTGGTGCTGGAGGAGACTCTTGAGAGTCCTGTGGACTGCAAGAAGATCAAACCTATCCATTCTTAAGGAAATCAGCCCTGAGTGCTCACTGGAAGGACAGATCCTGAAGCTGAGGCTCCAATACTTTGGCCACCTCATGAGACGAGAAGACTCCCTGGAAAAGACCCTGATGTTGGGAAAGATTGAGGACGCAAGGAGAAGGGGACGACAGAGGATGAGATGGTTAGACAGCGTTCTCAAAGCTACAAACATGAGTCTGACCAAACTGCGGGAGGCAGTGGAAGATAGGAGTGCCTGGCGTGCTCTGGTCCATGGAGTCACAAAGAGTTGGACACGACTAAACGACTAAACAACAACATTCCACCAGTTCCCTGATGCAATAAACAGTATATACCTGTTTAGGTTCCAATCTCATATGCACTTGCCTGGGGTCTTAATTTGAGTTGACATGCATAGCTGAAATCCTTAGGAGTCCTCTTAGATTCTATCTTCTCCTCCTAGCCCTCATGCCTATTATTGATCTATTTTCAAAAAGACACACTAGCAAGTGAAACTTTTAAAGCTCCAGTCCTGTAGACTTATCTGGGTGTAAGCCCCCCTGAGCCCAATGTGGTTTATTTTGAGCAGACATTTAGGATTGCATTGTTAGTGTCATACCTAGTTTAGTCAGTACAGGGCCGTCTTTACCCGGGGGTGCAGGGCCCTTGGGTGCCGAATTCTGGGGGGCACCAGGTGCCTGCTGCTGAAGCCACCTAATCTCTTAACTATCTACCTGTTATGAAATAATAAATAATTTTGATCAAGCTAGAAAAACAAAATACATATATACCTGGCTATTACCGAAATGTCTACCTAAAGGACTTTTGACTTTGTGCGCTCATTTACCAAAGACATATCACGCCAGCGGTGGCACTTGTCATTCACAATGGTGGCACTTGTCAGGACGTAAACAAGAAATAAGGTGTAAGCGTGGTGTCTGACATAAGCATAATAAAAGTTAATTTGGGAGCTAAACTAAATTTGGGGGCGCTGGGTGGATCTTTGCACCCCAGCGGCACATATGCTAAAGACAGCGCTGAGTCAGTATCATGTCTAGGTAGTCAGAATTCCTCACGGAATAGATTCATAGGCCATGTGTCAAGCAGGAAATATTCTTGGAGCCATATCTCTGAATATTCACCATTACTTTGCACCATTCTCCCTTTATATGCCACGAGTACATAGGTATTCCCTTTCCCATAATCACACCACTCTTCTCTCCTGAGTCGTGTTCTCAGTTTGCATTGGCCTAGCACTTGGAAGCCCTTTAGCTGCACAGTGCTGCTGATCTTCCTCAAGAATGGTGCCCAAGAATGCAGTTTCCTGATGATGACAGACATGTGCGCCAATGCTGGGTGGCACACTTTTTAAAAATTAAAAATAAATCTCTGCATCTCCAACCACAGGTAATGAGAGCCAAATTGGCTGTGACATTAAATGTTTCTTAGCATTAAGCATCAAAAACATGCAAGAGAACACCTCAAAGGCAGGGTTGTGTGTGGAAAAAAGGCATTGGTTCTTGCATAGAATTTTGTAGTAGTAGTAGTAGTAGTAGTAGTAGTAGTAGTAGTAGTAGTAATAATAATTTATTATTTATACCCTGCCCATCCGGCTGGTTTCCCCAGCCATTCTGGGTAGCTCCCAACTGAATATTAAAAACACAATACAGCATTAAACATTAAAAACTTCCTTAAACAGGGCCGCCTTTAGTTGTCTTTTAAAAGTAAGATTGTTGCTTATTGCCTTGACATCTGATGGGAGGGCGTTCCACAGGGCAGGTGCCACTACCCAGAAGGCCCTCTGCCTGGTTCCCTGTATCCTCACTTCTTGTAGTGAGGGAACCTCCAGAAGGCCCTTGGCTCTGGACCTCAGTGTCCGGGCAGAACGATGGGGGTGGAGACGCTCCTTCGGGTATACAGGACTGAGGCAGTTTTGTGCTCGGAAATGTACTGGGAGCCAATGCAGGTCTCTCAAGGCTGGTGTTATATGGTCTCTTATATAACAGGATCCCAAGAGGTGATATACACACTTGTGGGAGAACTGTGTTTGCTGTCAGTTTGGTATTGCCTGCCTGCCTGCCTTCCTTCCTTCCTTCCTTCCTTCCTTCCTTCCTTCCTTCCTTCCTTCCTTGGTGTCACAGTCAAGTTTCTTTTACAACTAAACAGCAGCTGATCTCTCTGGAAGCCAGAACAACTACTCGCCACCCAGACAGTACACAAAGTTCTATATTGGCTGAAAATGCCATACTCCTCAGCATTGACCTTCCTTTCCTTAGCAGCCATAATTCACTTTGGTCAGGTTAAGTCGTATCAGGCAATACCAAGTCTTCATTTGAGAGGAATACCTGACAATGGACTAAAATTCATCCAGTCTTTTATTTCAGCAGCCATAGCGTCCTAATAATAAGCCTGAATAATGATGCACTGGAGGTGGGAGTTTTTTTTATATTAAAAAAACTAGCACCATGTGATGGTTTTAGCAAACTCTAAAGTGATTGCAATGTTATGATGTTGTTGTTGTTGTTGTGTTGTTTTGCCCACCCCCCCTTTAAATGAGTACTTTGGAGTCCATTTTTCATCCTTCAAAGAAACAGTTAAATTGCTGCATCCCAAAAGGGTTGAGCATTTTATAAACAACACTCACAGGGGAGGGAAATAAAGGAAAATGAACGGTTTTCTACTAATTACTCATATTAGGCCTCTTTGGTGGTCCAAAGCAATAGATTACTTCTTTTTTTATACGTATTTCTTCCATCTCCCTGTCACAGGATTGCTTGGGTGATTGCTAGTTTTGTTGTTTCAAATGTCATGCTCTTTCTATTCCCCCGCCCAAGAATCTTTAAAATTAAACATCGGAAAAGTGGAATATACCTGTCATTTAGATCAGCTAGAACAAAAGTCTATGGAAATACATTTCTACTTTGAAGAGGCTTCCCTGCTGATTTTGTTTATCAGAAAATGGCAAGTTTTTGTTCCTAATGGGCTGAAATTTAAATAAAATCTGACCCTGGAAATAAAAGCAGCCATTATGACAAAATAAAATTATATATTTTATAGGCAAAATTGAATTAAAATGCTAGTTTCCTTTGGTTAAATTCTTTTACATAAGGAAATGAGTGCATGCTAGAGAGAATGAGATAGAAAGCTGATTGTTGCAGTAAGCTTTTAAAAAGATCAATAATCTGATGTAATTTATGTTTTGAAAAAAAATTGCTAAGACTTCCATACAATATCTTAAATTATAACTACATTTGTGTTTTTCATTGAATTACAATTTGAACTTGAGGTGAATGAATGTAGGGAGATTCAGATGTATCTTGCTGTTTGGCTTTTCGATTGCAACATTCTCCCCAATTAAAGAACAAGCCGTTATCTCAAAAATATAGGAGAGATTACCAACTGTTGCCACTCTGGTATGCACAGATGCATTTGCCCATTCTCTATGAACACACTTACATAGCTCTTGGCAATTCATATCATACATCTGGCGTTCTCCCCCTACATCCCTGAAGTCATGAATCTTTGTAGTCCAGTTGTCAACACACAGAGGGGCAATGCGTGGCTTGTTTGGGAGTTGTTCTGTGAGGCAATGGGATAATGGCATCATTCAGTGGCTCATGTGAAAAGGCACAGATGAAATGGCAAACAACTAAAATTTATTCATATTTATGCAAGAGGAAGATTTGGGTCATAAGAAAATGATCCAAGCTGAGACCTCATTGCCGAGGTAACAATAACAACACATTTGACACTTGTCCATAAATCTTAAGTGTAGGTTAACGGTTTGTCACCAGAGATTATGAAGAAATCTGCATGCTATGCACTTGGTGAAGAAGTAAAACAAAGGGCCAGTTTCATACATTCCTCATAGCCCAAATTCCAGTATATGTATGGTACAGGAACAGGTACACATGGATGTCCCTTTTCCCCACTGGAACACTCAGTGCTTTTTTCTGGGGTTACGCAGGGGTATGCATTTTGTGAATCTAAGTTTGGCAAACTTGAGGGGCAGTATTTCAAGATGAGTAGGAAAATGAGAGTACCACTAAACAGTTTTTTTAAATAGAAAAAAAGCACTGGGAACACTGTAAAATGTTATGTGTGTGTCACACACATGCATCTTACCTTGTACATAGATACAATTTGTACACTTCTTCCAAGAGGAAAAGATCATGCAAATCACATGTATCTGTCGATGTCATGTGGTATGTGTGTAGAAATCTGTGTGTGCACACACTTTAGATCAGGGAGGTCTAACTTTTCATACTGAGTGGGCCGCAAGAGTACTTTGACATAGAATCTGCAGGCGACACACTGCCTTGTTGTGTGGTTGGTTGCGGGAGCAAGGCCAAAAAATTGATGCTCCCTTAGCCCTCATACTGCCTTCCCAAAGCTAGTTAAGAGTGATGCTGGGTTTTGGGAAGAAGGTGTGAGGCTCTGGAAGGGTCCTAGAGCCCTCCTTGTCAATGCTGTGGAAGCCCTAACAGAGCAGATTTGGGGGAGACGTGGGAGAAGAGAGGAAGAGAGGAAGAGAGGGGAAGTTCAGTTGCACAAATGGGAATCCTTTGCCAATGGAACAAATGCATTGGCTACCTCTCATAAGTTCTATAGGCAGGCATAATAAACATAAGCAGACTCCCGCACATAGAGTCAGCTTCCATAGCTTTGCTTTATTTACTTATTAGCCTCCCTGTGCTGCAGTACAAGACTGCCCATGTTACTTTCATTATCATCATTGCTTTTTCCGTGCATTTACTCAGTGAAAATGTAAACCACTCTCTTTCCCACCGAATGATAAATTGGCTTTTAAGATGCTAATGGTTGGGCCCCATAGTAGCACCGTCTAACAGGAAGTGTCACAATCATATTGTCCTTGCGCTTGATGGAAACTATTTAAATGTCCTATCCCTACATTCAGGAACTGGTGAGTGAATCCAGGAAATCTATTGGTTTTAATTATTTCCTGCAGTAAGGATTTTACAATGCTGATGTGACTTAGTTAAGCTGGTGTGAGGCCAGCGCTGTCATAATGATGTTTGGCAAAATTGTTTGGAAAGAAGCAGATCTTCTTGGAAATAACATTTTTTTTGTGGGTGGGGGGAGGAGAAGGAGGAAATCGTAAGTTTTATTTCTGAGCTTTAGGTAGGTGTAGGAAGGGCTTCTGTTCCGAGAGCTGCTAACCACTTCCACTGATGGCTTCTCACACACAAGGGTGGTCTGCACTTTCTGAAAACCAAGCCACTTTTATGTTAGCATACAGAGTTTTCTCTTAGCTGCTTGGACACAACAGGTAATCAGCTTTCCTCTCTTTGATCTCTCATTCTTTCCTGTGAGTTGTCTGGTTCTCCTAGCATCATACAATGCAGCTAAGCTATAGCTCTTCATTGATTAAGGTAGATAACTGCAAAACTTGAACTCCTTGTTTATTTAAGACTTCCTCGGATAACAGATAATCGAGCTACTGAGGCAATATGCCACCTTTGAATGATAAGAGATGAAATTGATTGTGGGACCCTTAGGTGGTATGAGACTCACACCTCTCCCCCAGTGGAACTGCATGAATCATCTCCATTGGAGTTGAGCATGCAATGGCGAACTTTGAATGCCAGCAATATTATAACAAGCCATAATGAATGTACACCACCAGCCATGTAATGCAGCCTGTCAAGTTCTAGGCAGTTGCTCCTTTCATAATTCAAAGATGCAGCAGAAACATAAATTTTCAAGCATTGCCCCAATGGACAATGTTACACATGGCCAAGAAACTATAGTCAACTTGGTGATTCCTTTTGTCATAACTTTGTTCTTTAATGACTTAGAGGAGAGGTGGGAATCTGTGGGCCTCCAGATATTATTGAACACTAACTCCCATGAGCCCCAACCAATATGGCCAGTGGTCAGGAATGATGGGAATTGTGGTCTGTCTCCTTATGGAGGGCCATAAGTTCCCTGTCCCTTATCTAGAGCAGAGAAGTAGCCAAGTTTGCTGAAGATACAAATTACTTAAAATGACTAAAACGAAACAGGACTGCAAAGAGCTCCAAAAGGATATGTCTAAACTGGATAAATGGGCAGGAACATGGCAAATGTATTTTTTTTAATAATAATTTTTTATTAAATTTTTTCCATAAAATCTCCAATCATACAAATTTCCACATCACATATTTTAACTTATTGGACCTCCCTCAACTCCTCTGACAATCATCCGTAGTTAAATTTCTATCTTCACATTCCTTAATTATAGTATCGCCTTTAAATAAAATTTTTCTGTCCTCATTTACATTCTTGCAATATTCCTTATTTTTTTCCACAAAGCTTCTTTAAAACACACTAGCGTTGTATGTTCCTCACATACAGTTTTCAAATATTCTCTGAATTTTCCCCAGTCCTCTAGAAACTTATGGTCTCTTTGGAATCTAATTTTTCCAGTTAATTTGTCCAGTTCTGCATAGTCTGTTAGTTTTGTTCTCCATTCTTCCAAAGTTGGTACTTCTTCTTGTTTCCATTTTTGACCCATCAATATTCTCGCTGCTGTTATTGCGTACTGAAAAAGTTTACAGTCCCTCTTATTTATTTTCTTTCTAGTTATTCCCAGTAAGAAGGTTTCTGGTTTCTTTACAAAGCTATATTTCAGCATTTTCTTTAACTCATTATATATCATTTCCCAGAACCCCTTCACTTTCTTACACTCCCACCACATATGAATAAATGTACCCTCTTTCTCTTTACATTTCCAACATTTGTTACAGGTTTTGTACATTTTTGCCAATTTAACTGGTGTCATATACCATCTGTATACCATTTTCATAACATTTTCTTTTAACGTAGTACATGCTGTAAACTTCAGGTTTTCATTCCATATTTTTTGCCAGTCTTCCATATCTAGGAACATGGCAAATGTAATTCAGTGTTTGCAAGTGTAAAGTGATGTACACCTGGATAATAATAATAATAATAGACTCAAATCTGTAGTGCCACAACCTGTTGTCCCCCAAATGACTACTAGAAGATGGAGGTGGCAGGTGATGGAGGACAGTGATGCTAGAAGTGGCAAGTGATGGAGGACAGTGGAAAAGTGACGTAGCATTAGCATCTGGCATGAACAGCCTCATGCAAGGGCTGATACTGGTTGCCACAACACCTTTTTTCTTTTTCTTTAATATTTAATATAAGGAACACACAGTCAAGTGGTGTATACATTTTATGAAATAAAACGAATAACCAAAATACACACACACACATGCACACACACACACACACACACACACACACGGAATCAGACAGACCAATGCCTAGAATAGCAAGGAGACTCGCCCATGTCTCAGTGTCTTTGGGGTGGGGGGTTGAATGAAGAGAGATGATTCCATGCAATTTCAGGGTCTGGATTCCATCCCCTCTCTTGCCACAGGTGGAGATCAAGGAGCCATAAGGTCTTTTGCAAACCTGCCACCTCTCTTCTAGTCATATATGTATTTCACATGCTTTAGAGTCCAAATAAAAGGGTAAATGCGTGATGCTGCATAGTTTATGTGCTAGTTCATAAGATTCTCAATATACATCAGATGCTTGCAGCAATGGATAGCTGTCCTATCCCTGCTTATACAAGCATAAGAACCATCCAAGACACCGAGCCTATGGTGGATGTTTGCCAGCTTCCTCCATTGGTGCAATCCAATGAAAATTAATCATGCAGCTAAGTCCCATTGAAGTAATCAGGACAAGTTAGTCCGAAATAATTTAAGTCGTATTGATCTCCAAGGAATGAAGTGTGACTAACTTTGGTTGTATCAGGCCCAACGTATGCATGTGAGCTTAACTGGCAAGCTAAGCTTTTTATTTCCCCAATGCGCTTTTTAAAAATTGTGCGCCCATTTCTGTGGCGTGCTTTGTTAAGTTGATCTCTTTTCCCTCTTCCAGAAACTGAAATGTACTCCACTCCTTCTTTTTTCCCCTCCTTTGAAAATTAAAAGCTTCTACCTTAAAGAAGTGAATGATACATTATCTGCCTTCTCTAAATTGAACCCATTTGGAGCTATTTGCATCCTGTAGAAACCTACAGCTGAGTGCTGCGCTCAGAGGTGTAATGACTGGTTGTCACAACACGCTGGAGGTGGCCCCATAACAAAATGATCCCCTGTCAATCCCCTTGTAGGAAATGCATTGGCAACCTGTAATTCGCCCCCAGTATTAACATCCTGCCTGAGTTTTGTTAAATGGCACTTTCTAGGAAGTAGATTTGGTGAACTTGTGTTTAATAATGTTTTAAGAGGAATTTTTGATGGAAGTTTTAGAAAGCATTGCATGGGGTTAACAGTGATTTGTCATTTGTTTCTAATTAAAGGACCTAATCTCTTATCACTAGAGCTGCCTATTTTTTTATGCTAAAGGCACAGATGTGAATGGAAACATACTAATGAGATGTCATACTACACAGTCATTTCATGTTTTGTTTAACTTAAACATAGGAGAAAATGCACATCTAAGTAGACACACGACATGATATTCAAATAGGATTGTAATTTCCCACATTTGCATAACTTTCAGTAACATTTGATTTCAATCTTACCTTGCATCCTTTACTATTTGATTTCCAAAAACTCCTTTTGCGGCAAACATCACAAACAAAGGAACAGTAGTAATAGTGGCATTGTTTTATAGGCCCTGTTAAAATGGTTTGTTTTTTTTTTGCTCTCCTTCATACACGCACAGCAATGCCTGCTCATCCAGTCATGATGGATTATTCCAGTTTTGATATAAAAGCATGGCAAAGAAGCTGCTTTTTCATCAGTCCAAAGTCACTGGGTTTTTCTGCGGAACTGGTTTAGAACTCCACCCAAGAGCAACAACACTGAAACAGAGTTCAGTTCCCTTCAAACTCTAAAACCCTCTTGTGGCATTCTAACGCCCTCCTCTGATCAGGGAGAGCAGCACTGAGAATGCTAGGTCCACCCTCCCACCACCTCCCATCTGCCCAATGATGTTCTGGATGGATGTATACAAAGACCACAAAGACCACTTCCTTTTCCATTTATATAGGGCAGGTGCAGGGCGGAGGAGGCAGGAATAGCCTAATCAAGGGAAGGGCTTTCCAATGCATACCAAGTAATCACACTGACCCTTCTCGATGGCAGGCTGTAGAATTAACCTCGATCGAAAGCAGCATGTTGAGGATGAGCATACATGATTCTGTATTGAGAAAAAACTCCATTATTTGCACTTTTAGGGCTCCTCCACACTTCACTTTGCTCAAGCCTAGAAAGCATGGGTGCGAGCAGTTTTCCATTTGCCCCAGTACTTTAAACATTACCCGGAAAAGCTGCCTGTGGAAAAATGCCAGCTCCCTCAGCCTGAAAAGCAGAGATAAACGCTACACCCCATAGTCAAATTAGACTGGACTTAACTGTCCAGGGTCCTTTACCTTTAACCCAAGGTAAACACACTCTTTACTGCTGAATCAGAGCGCACATCAATCCACAGAAAACCCAATGGACATTTGCTCCAAGTGAGCAGTAGAGAATGGGTTTTCTTGGGGGAAACTGGTGGGACAAGCAAAGGTGTGGGTGAGCCTTTATTTGGCATGTTTGTCATTTTGTTTCCATTAGTACTAGGTTGCCCTTAATTGGCTTTTTTTCATTTCTTTACTATTATAATTATTCATTTTGGTTAGCTCTTGGGGAAAATGGAAGGCTGACTTGAGACGGGTTGTTGTGCTTCTTTGTTTATACAATGGTGCACGATTGAAAAACCTTAAAGCAATAAAATCTGCAAATAAAAAAGTGGCACAGCGAATCTGCATAGCTATACGCAATTTGCACACCGTATACATGATCATGAGACACAACATTTAATTACCAGTGATCTTCTTGCACTTCTTGTATGGTTTCGTTCAAAATTGTTAAGCCCAATTATGAAAGAACACTGAGGTCACATTTCAGCCAAGCTTAGCTGTGACTAAGCTTTGCTGAATCTGAAATTTATGGAATATTAGCTAGTCATGATTCCTCCCATTCCATTCTTTTCAATGGAATGTGCAGCCTGATCCTACAACTGTTTACTCAGAAATAAGTCTGAATGTGTTTAGGAGTGAGCCTTACTCAATCGTAAGAGTATTTTGAATTGCAGCCTTAGCCATGATTTATTTTCATTGCGTTGGGATAAAAGTGTGAACATAGCCTGTTGATAAATATTTCTTTAATGCATGTAATTACTGGATCAGCAGAATAAATGTGGTCATGTCCTTGTAATTAATACATTGTCAAAAGTTCATTTAAGTATAATAATTTTACAGGGGAAATGCTGTCGATGTTGTTCCTGCAATAATTTGTTAAATTAAGCGCAATAAATATAATGTTACTGTGAGGTATATATTTATTTTTAAGCTCTTCCCAATATTACTGATTCAGTTAATGCAATCAAGACAGCTTTTCTCTCTCCCCCCCCCCCCATATCCTATCTTCTACTTTATATTTAAATGGTGCTAAGATAAGTAAGTATGTTGTGTGGGGAAGGGGAAGGTCATTTTTCAGTAGCTGAAGAAATCACTAAGCATTGCATTTCCACTTGGCAAATATTTAATTAAGAATTGTGTGTGTATCCATGTCTAACAGTTAAATGTTTGCTGGAGATTGGTTTCGTGTTGCTTCTATTCCAAAATATATGATAGACAGACAGACAGAGTGCTGAACCAATATCACATGCCGTGACCAACATAAAGTTGCCTCCTTGGATAAATTTTGACAAAGGGAAAGAGAACTTGCAGACCTTGCAGTGACTACTTCAGAACCTCTTGGTACCTGCCCAAGGAGCAATGCCCAAATCCAGAACCAAAGTGAATTTGGAGCAATTCAGGCTTTGGGCAAAGGGAAGAAAGATCTCTTT
This sequence comes from Podarcis gaigeae, assembly GCF_964106915.1. Taxonomy (NCBI): domain Eukaryota; kingdom Metazoa; phylum Chordata; class Lepidosauria; order Squamata; family Lacertidae; genus Podarcis; species Podarcis gaigeae. The sequence continues at coordinate 101,812,351 of NC_139678.1, read as the reverse complement.
GAAGTGACTCAAAGTGAATCAAGATGGTCCAAAAACATTGGGCGCACCCCAGAGGTTCAGAGGATGAAGACAGAGAAAGATAATATGATACTGTCTATAAAACATGGTTACATTTTTCTTTCCAAGCTTTTCATAAAAGGAAAATGGCAGTAAACGAGAGGAAGAAAAGAAGGATATACTCTTGTGACTGAAAGTTCCTGCTTGTAACCGGGCAAGTTCTTTTCTAGGAAAATAGCACTGGGTAGAAGTAAGACTTACCAGTTGGTGTCGATTCAGGGTAATTACCCTAAAAGACTGCTTATAGCCCTTTAAAACAAATTAGCAACTAAGTAAATTTCATACACACAGAAACATTACAATATGATGTTTTGTTTTCAAAACAGCCATTTTTGTCCACCTCGACTCAAGCTCCACATTCTGCCCACTCTGTCATATTGGTCTTCTGGTCTGCTTGGCATAAATATCTTCTGAGCATTCAAAAGTGATAAAAACAACCCCCAATTCCTCTCAGCTAGAACAGAGCCTGTTATATGCAGTAATGTCAGAGTAACACTTATATCTGCTTCACCAGAATATAAATGTTACTTGACCCTGAAAACTGCTCATGAAGCATGTCTGACATCCTGTAATTTAGCAAAAAGATACATTGGCAAACATCATTTGGATAGAAGGACTTTAGATGCTTACAAGAAACCATTAAAAATAGCATTAGAGAGCTTTAAGGGAATTGGCTTCTGTAATTTTGCATTATCAATTTGTACTACATTGTTACATGTATTGACAAGATGGTAGTGTGAACACAGCAGTCTATAGACAAAGTGATATTAATTATGCACTTTTTATTTTGTGATGCACTTGTGAAAATTGTGTGTGTATTCATAGACAGATTCAAGTCAAGGATTTTCAAATCTATACTTTTATGACAGCCCTATATTTGTGTGATATTTCAATCATTCTAAAAATAAAGATTTCACTGGGATATCAATATAGTGTAATTAGTCTTATTTATGTGTGTGTGTTTTTTAATTAGTACACTTTGCCCAAAGTGGGGGTGGGAAATGCATGAAGCTTAGCCACCCAAAAGATCTCACACCTATCATGAATATAGGTTTTATGACAGCTTTCGAAAGATCCATTTAAGTGGGGAGGTGTGTGTGTGTGTGCAGAATGCAAGTTTAGTAGCACCAAGTGCACACAAATTGAGCAGTAGGAAAAGCTAAGAGGAAGAGTTCAGTGTGATGGCTCAGTTAGAGTCAGACTTTGAGGCTCAACTCTGTTGTGCCACAACCTGTTGTCCCCCAAATAACTGCTAGAAGAGGCAGCAGTCGCAGGTGATGGAAGACAGTGGAAAATAGATGTAGCATTAGCATCTGGTGTAACAGCCCCATACAATGGCTGATGCTGGTTGCCACAACAACTTTTTTCTTTTTCTTTAATATTTATGAGCATAGGGACATAAGAAGAGCCTGCTAGATCAGGCCAGTGGCCTATCTAGTCGAGCATCCTGTTCTCACAGTGGCCAACCAGATGTCTGTGGGAAACCCGCAGGCAGGATTTCAGCAAAAGAGCACTCCATTTAGTGGCGTGTGTATGCTGGAATCTAAGGGTGCATGGCTGTTGCGTCCTCCTCGTGCCGCCATCCCCTAGTCATCCCCCCTGATATACACAGGTGTTGATGTTTCCAGTCTGCAAATGGTGACGTTTTCCCCTTAACTGCAATGAGTTTCCTTTGCACTGAAATGACTGGGATGGGATAACGTAAACGACAATGCAACTTACACAATTAATTACATCAATTAAGCAAGTTACATTGTGTTGACAACAAATGAATTAGTTTCAGGGGGAAGAGGTTGAACTGCAGCAAAACGGAAACACTGCTGCGTGTTACTAATGCAGGACAGAAAATGATGCTTTCCTACATCCCAGGTTCAGAGAAAGCTCTTTGATCCAGCAGAGACTTCCACCAGGAAAACAGGGATCCCCTTGCATCACCTCCTATGTTGTTTCAAAGAGCCCCCTGATTCTCTTGAGCAGGCTTGGGGTGTGTGCAGGGAGCTGTAGCAGGAAAGAGGGAATAGGTGGAAACCACTTTCCTTTCTGTTCCACAGATGGAAGCTTCTGCTGGATCAAAAACCCTTCCCTTGTGAGGAACACCATTGGGTACTACCCTAATTCAAGCTGTCACTCTAGATTTAATACAGGTTATTATTATTCAAAGCTTTTGCCTGCACTTCTTCTGTTTTCTTAGGATATGTGGCTCTGTGCTGTTCCCCCCCCCCCTTTACCGAAGTCCTACCATAGCCAAACACTGAAAAGCATTCAGCAAATTGTTCGGGTGCATTAACCTAGCAAAAGAAGAGGAACTCCACTTGACTCTGGAAGGGGGAAAAAAAGTCAGCAAACTTAAGGTCTTTTCTCTCTTACCAGATGTTACTGAGTTTACCCGCTGCTTTCATTACTTAGCTGTTTCCACTTAAACCCCCAGGGGCTGGGATGGTTATGTTCTTAGAACAACCCTTTATTCATCAGTCAGAATTATGTGTTTTTAGACTTCCAATAAATGCTTCTGCAATCACAGAAACTGCAGCATAGTGTATCCATCTAGCGGCAGTTCACCACTGGTTCACAAATTACATTCTTCCACTAGTTTCTGAACTCAGAGACAATTGGAGAAGAGGGATTAACGATCACGTGCAAGGAAGGGGATAAAAGACTAGTTTGCAAGAGCCCATCCTCAGAAAACATTATTTTAACTTGTTTTTATCACACGCTGCCTCCCCATTCATAGTTCTATAAACATCTATCAAAGCACTCAAAGCACCTTTTATCCCTCATAACATTTTGCAAATGCGGCTTCTTATTGATAATTTTATCAGGTTTTCATTAGAGAGTGTGCCGGTGTTTGTGTACTATAGATTTATTCTTTAGGGAATTGCATGGACTCATTTGAAATGTTTACTTTGTCTGGATGATTGAAACTTTTGCTGACATTACATTTCATGGGACTCACCTCTTGGCTTGTTATGGTTGCTTTGTAGAAGGGGTCACCTTGGAATTTTGAGAAAGTGCATTGGTGCCGGTCACAAAATGGTTGTTGTGGAGGCAGGGCATCGCACAAAATGGCTGACATGGGGTATGGTATTGCACAAAATGGCTACCACATTCAATAGAGCAGAAAAAGGTCTAGAGCAGGGGTAGGCAACCTAACGCCCATGGGCCACAAGCGGCCCACAGGGGTCATTTAACCGGCCCACGAGCCACCCTCGAACCGAGCAGCCTGCTCGGCGAGTCCCCACACACTGCGCTAAACCAGCGCGACACAGAGACTCACTGCTGCGGTACCAGAAATAGTGTCTGCGCAGATGCAGATGCCAGAAATTGTGTCTGCACAGACACAGAAGCCAGAATTCATGGGCGCACGAGCAATCCAGCCCATGGAGGGTTCTCCACTGGAGTGAACTAGCCCAGGCAAGGTAAACCTTGCCGACCCCTGGCCTAGAGCCACAAAATAGTATAGTTCTACTAGCATCAGTTGGCATGGGGGCGGCCATTTAGATCAGCCACTGCTTCACTTGATCACAGAGAGTAGCTCTTTGCATCTCTCCTCTGTTCAAAATGGACTGGCATGTGGATGTCCAATTGGGAGATCCAATGAGATGTGCTTATGTTTAATCAGGCTCAGACAGGGTAAGGAGAGTAAATGGCCTCTTGTGCACGGTGGATTTTTTGAGGGGATATTTACTGAGAACATTTGTAGGGCCTATAAGAGGTGCTGGCAGGTTAACGCATTGTCCATTGGAGCCATGTGGGCAAGTCCTCCTTTATAGGATAGATAATTTCTGCAAGGGTATTAACACAGTGCTATACTGCGGAGTGCTGCATTGCGAAAGCTCTGCCCAGTTTTGCTTCCTTGTGGTTTCTTTAACATGACAGAAGCAGCCCAGTACAATGAAGATATATCAGTGAAATAGCCCGTTGGCCTCAACATTTGCCACCTCTGTCCACTCATGTCACACCACTGTCTATATTTGCTTCCTTTGGACCAACAGTGTGCAGCATCATTTAGGTTGGAGTTGAAAAACAAGGCCCACTTAACATATCTTACACTCTTTGAGTTTCATCTTTACCTCCTAAGGTGAGAAGCAGATGTTTCCCTCCATAACAGTGCTTCTATGTTTTGTATAAAATCCACATCTTTAAACAACCTATATAAACCCAAGTATGTCCATGCATTTTAAGTTTAAAATATAAGGGGGGAGGGGGGAAGAAACACTTAGTATACTCTGCAAATTTCAGACCAGGCAAAAGCAGAGTAGGGAATAAACATAGAGCAAACACCAGGATATATGAGAGAGTAAGCATAATGGATCAGAATAAGGCCCTAAATCAATTTTATTTCCACAATTCTAGCTTCATAAAGGGGTGGGTGGCAGTAAACCAATTATTATGCAACTTAATGAACTAATTAGCAAAATCAGAGCAGTAATAGTACTGGGTACTGACTGATCTGAATATAAAAAGTAGAATTAGCTTTCTAGTACTGAAGTTTTCCGTCCAGAAGATTATATAATAACTTTTACAACATTCCTAATTTGGGTGTGCGGGCCATTGGAAGAGAATCTGTGATGGAGAGAAACAGCTTACTAAGTATCTACACACCACAAAGGAGTCGCAATGTGATTTGATAAGCATCATGCATAGCCTGATCTGTACATGTTTCTGTAACTCAAGAAAAACACGGCACCCAATCCTCTGCCACAAGAAGCACAGAGTGTGTAGAATGTAACCTGAGAAATCCTTTACATTTGGAGACTGGTACAAGTCAAACCCTATTCCTCATCTTTTACCTTATCCCAGGACCATGCATGACCCTAGGCCTCTTTGCTGGGTGTGTGTGTTTGGGGTGTGTGTGTTTGTTTGCTTACCCTTGAAGATGAATGCCCACGAGCTTCCTAACACTTGCAAAATTTATGTACATGGTGTTCTTTTAATAAAGCAGCCAAATGTGTGGAAATCTGCAGAATTAGGATGTCCCTGTTTTCATCAGAAAAATGTTGGAGAGTACGGAATAGGATGCCAGTACTTTCATGTTGGAGGGCATGCAGCATGGCCAGTGGGCACAAGTTTCATCTCCACTAATTGCAGGAGGGGAATTAACCTCCACCAGTGTTGTTTCAAAAGTAGAGTCAAGCGGAGATGAAATTCAATTGCAAATTCCCAAACGTTCCAGGAACACCTATAGGCTGAGGCTTACAAGGGCTGAGTCAGCCAAACCCCAAACTTTCATTGAACTAGATGACCCCTGAGAGTACCTCCTGACTCTTCTTTGATTATATGATTCATGGGGCTTTGGCTAAGTTAGATCAAGACAGCCCTGGATCACCTCAATCTGGTTGAGCCACCCAGAAAGATCCAAGGCTGTCAGGGGTGGGATATCAGGCAGGAAGGCTGCAGGGGTCTCTTTCACTCGCATGTTCTCCACAGGCAGTGTGCTGGGGAAGCAGCACCCAGAAGGATTGAATCCTCTGCTTACCTGCTAGTAAGCCATTGGGGAGTAGGAACAACACTGCCCCTCCATTGAAATTCTCAGGCTCAGGCTTATCTATTCAAGGTTATTTACTTATATAGAATGACATGCTCTCTGGATATTTACTTAGGTTTAGAGTGATACACATTGGAACCTCATGAATCAGCTAGAATGGTCCAATATAAGGAAGATACATGCTGTTTAGTTCACATTGGTGATGGCATTGGGCACAGAATTTGTAAGGTAAAGGTAAAGGGACCCCTGACCATTAGGTCTAGTCGTGACCGACTCTGGGGTTGCCGCGCTCATCTCGCTTTATTGGCCGAGGGAGCCAGCATACAGCTTCCAGGTCATGTGGCCAGCATGACTAAGCTACTTCTGGCGAACCAGAGCAGTGCACAGAAACGCCGTTTACCTTCTCGCCGGAGCGGTACTTATTTATCTACTTGCACTTTGACGTACTTTCGAACTGCTAGGTTGGCAGGAGCAGGGACCAAACAACGGGAGCTCACCCTGTTGTGGGGATTCGAACCGCCGACCTTCTGATCATCAAGTCCTAGGCTCTGTGGTTTAACCCACAGCGCCACCCACGTCCCAAAATTTGTGGCTGTAGATAATACTGATAAATATGGAAAGGCTGTTGGATTCTATGACATTTAACCCTCATGAAATGTATTTATCTATAAAAAATATTTATGCACTGCTAATTCATAAAAAAGAGCATTTTTTCCATGCAATAAAAACATTTTAAAAAACAAATCAGAAATTGGATAACTATTCCAGAAAAATGTATTCATAATTGCCTGCATAAGCCTAATGCAATAAAAGAAGTTTTCAGCAGGCATTTAAAAGCTGAAACTGAAGATGCCTGCTGGATCTCTATTGGCAAAGTGTTCCACAAGATTGGGTAGATGACACAAAAGGCTCATTTTCTTGTTATTGTCAAATGGGCCATGCCAACTCAGGAAATGACTAGTGACAGTCATGCAGATGATCTCAGTGACTGAGCTGGGATATAAGGGTTCAGGCCTTCCCTAAGGTACCCTGGACCTAAGTTGTTCAGGTCTTTGTTACTTAATAGAAGGATCTGGCTCTGTAGTAGATGAGCAATCAATGAAGATGTTGTTGGTCAGGTGCCCCCATCAGGAGTCCGGGCATCGCATTCTGCACCATGTAAAATATCTAGGCCCACATGACCCTCTTACTTTTAATGCACACACCTTCCAATTTATCACCCTCTGCATGCAGACACACACCTAGATCTAATGTAGATTGAACTTTTTGTCTCTTTTGATTTACAGCGAGGAAGCTTGACCAGCTTTGTCTTTGTTTACAGAAGCAACAATAAGGAAAAGAAGTGGATTCACTGGTGTACACATTCTAGCCATAAGCCATCAACTAAAAGCCATTGTTGGCCCTCAAGCTGCCTTATAGGCATCCTTTCCCTGACAGGGTGCTTTCTCTGCCAACATTGGAACATGTACCCTTGGTTTGCGTGTGTAGGACCCCAGGCCACCCCTCAAATAACTTCACACATAACACGTAATTTAGTTTTGGTTTTTGGGCACTATTTTGGCCACAACTTTATTAAAATACAAAATCAGTGAGTGGTTGGTTATGACTATCTGTCCCCCCGCCTGGGACAGAACTGACATCCCGAGGTCCGATCGGTAGCCAGTAGAAGAGAAAGTCAAACTGGGGGGTCATTTGAGCTAAGCGTCGGACCCACGCCGCTCACCCCAGTAGCTCCCCGAAAGCTTGCCGGCCCAGATCCTATGACAAGGATTCCCATGACAGGGATTGGGCGGCCCTGGTCCCATGACAGGGATTGGACGAAATCATGGCAAGCCCCAGGATTCCTTTAACGGAATTCCCTTCAGCGCAATGGGAGGGGCAGGCACGGCCTATCCTGACCCCTCCACCACCAGCATATTATAACCAATGCCTAACCGCAACCTTACAAGTTGTGACGAATTGCTGAGTAGTAGGCAAAAACCAAATGGAACAGCCAATCACCAAATGGCAAAATTCCTACTAGGCCCCTGCGCCAAGGCAGACGACCCCATGACAGGCAAAGCAAGGTCAACCGGAAAAGACGCCGGGCGGGCGGGTGATCCGATGCACTCTGCAAAGAGAAAGAGAAACCAGAGTGCACCAATATTTAAAGACCATGGTCCCACCCACCCAATTTGCAACATACAATTTGCCCCAGCAACCCGGTTATCCAATCACAATGCCAGGCAACAACTATTAACCTGCCTGGCAACAAGAGGTCTGGCCCGGTGGCCCACACCGCAACACGTGCTCTCATTTATTGGAGAACACGCTTTGCCAGATCACAAGCCGTGCCATTTTAAACTTCTAAAATTATGTAAATAATGGACTTGCTCATTGAAGGTGAAAAATCAAAGACAGAGATTAATCTATTAGAGGACAGAGTCAGATGCTGCTTCTCCTTGAAAACAGATAGTGAGGATATGTGCATTCTGCATCTATATTTATTTCTTTTGATTTTTAGCTTCCTTGGACCACAGGAGTTTATATTATGGTTGTATTAAAGTCAATTTCTCCTCAGCTGTTCTCTAACAATTAGTACTTTGAGGCAGGGGACAACAAATTTTACATTTTTAACCTAAGTGATGTTCAGGTATTTTACTTTTGCTTGTAAGACAGAACTACCGTAATCCCTCAGCACATTATTTGGGGAGATGCTAACTTGTGTGAACTAACTTCACAGAACTTTTGAGAACATTAAACACAGGGGGAAACAGTGTCTGTTTTACATTCTAATATTGCATTGATATGACTTGGGGCTAGCTTTGTTTATTTTATTTTATTTTCAGAAAAGCACTGTCAAAACTATGTTTTGAAATGGAAGAGGGGGGCATTGTGCAGAATATTTGAATTGTTTCAAAGAGGAGAGAAAAACCCAGAGCAGACTGTTAGAAAGGAACATTTCCAATACAATTTGTCACCCATGCATAAATCTTGCTGACATTTTCAGTCACTTTAATAGCCTGCCCATTTTATAAATCAGTATGAACTTGCACAGTTGCAAAAAGTGTGTATTTTGAACATCTCATTTGCATACTTTACCAAAAGCCAATGAGGCAGTGGAAGGCAACACTGGTGATCATAATAAGTGTTTGGGGAAAGGCAGAGAGATCACTAATGGTTTGCCTTTAGGGATTTCTGTACTCCATAGGGGATGAAAATGAGAAGTATTTTTCAAACAGTAGGGGGTAAAGGTTTTAAAACTAGAAACACATGGAATGATAAAGATGCTAGTGCCACAGGGTGCATAGCGGGGAAAAAATTACAATGTAAAAAATTGTAATTTCAGCATTAGGAAGTAATAATCGTGTTTCATCATTGTTATTAAAGCATGACCCTTAAAGCCACATAAATTAGATATAACTTTTGAAAGAAGTTTATTAATCTTCAATGGGAAATATTTAGAAAGTTTATAATCATGGGAAGAGCAGATTTTCAGTGAAATATATTTTTTGTTTCCTTCTTGAAGGAGACAACTTTCAGGAAAGAGGTCTTTCCTTCTCCTGCTGCATTAAAACAAACAACCTTTTATTTACTCGCGCTCGCTAGCTAATGAGAAATTCATGTACTCTTTTCTGAGCTCATCATGATTTTGTCTTGATCAGTAAAAGACTGAGTAAAAGTTTAGACATTTGCACCTTTAAAATTCGCAAAGAAGACTCATGTGGTGCCTTTAATTTAAACAAGACCAGGTAATTGGTAGTGTTAGATCATGTGGAAAACTGGAATATTGTGCCATGGTTAGTGTCTGAGTGCATAGTCAAGGTAACCTAAAGCAGACTTGTACCACATCCTGTTACCTAGGGCACATTTTGGGTTGCTTCTAGATCATGTGTCTATAGATATTTACCTTCATTGTTGCTATTCACTGTTGACATGTTTTGCTGATTGGGACATTTAATGCCAGCTTTACTTATCATGGAGGATAAGGCTATCAAAGGCATTTGGTTGGCCACTTTGAGAACAGAATGTTGGCCTAGATGGGTCTTTGGCTTGATGTAATAGGACTCTTCTTATGTTGCACTACGTACTGCTTTGCCAGCTTATTTTATTCACTATTTCACTGAGCCTGCTAAGAGTGATGCTGATTGTTCCGACATATGACTGCCTTGGTGGATAAAAGAACCGCATTCAAATTGCTGCTCAAGACATGACATCCCAACTCGCCCATCCCAATCTACCAAATTCTGATGCCGGGAAGAATGCTTGCTCTGATACATAATATGCTATCACACCAATTAGCTGGAATGGGGGTTGAAGAAGCTATTTGAGAAAGAAAATGTTGTGTTTATGACAGTCATGGATATTGCTCACAGAATAAATAGTTGAGGGTAGGGTTGTGAAGGTGGGGACAGGATAGAGATGTGTACAATTATGCACGATGTGAAGAAAATGGATAGATTCTCTTATTTGAATGTTTTTTACCTCCCTTCATTTTAAGCAGCAGATGATTGGAATAGGCTGGAGGTGGGTAGGTGAAAAAGAGAGGAAGTCATGTTATTGGTCTGATACTGCCTGTGAGCTCCCAGGTGACTGATCCTGATTCAAGTTTCAATTTTTGTATGCAGATAGGGAGTTGAGCCTAGGAAAAGGATGGGAATGGGGGTTGAAGGAGCTATTTGAGAAAGAAAATGTTGTGTTTATGACAGTCATGGATATTGCTCACAGAATAAATAGTTGAGGGTAGGGTTGTGAAGGTGGGGACAGGATAGAGATGTGTACAATTATGCACGATGTGAAGAAAATGGATAGATTCTCTTATTTGAATGTTTTTTACCTCTTCTATCTTTGTGTATATTTTCAGTTGTATCTCTTCTAATTTATGCGGTGAACCTCCTTGGGTCCTGCCCTGGGAGAAAAGCAGGATATAAAATAAATAAAATAGTAGTAGAATCAGGAGCCACCCAACAAAGGTGAAAATGTATGAGAGGAAGCACTTCTTCACACAAGGCATAGTTAAACTATGGAATTTACTGCGACATGAAGCGATGATGGCCACCAACCTCAAAGGTTCAAAAGGAGATTAGATGCTTTCATGGAGAATAAAGCTATCAGTGGCTTCTGGTCTTGATGGCTCTGTGTTGTTTCCATGATCAGAGACAGCATTTCCTTGGAATAGATGGGAGAGAGCACCAAGAAAGAACAAATGTCCTCATATCCTGCCTGTGAGTTTGCCACTAGTGAAAAACAGCGCCTTGTTAGTCTGGAGAGAGATTCACCATGAGCCCAAATTCAGATGACATGCTATGACAAATCTTGGCTTAGCTCAGCATGACACAGCAACAAAAGAGACCTGGGTGCAGCATAGTGGCAATGAGATTCTTTCTGGGAGCATGAATGTTTGTGCTGTCCCATTAAACTATAGTTTACCGGGGCATGATGTACAAACCAGACCACAGAGCTGCTACTTGCTTTCCCAATGTTTCTGTGTTTTCAAGAGAAGCACAATGATGAAAAATGTCTCCTATCAACTACAGCTCCATCCCAATAATAGCTGTGCCAGCTGAATGTATCTGTCTTTCTCTTCCACAGCTGTTTGAAGCACAGGAGCCTATTTTGTTGCTAAACTCACCTCTGTAACAACACATCCTGCTTGCTCTGAGTTCTTGAGACTACCAGTCCAACATAGAACACCAAACCTGTCATTCAGCTATGCCCATAATAATAATAATAATAATAATAATGTCTTATATAGACATTTGTGTATATAATATCTCACTATGTATATTACCCAGAACACCTGGCCATTTATGGACCGCTGTGTGGATTAAGTTCAGTAGCATATTTCACAAGCTCTGTTTCTTTAATTAACCTGTATCCCTCAACTTTCAAAAAAAGAAAAGAAAAAAGAAATCCTTCTGTTGGCTTTTCAGGCAGATGGTGTAGGTATGAGGAAAAACCTACAATCCCTTCCTTGGGATGGGATTAATTTACTCTGTCCTCGGAGCCTTTTCTGTCTCTTTAACACATCTGCTTAATATCATGCTGCATCTTAAAATCCTGTTAAACCAGCAAATCTGCTTTCTTCCATGTAATGACTATTCATATCAAGAACCATTACATCCTGCAAACAAACAGATTACAACACACCACTTTTCATCGTAAACAGACCATTTAGAAAAAGGAAGCTGGAGCACATGCATGAGAACAGGTGGGCTGAAGGGGTTTGCCAGACTGCATTTCACACCCAGAAAAACAACACACAACATACTGCAGCATCTCACTTATTCCTGTTGCCAAGAGTTAAATAAAGTCAAAACTTTTTAACAACCGGTACATCAGCTGGATTATGGTGCTGAGCATGGGGATGATAATGACACTTTAACGATTTCCCGGTGAGATTACCCCAATTTGTGTTTCAGCACAAGGTATTTATGCTTTTAAAAAGAGAGTGTCAACTGCCAGATATCCCTGCTACCTCAATTTACCACCAGGTAACTCCAACTGAGAAATGAAGAGAGAAGCACCATCTTAATTGCAGAATGTGATTTGCAATAACCTGTTAGGCAGTGTGGCAAGTCATTTTAAAGTAACAAGAAGGCTATACCGATGCAAAAGCTTAGGTGAGTAAGGCTTTCTTCAGAGCTGTATCAAATTGGACTTAGAAACAGCAACACTCATAAACTTTTGAACTCAGAGCAGATGTGGGCATTCATCGAGTGCTGCAACTGTTCTTGGACTCTACAGCTTCAAAGCAGAGGTAAGGGAATCTTGCGTCTGAGTAATCTCCACCTACCTTGTCATATATGGTATGTGTGTTTGTCCCTCCATACAGAAAGCTAGCATGTGAGAAAGGCTAGACCAGAATGAAGCTAGCTAGCATGCTAATTGTCTGTTTGTAGGAAGATCTGTTTTGTTTTGGGCAGCGGCGTAGCGTGGGTTGTCAGCACCCGGGGCAAGGGAAGTAATTTGCGCCCCCTAACCCGGGGCAAGGCAAGTAATTTGCGCCCCACGCCGTGGCGCCCCCCCACAAGCCTCTATATTCTGCGCTTGTCAGGCTTGGCTGCTGGCCCTCCGTGGCCTGGCAACGGACTCAAGAGACCGGCCGTGGCGGCGCTGGAGGGCTGGTCTGGGGCCCGAGAGAAGCCTCGGAGAGTTCTCGCTGGGTTGACCTCGCAGCCTGGGTTACCCTGCGGGGCTGTTGTGAAAGACGAAGGCGAGCGGCAGCGTGGCTTGCAGCGGAGCAAAGGGCACGACCACGGCGCCGGGACGTGCCCTTTGCTTGTGCCCCTTTGCTGGGGAGGCTGAGAGGGCGCCCCTTTGCTGCGCTCCCCCAGGAGGTCCCCCGGGAGCAGAGCCCGCTGCCTGCGCTGGCAAGGAGGATGAGCCCAGCTGGCAGGCCGGCCAGAGAGGAGCCTTGCAGGCAGCGAGTGGCTGGCTTCTTGCGGGCGGCGGCGGCAGCGCAACTCCCTCCTGCCGCGAGAGGCGGGCAGCAGCCGGGCCTTGGACCTGCAGCCAGGAGCGCTGCCTCTTCCTGCGCCCCGAGGGCTCCCCGCGCCCAGCAACCCGGGGAAAGCACCGCACTTCCACCACTGGCCCTGCTTCCACCACTGGCCCCTGAACCCCAAGGCTGAGGCTCATGGCGCGCACCCCGGCTTGCAGCTCCTCCGCCGCTGTTCCAATGGGGCATCGGCCCACAGGGAAGAGCAGGCGCGCTCTCTGTCCCCAGCTGAAGCCGAGGAGGGCTTCTGGTAGCCCCGGGGTGGGAGGCGGAGGGGGGTCGCTGGCTGCAGCCGCCTCGCCTCCGTTCTCCTCTCAAATCAGACACAGACGGCTGCTGACAGAGAGGAGAAGGGGCGGGGGCGGAGAAGCGCAGCGTGGGCAGCGGGAGGCGGCTGGGGGGGGCTCGCAAGAGAAGCGAGCCCCGCGGGACTGACCAGGTTCCTCTTCCCGGCTCCCGCAAAGCGACGTGCCCGTCTTGTGCTCTCCGCAAAAGGCGCCAGATCAAAGCGGCAAACGGTACAGATCCACACCACGCCCCCCGCGGAACAGTCGTGCCCTCCACATCACAGGCAGCTCAGAGTTAAACTCTGCGCCCGAGGCTCTTCGGCAACTCCGGAGGCGGCGAGTGCGCCCCCCAGATGTTGCGCCCGGTGCGGCCGGCACCCCTTGCACCCCCCACGCTACGCCACTGGTTTTGGGTGTTGTTTGCTGTTATTTGTGGCAGAGCAGTTTACAATCACCCTAGCCTTTGCAGTCTGAAATGATATATTCCAGTGATATTATGGGATTCAGCTGCATGTAAAGACTGGCTGGTAGTGACAGCACTGACTTCCGTGAGTTGTGGCACATGCAGAATCCAGGGGTGTGGAATGCAGGCCTGCAGCTGGCTCAAGTGGGAGGCAGGCAATACAGATGTTTGAGTGCAGCCACATGTCACACACCTTTGCACAGCCAGCCTGAGAAGGGGCTATAGTTCAAATTTGGTCAGCACCCACCCTTCTGTTTTCCATCATCATGCAGAAAAGGTAAAAGCTGGTTACCTAACAGGCTACAGTTCTGCCCTTGTGTACAAGTGCTATATATCAATATAATTCAGGGGCATTTAATTTGGTACCTTTCAGATGTTGTTAGACTACAACCCCCACCATCCCTTTGGCAATGCTGGCTGGGGCTGATGGGAGCTGGAATCTACTGACATCTTCAGGGCACTATGTTGGCTAAAGGTAAAGGTAAAGGTACCCCTGCCCGTACGGGCCAGTCTTGACAGACTCTGGGGTTGTGCGCCCATCTCACTTAAGAGGCCAGGGGCCAGCGCTGTCCGGAGACACTTCCGGGTCACGTGGCCAGCGTGACAAAGCTGCATCTGGCGAGCCAGAGCCGCACATGGAAACGCCGTTTACCTTCCCGCTGGTAAGCGGTCCCTATTTATCTACTTGCACCCGGAGGTGCTTTCGAACTGCTAGGTTGGCAGGCGCTGGGACCGAGCAGCGGGAGCGCACCCCGCCGCAGGGATTCGAACCGCCGACCTTTCGATCGGCAAGTCCTAGGTGCTGAGGCTTTAACCCACAGCGCCACCTGCGTCCCTACTATGTTGGCTACTCCTATCTAAATCAATAGATAACATGTTGACACAGGGAGGAGAACACTGCAGAAGGAGGAAATATTGACAGTTTCAAAGCAAAAAAATTTTTTAAGTGAAAGGCAAAATCCAACCCTAAGCACTTTCCCCCAAATGAGTTCTATAGGAAAGATTTAAGGAGATTCTTTACTCTTTCACTGACATCAATGGAACTACAAAGTGCTTTATATGGGGGTGGAGTGTAACAAAAAAATAGGGTTTGTTTTAATAAAAAGCATCTATTTCTCTCAAGCACCTAAGATATTGAGCTCGTCTATCCAGCTGCTGATGTTTGAGGGTGACTGAGCTGCCTAGTCATGCAAAGCAATTCATTTAGGGATTCCCGAGAGACTGTATAGTTGGAAGTCAACCTAGAATAACAGGAAAAAACAAGAATACACAGATGACACCCGCAATCACGTTAGCGCACATTGCCAAAATTCAACTGCTTGATATCACATGCCCAAGCAATCCTTTATAATAATTGTACCACCACCAGGAATCAGATCTTACAATCCTCCTCCTAGACACTGAGCTACTACAAGCCTTATATATTATTTTTGCTAAGCTAATTTAATAAACTCTTGGCGCAGTTTCCCCATTGATGAAGATGACTAGGGTTGCAATCCTAATAAAACTGAAGGGAGTCTTCTCTTCTCATGAGGTGGCCAAAGTATTGGAGCCCTGAGTGATCACTGGAAGGACAGATCGTGAAGCTGAGGCTCCAATACTTTGACCCAGTGGTATAGGTTAGGTTAAGAGACTGTGACTGGCCCGTGGCCACCCAGTGAGCTTCATGGCTAAGTGGGGATTTAACCTTGGTCTTCCAGGTCCTGGTCCTAACCACTGCACCACACTGGTTCCCATCTTCTGCACAAGTATCTGAAGATGCTCTACTACTTAGCCATAGATGGGCAAATGTCTTAGGTATGTTCTCACAATTTGACTCCACTTTGGAGGTGATAATTTGGAAATGTCAAGAAAGCAGGGAAAGGTTTCAGAACAGCTGTGGTGTACTGCAACACCTGCTCTCAAAGCATCACTTTTGATATGGTGCAATGATCACATTTACTTTGTCAGTCTTTCCAGTGCCCCAGCTTTTACTTTCCTGAGCTGTGGAAATGAGAATTGCTTCAATGAACAATTATGCATTGTAGTCAATCCAACAGATACAGGTGAGAAGTGGAAAGTTATAGTTATGCGATTCTCCACACATCTTAGTTGTAAAGCTGTAACGTGAGTATGAAGAACGAGCTTGTCTGTGACCATAGAGAATGATGCTAATAGAATATGATGCTAGGCTCAAAGCAAAGCTGACCAGGCTATTGGTATGCAGTGCTGGGGATGAGGGAATCCTATCTTACTGTGTACAATGGTGGTGGCAGCAACAGCAAAAGTTTTTCCATAGAGCCGAATGGGTTTGCAAAAAACAGAAAGCAGCTGCAGAAGCTGGCATATTGTGGCATCAAAACTGCTTACTCTCACAGATGAGATTGGCACAAATGAACAGGAGTGAATGTGGGGGTGATGGTAACCGAGCCGAGCTAATCTGCATATATTACAAAGAAAGCAGAGCTTTGCATAGCAATCCATCTCTGAAGTAGGTCCCAGGGAACACCTTTCGTTTCAGTGGGGATGGAGAAGGCAGCTGCAAACGGTTTTGGCAAGACCGACCGCTGCGCTCACATGTCACCCACTTACCGCTGATGACTCTTTGCTTGGTCCGAAGATAGTTTTGCTGCAGCAGGCGGTCCCCTCCAAATGCGCTCTTGGAAAACATCATCACACACCTTGGTATTACTCTACTGTGAGCTGAGGGGAGAAAAGAGTCATCTCCCCATTTAGAGACTCGTAATGTGGCAAAACTGCTGTGGACGTCTAACTTGCAGAATTTTGACATGGAACCGCGGGGGATGGATCTGATGGAAGGATCAGAAAAAGCATACAAAATCTGGGGTTCTGATTTGACCCTTGAGTATATCTAAATAGTTCGAATATGTCCTGTTGTTGTTGTTTAGTCGTTTAGTCGTGTCCGACTCTTCATGACCCCATGGACCAGAGCACACCAGGCACTCCTGTCTTCCACTGTCAAACTCATGCTGGTAGCTTCGAGAACACTGTCCAGCCATCTCGTCCTCTGTCGTCCCCTTCTTTTTGTGCCCTCCATCTTTCCCAGCATCAGGGTCTTTTCCAGGGAGTCTTCTCTTCTCATGATGTGGCCAAAGTATTGGAGCCTCAGCTTCACGATCTCTCCTTCCAGTGAGCACTCAGGGCTGATTTCCTTAAGAATGAATAGGTTTGATTTTCTTGCAGTCCATGGGACTCTCAAGAGTCTTCTCCAGCAGCATAATTCAAAAGCATCAATTCTTCGGCGATCAGCCTTCTTTATGGTCCAGCTTTCACTTCCATACATCACTACTGGGAAAACCATAGCTTTTACTATACGGACCTTTGTTGGCAAGGTGATATCTCTACTTTTTAAGATGCTGTCTAGGAATATGTCCTAAACCCCTTTAAATGTTTTGTTGAATGTGTCCCCCACCCACCATCTTGAGGGCATAGTTAATAATCAAGTCAGCTTTAGCTTCAGTGAAACAAATGGTGGCACCCTCTATTTTCTGGGTGCTGTAAGTTCATTCATACACCTCACATTTAAAAGCAAAAGCACCTGTGTTTGATTAGGATGATGTATGCACCTGTGTCAGGCAACAGTTCTTCCCTAGAGTTGATAAATAGGCATCGGTTCTACTTTTTGGACCTTTATAACCAGTCCTAGGACTTCACAGTAAGGAGTGTTTTAAATATCACATATAATGATGACTCACCATAGTCTATTATTGTCATCCAGACCAGCAAACAGGGTTGTTTTCTTCTTATTACTAAAGTTCATACTTGAGAAGGAGCAAAGTAATGTAATGAAAATGTAAAAAGGGGGGAATTGGCAGAGTAACGAAGACCAGGATGGAGAAGATGGAGCCACTAAAGTCACCCTTTATTGCATGCATGGCGGTCCTGTGATCCTCCAGCCGTTGGACTACAACTCCCATCATCCCTGGCCACTGGCTATGTTGCCTAGTGCTGATGGGACTTGGAGTCCAACAACATCTGGAGGACCAGAGGTTCCTGTCCCTGCTTTATTGTATACAGGAAAACGCATGTAAAAAAACAGCAAATATTTTAAAAGTACTCTAATTAGCAGAAAAGTTCAAGGAATCTGCAGCTTTTATACAGATCTTCCCTAGTAGTGTCTCGCACGGTGCATGCATACGATTTAGACAATTAAATGTGAATGTTTTTCATATTCCACAAGGTGCATTTCATGAAGGTTTTTCTTAAAATGCTGAAGATACATTAAGATAATTGCAATAGTCTAATTAGAGTTTTTCCTAAAAATGGCTTGTCTACTCATGCTTTAATAGATGAAAGATTTTAAAGGGGTTATGGCAAAACAGTTACAGTAATCAGAGAAGAAAAAGTGCTGAAGGTATCATGAAGCTTCATAATTAAACTGAAGCTTACAGCTCAATTAAATTTGAGCATCATTATGCATAAAACATCAGTAGGCATCATCAGGAGTCCAATAAAAGAGATGCTATCAATGTTAACAGCCAAAAGGTAAGGCATGATATAGATTGGACCAAGTCGTCAAAATAAAATGAAGGAAAAGTGTGAATAAATTTGAAGTCAATGGACAATCCTAACAGTCTCTAATAAGCCGATTAATATGTGTCTGACATTGCAGATCGGCTCATCATATGACATTAACATGAGCCTTGGTTTATGCAAAACATAATAAATTAATTTTGGTGAAAAGTTAGGGGTGATTTATTGAGCATGAGATAGAGAGAGAGAGAGATAGGCAGAAGACACCTTCAACTTTCATTGTAGCTTAACTTTCAGTTTTGTACAATAGTAAATAGCTCAATAGTTTTTATATTTGGGTTTGGACACATTGACCTTGATTTTTATTCTCAATTTCCCTCCCTGAAGCTTTACTCATTAGTTGGCTAATGTGGTCCTGTTTTTCAGTTTCGCTGTGTAACTCCTTTGTAAATATGTGGTGAGGACCAAATAAATACACTGTAATTGAATGGTCAAGGTGATTAAAATGAATTGTAAATATACATAATTATTCAATGTGGAATGCTCTCTCTTTCTCCTTGGTTGATGATTGTTTTGTATTAAAGTGGTATTCACAACATGCTTGCTTTATGCACCTCAGTGGAGAGAGACCTAAAATGTGTCAAGTTCTTATAAAATCTTCATGAAGAAATTACTGTGGGATTCATAGATTGTAAATGAGACATCATTGTGTTCTTTTTGTTTCATTGGATCCATTATGCAAGATTATGTCCTCAACATGAAAGTATAAAAAGGTTCTTACCTCTGAACGGGGAAAGTTTAAAACTGCATTTTGATAACAAGTGCTGCTCTTTCTGTTTAATCACACAGCCATAAAAAGTAAAGGTAAAGGTACCCCTGCCCATACGGGCCAGTCATGTCCGACTCTAGGGTTGTGCGCCCATCTCACTCAAGAGGCCGGGGGCCAGCGCTGTCCGAAGACACTTCCGGGTCACGTGGCCAGCGTGACAAGCTGCATCTGGCGAGCCAGCGCAGCACACGGAAACACCGTTTACCTTCCCGCTAGTAAGCGGTCCCTATTTATCTACTTGCACCCGGGGGTGCTTTCGAACTGCTAGGTTTGCAGGCGCTGGGACTGAACGACTGGAGCGCACCCCGCCACGGGGATTCGAACCACCGACCATGCGATCGGCAAGTCCTAGGCGCTGAGGTTTTACCCACAGCGCCACCCGTGTCACACAGCCATACTAGGTATCAATTCTGGCATCTTAAGAATTGTTAACTGGGCCCCCAACTGACAACAAAAAAATGGTGTTGAGGAAGAGGTGGCAGCGGCAATAGACATTTCAGGCACCACAGCCCTCACTCTCTTCTCATTGTGGCCTTCTAGAAATAATAACTGTTGGTCAGGATCAGACCTGAACAATATTAGGAGGAAAGTCAATGTGCTATAATAGAAAATATATGCTTGGGATTCTAACCAGTTCATTCCTCCCACCAACAAGTACAGAGAAGTTTCGGATTTTGTCATACTTTAAACTATTCCTATTTCTTATACACATTAGTTAAGAACCAAACTATATGTAATGCCAGGAGACCATTTCCCCCCTTGCTATGTGTGGGGAAGCCAGTAGAAAAAAGACAGTCACGGAACCGAGAAATTACACAAAACAAATGAAATACCGTGAAAATCCCCGAAACGAGAAGTAATCGACTAGAAATATTATCTTATAGAATGAAACTAAATAACAAAAATCAAAAAGTTTAAGGAAAAAAACCTAGAATTGAAAAAAAGCCTTAACAGGATGCCGGCTACAAACATCGTTTCACTGAACTATTCAGTTTCCTCAGAAGGAAATAGAGAAATCATAAACCTTAAATGACCAAATTCAAAGAAAGAGGGGTAAAACTCCCAAAAATTCTGAAGTATTATAATCCTAGCTCGACCTAGGTGAAGCAAAGCACAGTAATAAAGGACTGAGAACTCAAAGGTACAGTTTCTAAAAGTGAGTTTGCAAAAACAGTTTGAAAACCTAAAAGGCAAGTTTTTGAAACAGCCCAACTTGAAGAAAGCCAAGCACAGTAATAAGGAGTCGAGGACTAGGCTGTGAAAACTCTAGTATTGCCTTTACAAAAAGGTTTAAAAAACCTAAATGGCACAAATTCAAAGAAAGGAATACAAGATAAGTTGTTTTAGATTTTAAACAAACTCAAAAACAGGGCAATCCCATGGAGATGCTCTCCTGACAGTGGTGTTGCTCCTGTTTTCCAGGATGGTACATGGGACACAAGGTTGGGTCAGTGCTGGCATGCTGGCTTCTCCCAGTGTGCCCCAGAAGCCCCAAACTCACCACAGCCTTCCCCCACTGCTGTACCATCCAGGTAAGGGGCAGCAATTGCTCTGTCAGGAGGGAGGCTTGGTGGGACTGGCCTACCACCCTAGTAAATAATTGGAACCTGCCTATTAAATGAATAACTTCAGGTATCACGTCTCCTAAGGGACGCAGGTGGCGCTGTGGGTAAAAACCTCAGCGCCTAGGGCTTGCCGATCGAAAGGTCGGTGGTTCAAATCCCTGCGGCGGGGTGCGCTCCCGTTGTTCGGTCCCAGCGCCTGCCAACCTAGCAGTTCGAAAGCACCTCCGGGTGCAAGTAGATAAACAGGGACCGCTTACCAGCGGGAAGGTAAACGGCGTTTCCGTGTGCGGCTCTGGCTCGCCAGAGCAGCGATGTCACGCTGGCCACGTGACCCGGAAGTGTCTCCGGACAGCGCTGGCCCCCGGCCTCTTGAGTGAGATGGGCGCACCAACCCCAGAGTCTGGCAAGACTGGCCCGTACGGGCAGGGGTACCTTTACCTTTACCTTATCACGTCTCCAATGGGCATGATTTTCTATAGTCTACAAAAGATTCACTCACATGCACAATGAAATAGGTTTTTATTTTTCTTATTCTGATATGTACCGTATTTTTTGCACTATAAGACTCACTTTTTCCCTCCTAAAAAGTAAGGGGAAATGTGTGTGCGTCTTATGGAGTGAATGCAGGCTGCGCAGCTATCCCAGAAGCCAGAACAGCAAGTGGGATTGCTGCTTTCACTGCGCAGTGATCCCTCTTGCTGTTCTGGCTTCTGAGATTCAGAATATTTTTTTTCTTGTTTTCCTCCTCCAAAAACTAGGTGTGTCTTGTGGTCTGGTGCATCTTATAGAGCAAAAAATATGTAATTGAGAGCAGAGCCAGCCCATCACATTTGGTGTGTCAGACACAAAAATTTGACAAAACTGGGGTAGAGAAAGTTTTAAAACTAGGGAGCTGCATTCCTGTCTCGGAACCTTCTGGGACCCAAATGCCAGCAGTAGGTTTTTAACATTGTGTTTTAAATGTTGATACCCACCCTGAGATTTTAGGGTGAAGGACAGGTAATACATTAAAATAACAATAATAATGTTAATAAGAACTAATGAATAACCTGTAGCTTTCTGCTGAAATACTGTAACTTTTCATATCACAAATGTTCTGGTTTCATTGTTTCTCTATCACTGTAGCACAACAGCATTCCTCCAGATGGCAATAATGTGGTAACATTGGGGAATCATCACAGCACAACTAATAAAGCAGAATGTTGTGTGGACAGCCCAGTATATATGCATCACTAATGCGCTATTGTGTCAATGACATGCTGCACAAGCTTGGAGGGGGTGTGAATTGCCATTGATATTTAGTCTCGTAGCAGCAGCAAGCTCCAAAGAACTGAAGGAAACAAGAAAATCTCTTTATCCTCACAAAAGGTGAACCTTGATGTCTGGATCACATGTGAGATTTTCCCATGGAGGAATTATGTTTAAATTTGACATGTTTATCTTAGCTTTCCCTTCTGCCATTAAAATGTACAGGATATTGAATCCTAGGAAGAATGTTACAATAATACCCAAAGGTCTCCCAAAGTCAACAAAAGCAAGGAAATCCATAAAGCCCATAATCTACCCATCCCTAGGTTTTCCTGCCGATGCTCTGATACCTCATGCTCTGAAGATCCTATAGTTTGCTGACTTTACAAATATATATATATATGAAGGTGCAGAGGGCCATATTTCACCCTCTCTCAGAAGATGCTGTTAGCAAAGCGTATATGAGCGAGAGATGGGGGGAGAGGGGAGAATTTTATGACAGGGAAGTTATATAAAAACAAATGTCTTTTTGCATTAGTTTATACCTGAAAACATTACAATACATAGCAACTCCATGGGTTTGGAAAAAAGTTAGACAGAACTTTTTGACAGGTAGGAGAACCTGTGACCTGTTGTGGTCTTTAACTCCCATCTATCTTCTGTCAGCCTGGCGAGTGTTTAGGGGTGATGGGAGTTATAGTTCAACAACATCTAGAGGGCCACAGCTTCCCCATCCCTGTTTCGGCATCCAGGATGAGGAACCTGTGGTCCTCTAGATCAGTGTTTTTCAACCTTTTTTGGGCAAAGGCACACTTGTTTCATGAAAAAAATCACAAGGCACACCACCATTAGAAAATGTTAAAAAAATTAACTGTGCCTATATTGACTATATATAAAGTAATTCTCTTGAATAGGAATCAAATAAACACAAAGAAAGTATTTTATAATTACATCAGAAAAGTGGAGGGTGTCCCCCTGAGGAGCGCCAATCGGCGCCCCTGCTGGCCAAGGGTGGGGTTAAAAACCCTACCCCACCCATACCCAGGACACAGTCCGGCGCCCGCCTAGTGGGCGAAAATTTGACTTTTTTTAATCTTTCGAATTTTTCAATTTTTCCCACAGCACACCAGGCAACATCTCGTGGCACACTGGTTGAAAAACACTGCTGTAGATGTTGTTAGACTACAAACCCAGGTAGCAGGACCAGTGGTCAGGAAGGATGGAGCTATAGTCCTGAAGGTTCTAGAGGTCCATAGGTTCCACATTTCCTGCTGTATATATTTTGTAGAGCTTAACTAGACAATCAGAAGCAACGACTATTTGCAGTGCTGTGAACTCGTAGCTCACTGGTGCATTCCCCCCATGCCAAAGTATACCTTGAGGAGCACATTGAGACACTGGAAAATAAAGAGGCAAAGCAAGTCAGATTTGTGATTTATTGTTTGTTTTGCCCTGTCATTTCTGTCACTTTCCAATGATTTGGTGTTGTTCGGTTTTTGTTTTTGTTTAAAAAAAGGCGCTCCTGCATAAGTAAACAAAAATATTTTTCATTCATAGCTATATAACGTTTCCTGAAACATAAAGGAAACCTACTAATCTGCAATATTCATAAAGAAAAATCTACTAATCTACAATATTCAACAATACATATTATCCACATTGGGAGAAAATAAAGGGATATGTTTGCCTCCTTAAAAAATAATGATGATGATGACAAGCTAACAATGGCCACAGAAGTCACTAGTGTATTCCAAAAATTTCATGCTGTCATCATAAAAACCTGACTCTAGCAGAATCTGTCTGGAGTTGGACATAGCCTGAGTGACCTTAAATGCACATTCTGATCCCTGGTGATTGCACAAATCAAAATAATGTTTTTTTGAAAAAATATAGAAAAAATATGTAAACTGCTTAAGTGACAGAAAAATACTCTCTGGAGGATGTCATTCATTCAGGCTTTCATAACTGTCAGAGGCAATAGTTCTCTGAACTTGTCTTTTTGTTTGTGTTTAAGAGGAAACAGTGAATGTAACCAGTCACTTTAACATCCAGATTAATGAGGAAGCCAGACATCCCACCCCTTGCAATCAAAATATGCCCTTTCCACAGTCGGTTTCCACCTCTTCAACAAGCAACATAATTTACACGGTGGTAGGAAAGGTGGAACTTCTCTGAGCAGATTTTATGCCATGAAAATAAACACATTTACTCAGGAAGATGCCCTGTTGTTTTAAGACTCTTAAATTAGCAAAATGTGTGTGTGTGTGTGCTAACTTCACAATCCCACCCCTCCTGTAGCTGTTGTGGCTTGATTTGCAATCGCTAGTGGAGTATCCTGTACAAGTCACATTTGGATAACTCAAGATTCTTGTACCTAAAGAGGCTCAAGACTCTGCACAAATTAGGAATGATGGGACTGCAGCAGTATAATTCCTCTGGTTGTTCCCCTGAGCTCCTCTGGCCATCCCTCTTTGCCGGAGAACAGAGGTAAATGAGTCCACAAAGCCTGTGCTGCACCTTCTAAAACCAGCCTGCTGCCCTCAAGTATGCCAAAGGACTCTATCATGTTCCCAGTATTGAAGTTAGTTTGCTTGTGTACATGAAATGAGAGGCCGCCATCTTTGTCCTTTGCTGCAGGCAGTCAAATGTCTTGGGCAGTCTTCCAGATTAAGTGGGTGTGTAAATTGTGGTTGCCTTCCCTAACTGAAGATTTCCAGTTCCTAGGACTGACACAAGCCAGACTTCCTCTTGTGTCCGAAACTCTATATTGTTGCTGTATGGTGGTCCCACCCTATAATGTGACAAAATGGGACTCCATCTATCAGTCAGCATATGTCAAAATCCTTGGCTGTGACCACATGGCTAAAAATAACTTGATCAGATGGATAAGGGTCTTGGATAAGGCAGAACTGACTGCAGTATGGAGTAATATCTGTGCTGGAAAGCTATTATAGAAGTGGAGAAGCTTGTTGTCTGAACGATGAAAAGAGGACTCATGCAAAAAGTTTTCCAAAGCAATCTTCTAGACTAATCCCAGTTTCTGAGGTAGTATTATAAAGACAGGTTGTAAATCTGCAGAATCTCTTCCTTCAGTGGAACATCCATTCCTCGAGACTGCTCAGCTTGTATTTATTAGTTTAAGCTTTCTTTAAAACACAAACAAAACAGTATTTCATCACATTTTATTTCTTCCAAAATGATGTTCTTAAAGTACATCTTGCAGATAGATTATCTGTCCCTCACAGCAAAGGCTCACAATGGGAGTCTAATAATTGCTCTTTTTCTAATTTCACTAAATGAGTTATAATTATTTTATGTCTGTTTTATGGTTACTGAATAGTATTAACCTAAGCTCTAATTATAATATAGCTTTCAGAGAAATGTATGGACACTGAATTGATGGACTGCCAGCTTATGTAGGAACATCACATAAAGCAGATATACAGCTAATAGTTTAAGGCGTAGCCTGTTAAAATTCAGGGGCACAACTCATTCATGAATAAGTAACAGGGTGTAAATTCATTGACTAGCTTTTTATAGCACCCGTGATAGACAGGAACATGTGCTCATGATTACTACATGTAAAAACCAATGTACAGTTAAAGACAGAAATGACATTTGCTGATTTGATTGGAATTATTGATTGGAATTTGATAGCAGCATTAGTCAATAGCACGGCGATAATGACTAATATTATGTCTGCTGAGCTATTACAGGATGCATCATCCATGACTACAGAAATATTATGAATATTACCTGCAGTGAGTCTCTCAAATGTTTATTGGAATATATATAGTTCATGTTTGAATCGCAGGCAGATATCAGTGGGTGAAGCTTTCCTCATCTCTGTGCTGGGGAAAAAAAAATCACCTGCTGATTTCTGCCTGCCAAGCAGCTGTTATTTAGTTGCTTGCTAAATCTTTATACATTTTAATATATTTTTTTACCATAACTATTCAGCAGGTGACTGGAAGGAATCAACTGAACAAATATTAACCAGAAACAGAAAAATAGCAGTAAAAATACAAATAAAAGCAGTCATGAGAAGTTTGGGCAACAAGATGGATTTGCCTAGCATCTGAAATATAAGAAAGAATGTGTCAGATCAATGTGCCTCAGGAGAGAGTTGATCTCGCATAAGTAGCCACCTTGTGAAGCCAAGGATGTGCAAAAAGTAGAAAGGGATCTCAGTTAACCGGTAAATTCATATGGGAGAACTTGATGTTTCACATACCCAGGCCCCAGACTGTTTACAACATTATAGACTAAAATCAGAAAAAGATGGAAACCTGGAAAGATCTTTGCTTACTCATGAAATATCACCAGTCTGCCATATTCTGGATCAGCTCACGTTTCCACAGGCAACAGCCTGTAGAACATTATGCAGCAATCAAGGCTGAATGTTACTAGAGCCTAGATCAGGCATAGCCAAACTCGGCCCTCCAGATGTTTTGGGACTACAACTCCCATCATCCCTAGCTAACAGGACCAGTGGTCAGGGGTGATGGGAATTGTAGTCTCAAAACAGCTGGAGGGCTGGGTTTGCCTGTGCCTGGCCTAGATCACCAGTAAGGAACCTATGGCTCTTGAGATGTTGTTGGGCTTCAACTCCCAGCAACCCCAGCCAGCAGACCCAATGATCAAGGATGAGAGAAGGAGGAGTCCAACAACATCTGGAAGGTCACAGATTCTTCACCCCTGGCCTAGGGATGGAGATGCTCAATTGGATGCTCAATAAAGGGGTCATCTTGAAGCACGGCGGATGCTTCAGGATGAGCTGTTCATTGAGTGTTCATCCTGATTTGTTTTCAGGGAGATCAGCTGTCACTGGCTATCTAGCAAAGGTTCATTCTGACCTGTTTGTGGGGAGGTAAGATAACATTGCGTCAAAGCCAGTGCTATCCCACACTTTGCAGTGCCTTTTCCCATTACCTTCCTTATTGCAAAATGCTTTGCTCTTTGGGGGAAACAGTTTCATTGCAGAAGACCTCCTAAACAACTATAATTGCAGAACCTGAATTTACTGGTATGTGATTAAATCCCAGCCAAAAATAGTGACAGCTTGGAAGCGACCAAAGTCTCCGTCCATACAAAGGTGGAAGCTCCAGGTTAATGAGAAATGTGGTAGGCTGGTTTGAAAAGTGGGCATTTCAAAGGTGAATACTGACAGGAGTTATTTCTTTACATGCTTTTTTTAAATAAAAAAATAGGAGCAGAAAAGCAAGCAGCCGATGTCCAGAAAATCAGGGATCACACTAAAATACTGTAACATCTGCTCATTACTTAAAAGCACACCAGGGAGATGTAATCTACAGCAAGAATTCCTCAGAAG
The DNA here is from genome assembly GCF_964106915.1 of Podarcis gaigeae. Lineage (NCBI taxonomy): Eukaryota > Metazoa > Chordata > Lepidosauria > Squamata > Lacertidae > Podarcis > Podarcis gaigeae. The sequence continues at coordinate 101,785,132 of NC_139678.1, read as the reverse complement.
GATTTGCAAATTGTATGCAAACAAACCCAACATAAATAGATAGCATAGGTTCCATTCTGTGATAAACTATGCAGCTAAATGGGGAGGTGGGGGTAGTTATAAGCACTTGATTGTAGAAGACAGCCCCAGTTTTAGAGTTAAAAGTGCTGCTTGAATTAGCTGCAGACTAAACAAATTAAATGTGCAAAGCACACCTGGCCCTTATCTGGTCAACTGCTAAACCTTGGAGCATGAGAAACTAAATAAAACCTATCAGCCATTTCCTGGGCAATGTCTTGAACTCTCCTGCGAGTTTATTTTTCAAGACTCAGTATCTGAGGCCTAATTACTTAAAGTACCAGGCATTCATTCGAACCCAAAGGATGAAAATATAAATTGTTTACATGCTTTTTCAAGGAACAAGATGATGCAGTTTTCTTATTTTTGTGGTTTGCCTTGACATCTCTGTCCAGGTGCAGCAGCCGAAGACAGGCAAGTGACAGTTCTCTGAAAAAAAATATGGACAAGCCCATGGCAAGGTAAGTTAATCATAAGTGATGCCGGAAGATCTGACTGCTATCTACTCTGAGCTGCCTGAGTTCTTTAGCCTTTGGAAATTAGCAGACATATCACACCCATTTTCAGTTTAGTGGCAATAGATCATGGTTCCTTCCTACAGGTGTATGCTGTTATTGGACTACAGAAAATATTTGCTTTATTAAAGGGCAGCTTAACCTTTGTTTAAATCTGAGGTGAGCTAAAGGTCACTGTAATTATTTGCTGCATTATTTGTGTCACATTTGAGTTACTAGGAAGGCTGTTGCACACGCATTTGCCCTTTATTAGACAGCTGCTTAAAAAAGAAAAGAAAAGCAAGCAACAAACCTCTCGGATTTTGCATTTGGCATATATTTGGGTGGAAGCAATCACTGTTGCAAAACAATTTTCAAGACTCTCTCGGACTGTGATTGACTGAAAGTGGCATGGGTCAAGGTTCCACTTTCCCAGAGGAAAGGAGAGAGATGGGCAATTTAACATGGCAGCTCCCTCTCCGTCAGCACTTCATCCCCCACCAGTTTTGTTTTTAATGGCTAGAAGCCAAGATACAGAAAAAAGGAAGGGCTCAGAATCTTATAGGACAGAATCGCAGGCATCCACAGCAACAAACAGAGGGAGAAATGGGCTTCAATATAATATTTTAGCCCAGAGGAACAATGAGGGATGAAGTATGTAATGGAGACTGACCATTTTAAGAGATCCAGGACTTACACTTTGGCCAGATTCACACACGCTGCTAAACCATGGTTAACATTAACCACAATTAATGTTAACTATAGTTAATAAACCACAGGTAAAGCTGAGGTGCCTGGCAGATGATCACTTAAACGTTGGTTTATCATGTCACAGAATAGTTAAAAGCACCAGCAAGAGCAGCTGATCCTTGAGAGTGGTTTGAATGTTTTGCCACTGTTGGCTTTGTAGTTTTTGTGTGGTGATGACCCCTTAACAATGGTTAAGAAGGATCTCTTAAGCCATAGTTAAGCTGCTGGGCTGACTGGGTTCACACATAACGCTAAAACATTGTTTAATATAGCTTAATAAACCATGGTTTCATGTTATGTGCGAAGCAATACAGTAAGTGATGATGATAACATAAAATGGGAGTTCTGCAATATGAATAGAGACTTGCTGGGTGGACACAGGGCTTGCGGTCCCAGCAATCCCTCTAAGTGTACCTATGCAGCAGGTAAAGCACTTCTCTCAATGTGCTTGGACCAAATACAATGTTAAGGTAAAGGTAAAGGGACCCCTGACCCTTAGGTCCAGTTGTGACCGACTCTGGGGTTGCGGTGCTCATCTCGCTTTATTGGCCAAGGGAGCCAGTGTACAGCTTCCGGGTCATGTGGCCAGCATGACTAAGCCACTTCTGGTGAACCAGAGCAGCGCACGGAAACGCCGTTTACCTTCCCACCAGAGCGGTACCTATTTATCTACTTGCACTTTGACGTGATTTCGAACTGGCAGGAGCAGGGACCGAGCAATGGGAGCTCACACCGTTGCGGGGATTCGAACCACCAACCTTCCGATTGGCAAGCCCAAGGCTCAGTGGTTTAGAGCACTGCATCACCCACCACAATCTTACCTGCCACCAAATTCAGTCTGACAGAAGTCACCATGAAGTTGTTACAGTAAGTTGCTGGGCGATTTGGAACAGCCCTGAACAGATGCCTGCTTGACAACAGTCACATTCACTGCCTGTGGAGCTAAAAATTACAGCAAGCTGTGTCCCTAGCTGGTTTGGGGATACCCCTTGTTATGGTGCCGGTCAAATAAATGTGTCCTGCTTCTCTCCTTCACTTAGATTCAGGTGGATGGCTAGGGCAGATTGGAAGGGCCTTCGCACAAACACATGTGTGTGCAAAAGTACAGGCCTGGCTGAAAAGCTTAAAACCTGCTGCCACAACATGGGAGATGGATTTGAGAAAAGGGAAATTGAATTGGCCCCACCCCATAGCTTGACCAATCGTGTTTAGGAGTGTCTAGGAGCTAGGTGGAGTCAGCTTCCATTTTGACTTGAAATGTTGGTTTGGGGCTTCTCAGAAGTACATAAAGGCAAGAAGTAGGTGGGGGGCATGCCAGCCCACAATGGCACCCACCCAAGAAGTGCTGGAACTGCGCTAAAGTGCAAAATCTATGTTCATTGCTCCACCCACTTTTGCCTCTGGCCCCGCCCACCTCTCGAATGTGGCCCTTGGAAAGTGGCCCAGAAGGAAATATGGCCCTTGGGGTGTGACAAAGGCTCCCTCATCCCTGCAGAAAAGGGAGCCATCCAAATGGAGTGAATAAACTCCACTGTCAGAGGAGGTCTGGCCGTGAATCTTGGGGTAGCAAGGAAGGACTTGCGCTGTGAGCAGGTGAGAGCTGAACATGGTATTAATCGCCAGTGGTGAAGCCAGCCTTTCTGTTGCAGGTAGTATGGATGGCTGCATTTAGTACCTTCTCAGCTGGAGATAGCTGTAATTTTCACAATAGAAAGCCTGCCTGCTGACAAGATCACCCTTTATTTTCATCGGTATTGATTTGTAGCACTGTTTCTGGTCGAATGCTTACCGCTTGAAAAACGTTAGATTGTGTAAATAAAGCTGCCACCTCCACCTTCAGATAATAGTAAGGGACTGAGTTAATGATAAGGGGGAGGAGGAAATAAAGGAGACCATGCCAGCATTAAATTCTAGTATTTATATGTCTGACAGATGCCATGTGAGCTCCCCACCTTGTAATATCCACGTGCCACTATAACCACTAATAGTACAAATTAAGGTATCATGCTGTTTAGTTCTAGGGCTCTGGGTGAAAGTATCGCTTCTATGCCATTTGTGTAGTACTGTGACTGTAGCTGTGACCTCATGGATAATGAACTGCTAATCTTATTTGGGACAGACCACTAGTAATTTGGCATGGATGCTGCTATTTTATTAGAACCGAGCAAACGTTTAACTACCTAGGATTCACCTAAAGTAGATCCATTTAGGTCATGCTGAGAGGAAAAAGGCCTAATTTAGTTGCAATGGATGCTGGACTGTGGAAGGCTTGCAGGGGAGGGAAAAAAACAAATATGCTAAAAGGCTTTCAGGAGATGGAATCTAATTTTGGATTTATACAGGACCAGCATGGGATGTGTGAAAGGTATACACTCCAGCTTACTGCTTTGCAAAGATGTGGCTATTCCTGTTGATAAAAAGACGGTTTTGTGTTTTTTGTGTGAATCTGGAGAAATAGCCCTCAGTGCCATGGTAGAAGTTCTAATTCCACTATTGGTTATTTTTCATTTATAAACACTGAATTCTGAGGTTAAAATAGGAATAGTCACATATCAAACAGACTGCTGATGTTTATTCATCTGCACCTCACAATCTGAGATTGGTCCGCTGAGAATCTGATGTTGCTTCCGAGAATCTTGAAGACTCCTGATGCTCAATGAAAAGTTGAAGGACTTGCCATATTGATACTGCCACCTGTATCTGCACATAGATATATTGATAGTCATGTTGATAGGACAAGAGACAACTCTGGCTAGCAGGGTTTTCTATTTAGTTATCTTGCTCAGCTATATCCCCCTGCTGCTCAGTTGCTGGGGGAGATTACCAGATTGAGATAGCACAAGACAGATACGTCCTTGTTGCCTCCTTCCTTCTTAGCATGACTTCAAGACTAGCCAACCTTGTCTTCCTACACTGTCAAATGCCAGGAAGGAGTCTTCGGAAATCATTACTATATTAAATAAGTAAATAATAAATCATTTCCAAAATGGCTTCTGGCCCAGGTTTGTAAGAGAAGAGAGGTTTCATTGCCCAGGTGCACAACCTGCACAGGAGATAGGGAGAGGGCCATTCTGGTTATTCTCTTGGGCCTCCCAGCAGCTTGTTCAACATCTAAATGTTGGAACCACTGGTTCATTTGGAGATTTCTGTGAGTAACCCCAGCTCTATCTCTCATTTCTTGTCCTCTGATCCCCAGGAGGCAGTAGCAGTTATAAACCTCTGTTTGAGGGCAGCATTAGAACTAGATGGGGATGGACTTAAACTTAAGCTTAACACAGATATTGCAGGTATGGTTGGTTTGCTGATCTTGACAATCTTGGGGTACAAAGTTTGCTCTGGGTCTGATTGCAGCCCTCCTAAATCTGCAGGTATGTGACCTGGAGTTACTCCTGCAACTGCTTCTTTTTCTAGATGCTCAGGTGGGGCCACTGGCCAGGAATACCTTTTACCAGAGTCATTTGGTAAGCTAGCCTGGAGAAATCTCACTGGACCCCAGTCATGCATGCCTAATTTTCATCTCCATGGATTTTGCCTCTCTTATGATAAATTGTTGTTTCCATTGTTTTTGTGACTGCTTAGTTTTTTTATCGTATTAATTGTGGAATGTCTTCCATACACTCAGTGTGGAAATACAGTATTATAAATAATATAATAAATTAAAAATACCACTGAAAAGCCTTAATGGAAAATTAAAAAAATAACCAAGCTTCTGTTTGTTCTGACTGCGCAACTTCAAAAAAGAGCTGATGTTCACATTTTGGTGAAAATTCAGAGATCAAGCATTTTAAGCCCCTCTGGTGTTCAAAACTGGCACATAAATGGTACATGTTGGTCCTTCTACAATTGTGAACATCTGCTTTGATGTACCTGTTTTGCAAAATGAGCAGTTTCATTTTAAACACATAAAAGAACAAGGGGAAAAATTATGTTCACGTGTGGGAGTCACGATCATGAATTTTCTTGACATGCTGAAGAAGAAGAGGAGATATTTAGATTTATATGACTAGGATGTTAACTTGAGTAATCCTGCTGTTAATTGGTCTTGCCTTTGCCTTAATGTGTTCCTTTAAACAACATCCATGTGAAAGTCATGAAAGATAAGATAAAAGACTGCTGCAGCTTCTATCAGGGATTGTATTACCCAGACCTCCACAGGTCAGGAGAGAGAATTACTCTTTGGAGACACTGATGGGAGCAGAGCAAAGCTAGAGAGACATTTCTAAAAGACCTCACGGCAGGAGATAATGACTTACCACTGTTGGGTTTCTATTGACATTGATCCTTTGTGTGGAAGTTCAGAATGGCAGTGCACAGTAACTCCTTCACATGTGCACATAATGTGGGATGTGAAAAGTTTTTTTATTATTTTAAAAAATCCAGCCTACTTTTTGAAATGATGGTTTGTTTTTGGTTTTAAAAGGTAGTCAACTAACATGAATGAAAAATTGGATCAGAGCTTAACAGTGAAAGATGGAGGATGGAAATAATAACCATCATAATCAGGAGATGCAGAAGTTTTGATGTGACTTGTAAACATTTAAAAATCCACTGCCAAATACTATGTTAAAAACTGATACAGTATGGATGAAAATGTGGTCAAGCTATAGAACCAATCTGTCCATCACAGGACTCCTTCAGATGATCATTTTACTGAAAATTGGGCATTCAGGGTGTTGAAAGCTAGCAATACCTAGAGCAGGCATAGGCAAACTCAGCCCTCCAGATGTTTTGGGACTACAATTCCCATCATCCCTTACCCCCTGGTCCTGTCAGCTAGGGATCATGGGAGTTGTAGTCCCAAAACATCTGGAGGGCCGAGTTTGCCTATGCCTGACCTAGAGGGCAGCAAGTTGGGCGGAAGCTGATCTACACTGTTAATGGGCTGACAAATACAGAGACAGGAGTGACACAGGGCTGTAGCTCAGTGGTGGGGCATCTGCTTTGCTTGCAGGTTCAATCCCCGGCATCTCCAGTTAGGGCTGAGAGAGATACCTGCCTCAGATCCTGGAGAGTCAGTATTTGTCACTGCAGTCAGTTTTGAGCTTGATGAGCCAATGGCCTGACTTGGTATAAAGCAGCTTGCTATGAATTTCAGAGGAGAATTTCAACATGACACTGTCATTTTCAGCTGCAGCCCCACCTTCACCTCCTCCTCCTCCTCCTCCTCCTCCTCCTCCTCTTCTTCTTCTTCTTCTTCTTCTTCTTCTATTACTTGTAGCTGAGTAAGATTATCTTCTATAAACATGGTTTTAACAATGAGTCCATAAGGGACTGTGGAGGCCAATTCTGGACCCACACATCTTTCCACAGTGGGGACATCCTCTTAGCACGTTTCTCCCTTGCGTCCTGAGTTCGTGTCTTCAAAGCCCATGACACCTTTGGTAAAGGCTGTTCTCCAGTTGGAGCGCTCACAGGCCAGTGTTTCCCAGTTGTTGGTGTTTACCTTCACTTCTACCTCAAGGTCACCCATGAGTCTGACAATGCTAGTGAACTGCCAGTCTGTGTAGGCAATATTGAGCTTGATGTGGGTCAATGCTCTGGATGTGAATCAATGTTCTGGCTCTATATAAGGCATCTCCCTTTGTTCCTTACGTTCTTAAGAGAGTTGGGGGAAGCCACTTCTGACCAGGCTTTAAGTTGTATGACATCTGTATATTTTTGGCATCCCCCAAAAGCTGTAATCCTCTTGACTGTATTGTGTCCCCCCACACTCACACACCAATATATCACCTGTGCACTGTGCATTCCTTTATTTTGTTTGTAAACTGTGTTGAATATTTGGCTGTGAAGGCTGAAAATAAATAAAAGTTCCTGTCTGTCAAAAGCAGTGAGAATAAAAACATTTTGAAGCCTGACAATCATCAACTGAAATGAATTAAAGATAAAACTTAAATTTTAATTGTTGCCTTTCTCCTCTCCGAATGTTTTCTTTAAATGCAAATTCTTGGCTGGCTATATTAACCTCGTATAGTCCGGTTGTCCGTCAAGTGCATCATTTCTTGAAAAGCATTTTTTTAAAATTTATGCAAGGCATAGCATTTGAGCAGCTTTCTTAAATCCCAGTAGAACATATGATTCAGGAGAAGTGATGGATGCTGTCCTTAGATGCTGATACAGTGCAAGTCCTACTCATTTAAGGACGACTTTCACTGGAGATCGGCTTGGTGAATTGCGTTGCGTTCTTTCCACTTGTATGCTATTTCAAATTCAGTCCCATTATGTAAACAAGATTTCATGTTCTGATAAGGTAAAGTTCTGCTACATCTCTCTCCAGGGAACCATTTATGCTCATTACGAGCTTGATTCCCACCCCCCGACACTAGATAGGACATTCCAATCTCACCGCCCCCTACTTACTGATACAGAGGAACTCCGGCTTGGTCCATCACACTGGTTGAGGCTGTAAATAATAGTTACGTTCCTTGCCTTCTAATATTAATTACGTTATACAAAGACCATTCTGTTGGGAGCAGTGCCGAAGCAATCGTAAATGAAATAGAGCGACTGTAATGAAGTGGCCCGGGCAGACTTCTCCAGTTTGCATGATAAACATTCCCTTTCTGTCTCTGAGATGGGACCAAGGTAAACGGAAACAAGGATTAACGGACAGTATGCTACTTTACCACACACACACACACACACACACAGAGAGAGAGAGAGAGAGTTCTCAAGCGCAGTGAGAATAACCAAAATACCACCACCCATGTTTACAGTGGGCAAAGTCAATTTATTAGAGCGCTTCATTATGTAGCAGAATCGCTGCCAATGGTAGTCTCCCAGTCAAAGTAAACAGGCATAAAGTGTTCCACATATACAATTTGTGGTGAACAGTTACTTTGCTATTTATTTAATAATTGACCATAAATGGAGTCAAAGTGCAAAAGGGAGGGGGAGGGGGAACCTTGAAAAAACCAGCACACTAAGGGCTTTTTGAAAGATTGATAAATAATGTGGAATCTCAATTAGGCTTTAGAAGGAATGCAGATATTAAAAATTTGGTCAAGAATCTAATTAGCTGGAGGTAATTAAACAGTCTCACACGGGGTCATTAATCTTTTCCACAGACCTTTGATGTTTTGCACACTGTCTTCTAGTCATTAATAAAATTCATAACACTCCTCTTTGTGGTGTTTTATCATCCTGTTTTTCTCTGTAAGAGCATAGAGCAAGTGTCATTGTATCACGAGGGCCTTACTTTAGTTAATTTCTTTCTTTCCCCCCTGCTTCTTCAACTTAACCCTTTCTTAAACAAAAAGAAAATCAATCTAGGCCACAAGTTGAAAAGAGATGCCTCTGATCTATATATTGAAGCACAGTATGTGTGTCTCATTTCCAAGATGCAGAATATAGGAGGTCCCAAGAATCTGCAAACTGTAGATTTTGATTTATGCTTTATTTTATAACCAAGTCCCTATTTTTTTTTTTAAAAAAAAATCAGTCCCTTAACAAAACATTAAGGGGGGTGGTAATTTCTTTGATTTTAGGCTATAACAAGGATCTTGTTTGAGTAAAAATATAAGCTGATCTGCAGCCTTCACTAAACGTACAGGAGAGTTAAAAGTATAATTACATCTGGAATGCAAAGCTCAGCCAATTAGGGAAAAACTAAAAATACTGACTTTGACCAAGTTCTTTGCACAAGATGCAGTTAAGTTCTGTAGAAGAGTCGTACGTTATTTCAATATATTTTACATACAAGTGGTATCCCTAATGCAACTTACTGGATTTGCACTTACCTGCTACTGAAGTAGCTGCACCACACTGGTTGCCATTCAAATCCTTGAACATTCCCTCTCCAAATTGGCTCAGTCCATTGTACAATGTTGCTTTACTTTCTCTATTTTACTTTCTCTATTTTAGGGGGGGGGGCATGCAGATGTTATAACCCCTTAGAAAGAAGAGCTGGGTTGTTTGCCCAATGTAGCTCTAACCTGCAATTGTGCAACTTTGTTTCTTATGTGACACAAGTAGCTCATTAATTAAAGCCTGTTGAGTCCCCATGCAAAAAGAGTAATGCCACTTAACATGTATATTGTATAGTTGTTTTCATCTTCAAAGCACTTTCCAGTTATTAATTAAAGGTCTGAGTGTGGCTTTTAAGCCACAGCTCATATGCGGGGCGGGGGCTGAAGGCTGCAATAGAAACTCCCAAGGGGGAAATAGTGACTGACTCATTCAGAATCCTCCTGCGAGGAGCAATTCAGTCCGTTGAAGCAACTTAGCTGCTATTTTAGAGGTTTTAAAAAATGCAAAGACGGGGATTCTCCAACTTTGTAACAGATCAGATCAACAGTAAATTTGTTCGGCTCGGTTCAAGAATAGGTGAGACAGAACAAAGGCATTAATTATGATTATTGTGAGTGAAGACACACATAATATATAAAGAAGCCTTTCAGCACTTTCTTCTGGCATACTGAACCAGAAGTTGTGTTTGCCATCTGAGGCTGTTCTCAATGTGCCATATCAGCACAACAGGCCTTTTTTAGTGGTGGCTCCACAACTGTGGAATGCTCTTTCCACCCAGTTGTACCTGACCTATCTTTACCATTTTAAGGCCCCAGGCAAATTATTCTTTTCCTCAAGGCTTGTGACCTCTTTCTTGCTTGTGTTTTAGTGGGGTGAGAGATGCATTAGCTGTCTGCAGACAGCTTTCCGGGTCATGTGGCCAGCATGACTAAACTGATTCCGGCGCAACGGAACACTGTGATCGAAGCCAGAGTGCACGGAAATGCTATTTACCTTTCCACTGCAGTGGTACCTATTTATCTACTTGCACTGGTGTGCTTTCGATCTGCTAGTTTGGCAGAAGCTGGGACAGAGCAACAGGAGCTCACCACTATTGCACGGATTCAAACTGCTGACCTTCCGATTGGCAAGCCCAAGAGGCTCACTGGTTTAGACCACCGCGCCACCCACATCCCTATATTTTATGAGTGGGGTGGGGTTAAATATTCATTTTATTCTGATTTTTGTACTTGGGTTTAATGCTTGTTTCACTTTGTAAGTCACATGGTGTCAGTTTTAACAAATGACAAAATAATATACTAATGAACTGAGTGCTGTTTTTTTGGGCGGGTACTGAATTTAGCATACTGGTTTGAACCAGCCAGCCAGTCTTTTGCCTGTGCATCTGTGGGCCATTTTAAATGGAAGCACTAGGTGGTTCACACAACATGGTAAGGCAAACTATGGCTTACCATGCAGGTGTTAATGTGCAGACTCCCAGAGAGGAGCTCGCAGCCATTTTGCTTTTCCTTGGACTTTTCCACACCTGCACCACCCTGAGCCATGTCAAGATTTGGCTTAGCCTGTCATCTGAACCTGGTTCCACTTTTTCCTTGCTAACCACAAGCTGTGGCTTAACTTAGTGTGGCACAGGAGTAACAAAGACCCAGGAGCAAAGTAGATGTGAGCTCCAGAAACCTGAATATTTGAGGCACACTGGTAAACTATGATTTGGTTTACCATGTCAAGGAAACCAGGCCACTATGGTGAACTAAAAAGCCCTCTCAGGACAATTTCTCTATCAGGTGTGTAAACCTTTATTAAAACAAAAAAGAATATTATCTGCTAATTTTCTAATTTTGACTTTTGCATATGCAGTTTTAGGATGCCGGACATCTTCGTATCCAGAAGCTTCTTTCTAAAAGCTGAGAAGTCAAATCTTTTTGGCTTCAGTGTCATCTCAGGATATCCTGCTTCACTGTAAAGGTAACCAACAAGTAGCTGCACACAGAGAAACATACAATTCTGCAACCATTGTAGCATTTCCTGCCCAATGTTCCTATCAGAAAGAGCTAATAACTCTCTCTCTCTCCCCTGTCCCTGAACAAAAGTAAAAGTCAGACTGAAAGTTATGTTTGCACGACAATTTCCTTAGTAAATGTAGTTATAAAAAGTGGACTAAAGAGGGCAGGAGATACTCTTTGGAGAAAAAAAAGTGCAAGTGGCTGCATAGTCAGACTGGATGAGGAAACAATAATATACATTGCAATATATGATAAAGTGATTTATTTTCAATAAAAATCTGTAAAACTGCTTTAGTTACTTTGACATCTTGATTAACTGAGTTTCAAAGATATCTATGTGTTGAACCTTCTTCATGCTGATTGTTTCTAATACTTTATTGCATCTGGTATTGAATATGTATGCATTTTAAAAAAACAAATACGAAAGCATCTGCCCTACTGTAGTTTTACTGGATTTGTCAGGGACAAAGTAGATTAATTTTAGGCCTCAGCCAGGCAACATTTCTGTGACAGTAAATGAAATCCAGGGTCCTTCACTGTTCATTTCCCACCCACTATCTTATTCTTTAGGCATTATTAGATGGCGATATGGTCAGGAAGAAAAATCCATTTCCTCCAATATCATTGAATTCCTTAAAAACAAAAAAATACCCTACCAACAGCACCACCCTAGAAAGTTTCTATATGTGTCATTTGGTGGGTGTGGGGGGGGGGGGAAGAGAGAGAGAAGGAATGAAGTTTACCTTGAAGTAGTATAGAATCTACTCCTTTTCAGATCCTGTAAGAAGAATAAAAAATTGTGTAGCTTTGCATTTGTATCCTGGGGAGTTCTGTAATAACATCTACGTGACTTTTAACAGCTTTGTCCATCAGTAATATATCCAGTACAGTGGTACCTCCGGTTGCGGACAGGATCTGTTCCAGTCGGATCCCGAGGTTTTCACAACCAGAGGTGCCTGTTCTGCACATGCACGCAGTGCACTAGAGTGCTTCTGCGCATGTGCGTGGCACTGTAGAACGCTTCTGTGCATGCACGCACGACAAAACCTGGAAAAATACTTCCGGGTTTGCTGCGAGTGTATCCCGAAGGATACGTAACCAGAGGTGCACGTAAGTAGAGGTACCACTGTATCTACAAATATGGGTTCCTTTTTCCATCATCTTTCCATTTGTTATTCTAGTGTGTCTCATAAGCCTTTCACACAGCACTAATTAAATGCCATCTTGAAACTATACCACCAGAGCACTAACTGCATTTCTGCAAAATGGGATCCTCATAACAGAGGGTCCTGGTTGTGCGCGGGACCCAAGAACTCACCTGACAGGGTTAAAATGGGGGGGGGAGGAGCAAGAAGTCCTGGCCATTTCCCTGGGATCACACCAGGCAATTTTAGCCAATAGCCAGTGGGTGGGGTGATACCAGGGGCTTTAAAAATGGCAGCGTGATGCAAGCAGGGGCACTTGCTTCACACGGCTGAACACCCGCCCACCCTCCCTAATTTAGGTAGAGTCGCTTGGCCTTGCTTTTGTTTGGGTTGCCTGTTTTGGAACAGGGGCTGGGTAGGAATTTTTCCATTTGGCAGATTGACCTTAGTCATTTGGTTTTCACCTACCCCTTAGCAAATCGTCTCAACTTGTAAGGTGGTGGCTAGGCATTGGCTCAGTTGGATTGTGGGGGAGGGGAGGTGCGACCATCACCTGCCCCTCCAGGTGCTGGGTATTCCATTAAAGGAATCTGGGAGTCCTGGATCTTGTCTGAAGTCCACTTGAGGGGCTAGGGCCATGCCAGGACCACAGGAACCCCAGGGTGACCTTAGGTTGGTACCCTCATCGACCTAGCTCCCTCGTTTGGTTTACCCCATTGGACTGCCACCCAGAGAGGTGGAGTCAGTTATAGTGGGAAGTCAATGCCTTAGCCAATATTGCTCACATGATTGTATTTCAATAAAGCTGTGGCCAAAATTTGCCCCAAAACTTAAACTAATATAAGTGTCCGTGTGTATTTATTTTGGGGGTGGGTCTTGGGGCCTTGAGACACAAATGGTTCTGACCAGCCAGATACATTTCTCACCGCACCATCCTTTCCCCCAAGAAATCCAGGGCCACATTAATTAGCTTATCCTTCTTATGAAGAACTGTGCAATAATTATGAACAATTATCAGAGCTCTGCTCCTGTGAAGAACAGTTTTCTTTTCTTTTTTAAAGAAATGGGGCTTCAGTAGCTCTGGCTGCTGCCATCAGCACATGCCTTGGTCACGTCAAGGTTGGGCTTCCACAATGCACTCTGTATGGTGCTGCCTTTGAAGACTGTATGGAACCTTCTATGGTGTAATGCCATAGTGGTGTAGTGGTTAAGAGTTAAGAACGGTAGTCTCGTAATCTGGGGAACCGGGTTCACTTCCCCGCTCCTCCACATGCAGCTGCTGGGTGACCTTGGGCCAGTCACACTTCTCTGAAGTCTCTCAGCCCCACTCACCTCACAGAGTGTTTGTTGTGGGGGGAGGAAGGGAAAGGAGGATGTTAGCCGCTTTGAGACTCCTTCATGTAGTGATAAAGCGGGATATCAAATCCAAACTCCTCCTCTTCTTCTTCTTCTTCTTCTTCTTCTTCTTCTTCTTCTTCTTCTAATACACAACTGTAATGGAGCAGGCTGTGTGCAGAGCACATAAGTCCCATTTTGCACCATTTTTCCTGGCTCCCCACTGGTTTCTAGGCACAATGCAAAAAGTTGGCTCTGAGCTTTTATGCTGTAAATTTTCTGATATCAGAATATGTCAGGAACCATGTTTTGCTATATCAGGAGTGGGAGACTCCCTCCCCCCCCAGATTGGGGGTTATATTCCCATCTTGGTGATCTTCCAGTAGTGGGCAGGACCAGAAACAAAAGTAACAAATGTAAAATTTACCATTGTGCAGTAAACAATTTTGTATACCTGTTTTCACACCCCTTTTTCTCTATCCTCCAGCTAGGGAAGCAAGATAGATTAACAGAGTTCAAAGACACATTCCAGTCAGGCCAAAACACTCAAGGAAAGTCTGAAGCAGCAATGTTGAATGGTGTGGCCCAGGAAGAACAGATGTGGGGTGTGGGTGTGTGAGAGAGAGAGGTTGCTAATGACTTGTGAGCATCTCTTCAATATTAAAGAACTTTGTGACAACTTTGAATGCTTCACAACAATCTCTTCTGTGACTGATTCTTTTCAAGACTGCAGCTCTGCCCATTGCCTTTTCTTTGAAGCAAGTCCCATAATGACTATGTGAAAGATGGTGGGATCAGAGCCTGGAATCGTTTAAAAAGAAAGAAAGGAAAAAAGAACTTGGATATGAACTATATTTATTAGTTTTGGGGATGACCCCATGAGCGCATATCTTTGACCTTGCTAACAGTTTTTGAAATATCAAGGCTATTTCCTCTTTGGAAGAAATGGAGGCAGTGAGAGATTTTACCTTCTTGTGCTCCGTGATCAGTGCAGATGGTGACAGCAGTCATGAAATTAAAAGATGCCTGCTTCTTGGGAGAAAAGCAATGACAAACCTAGTCAGCATCTTAAAAAGCAGAGACATCACCTTGCCAACAAAGGTCCATATAGTTAAAGCAATGGTTTTCCCAGTAGTGATGTATGGAAGTGAGAGCTGGATCATAAAGAAGGCTGATCGCCGAAGAATTGATGCTTTTGAATTATAGTGCTGGAGGAGACTCTTGAGAGTCCCATGGACTGCAAGAAGATCAAGGCTACCCTTTCTGAAGGAAATCAGCCCTGAGTGTTCACTGGAAGGACAGATCCTGAAGCTGCGGCTCCAATACTTTGGCCACCTCAGGAGAAGAGAAGACTCCCTGGAAAAGACCCTGATGCTTGGAAAGATTGAGGGTACAAGGAGAAGGGGACGACAGAGGACGAGATTGTTGAACAGTGTTCTTGAAGCTATGAACCTGAGTTTGACCAAGCTGTGGGAGGCAGTGGAAGACAGGAGTCCCTGGCGTGCTCTGGTCCATGGGGTCACAAAGAGTCAGACACGACTAAACGACTAAACAACAACAACAATTTCCTCTTCATTTTTACAATGTGCTGAACAGGGGCTGGGGGGGGCGGCAGAAGGGAGGAAAATACTTCTCTGAACTAGTTGCTCTTCAATTGGAGTCTTTCTTAGGCCACAGGTGGGTGAAAAAGTGACTGCTTATTGATAACTGAGGCCCCAGTATTTAATCTGACTGGGTTGGGAGCCAGATTGACATGGAACGGGCACTTGGGCCGGGTGGGAATACAGGAGCTGTGCATGACATTATTATTCCAGGAAACTATAGCATGCTGTGGTCTCTTTTCAGTGGACTGGGGGCTCCTCTGAATTCCTATTGAGCCCTGTGCTCATCCCTGCCCAGGTGAGTATAGGCCCTTCATCCATGTTATTCTTGAATTCACATTATTCAGTGGATTTTGTGCCTTTTATTAGTATTAGACCACTTTGACTGGATATCCCCAGCCGATGTGGACAGACTCCTCCGAGCTGGAAAGCCCACCACCTGTCCTCTCGACCCGTGCCCGTCCTGGCTGATTAGAGCGTGTCCAGACGAGGTGCGGGCCCCCCTGGGGGATATCATCAATCTGTCCCTTGGCACCGGGACATTCCCAGGGGAACTGAAGGAGGCAGTGGTGCGCCCGCTCTTAAAGAAAACATCATTAGATCCTTTAGATCTATCCAATTACCACCCAGTTTCGAATCTTCCATTCCTGGGTAAGGTGATTGAGAGAGCGGTTGCTGAATAGCTTGGTAGGTTTCTGGATGAAACATCAGCTCTGGATCCATTCCAGTCCGGCTTCCGCGCTGGTCATGGGACCGAGACGGCTCTGGTCGCCCTAACAGATGATCTCCGCAGGCAGCTGGATCGAGGTGGGTCGGGGCTGCTTATTCTTCTAGACCTGTCAGCAGCCTTCGACATGGTCGATCACGAACTCCTGGACCACCGCCTTGCCGACGTGGGGATCCAGGGCACAGTCCTTCAATGGCTGTGCTCGTTTCTCTCTGGTCGGGGACAGAGGGTGGCGCTTGGGGGGGGAATTGTCATCCCGCCACTCCTTGGTGTGTGGTGTGTCCCAGGGTGCAATACTCTCCCCGATGCTTTTTAACATCTTTATGCGCCCCCTCGCCCAGCTTGTCTGGAGTTTTGGGCTGGGCTGCCATCAGTATGCTAATGACACCCAACTCTATCTGTTAATGGACGGCCACCCAGACTCGGCCCCAGACACACTGATCAGATGCTTGGAGGCTGTGGCTGGATGGTTTCGTGGGAGCCGGTTGAAGTTAAATCCTTCGAAGACAGAGGTCCTCTGGCTGGGACGGGACGACATGGGACTGAGGGGGCAACTCCCATCTCTTGCGGGGGTGCAATTAGTGCCAGCACCGTCCGTTAAGAGTTTGGGTGTAATCTTCGATACCTCCGTCTCCATGGAGGCGCAGATTGCAGCTATAACAAAGGCGGCATTTTTTCATCTCCGCCAAGCTAAGCAGTTGGCTCCTTACCTCTCTCGCCCTGACCTAGCCACTGTGATCCACGCGACGGTCACCTCCAGACTGGATTATGGTAACTCGCTCTACGTGGGGCTGCCCTTGAGACTGACCCAGAAACTCCAGCGGGTGCAGAATGCCGCAGCGAGACTCCTTACGGGGTCTTCGCTTAGAGATCACATTCATCCGGTGCTATATAAGCTGCACTGGCTCCCGGTGGAGTACAGGATCAGGTTTAAGGTGCTGGTTTTAACCTTCAAAGCCCTATACGGCCTAGGGCCCTCGTACCTACGGGACCGCCTCTCCTGGTATGCCCCACAGAGGAACTTACGGTCTTCAAATAAAAACACCTTGAAGGTCCCAAGCCACAGAGAGGTTAGGCTGGCCTCAACTAGAGCCAGGGCTTTTTCGGCTGCGGCTCCAACCTGGTGGAACGCTCTGTCACAAGAGACAAGGGCCCTGCAGGACTTGACATTTTTCCGCAGGGCCTGCAAGACAGAGCTGTTCCACCTGGCCTTTGGTCAGGGCACAGCCTGACTCCCTCCTTTGGCAATCTTTACAAGACTTTAGTTTATGGTTGCCATTAATTTTGATTTTAATTCATTTTTATAATGTTTTATAATGTTGTACTGTTTTAGTGTTGTTAGCCGCCCTGAGCCCGGCTTCGGCTGGGGAGGGCGGGATATAAATAAAAATTTTTATTATTATTATTATTATTATTATTATTATTATTATTATTTTGTCAACCTTACACAAAAGCCAGTGCTCCAAAGCCATGATGGGGAGCCTGTGGCCATCTATATGTTGCTGGATTCCAGCTCTCATCAGCCCTAGCCAGTAAAGCCCATGTTTTGGGATGATGGGAGATGGAATCCAACAAGTTCATGGGAAGGGTGTTTCCACCTGCTCCACCCTTTGCCCTTGGAAGCTGCTGCAAGAAAGAGACTATGAGTCACATCCTGGGATGGGTGTTTCTAGGACAAAGGTGAAACTGTGAAGCTCGCTTGTTATCTTTGTTATTGGGTGCTGCATGCTATTTAAGTAATCTTGTTATATTTATAGTATCAAAAATGGGGAGGTTTCTTTGGTACGTTATTATATTTTTGTTTTTGCTATGTTATTATGAAATAGTGATTCTGTTATTATTTTGCTGATATTAAGAAATTGTTCTTGTTTGTTTGAAACACACCCCAGTTTCTTTGCTGCAAGTTGCTTTGAACATGATTGTATGGAAAAGTCTCATAAAAATAAAATCAATGAATGAATGAACTTCTGAAGAGCCACAGGCTTCCCATCCATGCCCACTGCATCCCTGTGTGACATCCATCTGTGGGCTACAGAAGGGGGGGGGGGGAGACAAGAAATAAGTTGACTGCCTACTTTAATGGCAATAGCTACTCTGTCCCCCACCAGAAACCCATTCAGAGCTGCAACTCTGCATTTCTTCTTTGGCATCCCTTTGCTGTGAAAGTACTGTTCCTTTGTTGCTCATAGCCCAGTCCCAAGAGATTGTGGCTATGTGGTAGTATCATTGAGAGCATCAGAGAGTGCCAGTACCCAGTCCCAGCTTCCCCACCTTCTCATCTTTCTCCCAGTAAGCAGCATAGCTGCCAACTTTTCCCTTTTCTTGCAAGGAATCTTATTCGGAATAAGGGAATTTCTCTTTAAAAAAGGGAAATGTTGACAGCTATGATAAGCAGAAGCCATACCACTGTGGGAAACTAGCAATGTGGCTCCATCCCATCAAGTGAGCCGCTTCTCCATGAACAGGACTCTGTTAAACATCTCACCTAGCTGTCATAACCCAACAGCTTAGCTAAGACCAGAGCTGGCCCTGCCATTAGGTGGAATGAGCTGACTACCACAGATGACAGATGTTGAGTATCAGCAGTGAGTTGTTGGAGGACAAAGGTTTGTGAGCCACACCTCCCACTCTGGACTGCCTTAACCCAACATCAGGTGTAGCAGAAGATGTCACCTTGTCGAAGAGTCAATTACCAGACTACTCAGCTTCTGAACATAGGAGAGGGTGTGGGTATGCTATCTTCTCCTTCACTTCAAGCAGCAAATTGTTTTGGACAAACCCCAGCTAAGATACAGCGAACCAATTCATAAGATTACAAACGGATTTCTCCCATGATGTCAGGATGTGCAGAACCTCTGAGTTCTGTTCCACTTTGGTTGGTCACCTCAGATACTGGAACTGCTTGAATTGCATGTGTTGTGAGGCCTCCAGTGTAGTTGTCACCCATATACTATGCCTGTAGGCATTGTGGAATGGCCTGAATTACTTTTCGGCTTGGAATAGGTTGATGACTTGCTATCGATGGCCATGCTGTAATTACAGCACTGCTTTTAAAAAAAGCGTCAGGATCGTATCTCAGAACACTGCTACAAGTTATGGGTGTGAATGACAACCATATGTATGACTATGGTATCAGATTGCAACCATGGTTATTCTGGCACAGGTTATCAGGTTATCAGTGGACGGAATTTCAAAAGAGTTGCAGAACACCTGGGCTAAATGTCCTACTGTGTCAGATGACAGCCTTGGGAAAGAGATAGGAATGAAAGCCCTGATCTGCCCAAGTGCTTCCTAACTTTTCTGCAGAAGTTTAAAGACTGAAAATATATTGCTTAAATTAAAAGAAGAAATCATATTCTCAGGACGCCAGTTGCTTTGCCAGATTCCAGGTTCTTCTTCAATTTAGCAACCCTGAAGATCCATTTGCCTTATACTAATTTACTAGCTAGCTTTCTAATAAGTGAAATTGTATGTAAATGGATGCTATTTTGGGAGAATTTACTATGACATTTATAGTTAATCACTGTCTTAGGAAGTTTGGATTTGACTTTCCACTTTTTTTTGAATTAATCAGGAATTTTAACTAGCAGCTAAAGTTTCTGGTTTCATATCAGCAGGAAGCAATTGAAGCATAAGTGGTGTTTAGAAAACATAAAGATATGTGATATTTGATATTTAATTTAATGCATGTTTACCAAGGAGACTGAATTAAGCTGATACAGTGCCAGCTTCTATAAGTCCAGGAAGAAGGTCCTGTTGAATAGGGATATCTGTTGGCTATGGCAGATGGAGTTCCATAATTGCACGAAATGTTTTCCTTGGCATTTCTGATAATGGGCAGTCTCCTTTGAATGCCCCAGATGACCTATTGATGGAACATTCATTCTGATTTGCTTGTAGAAAGCTTATGCAAGCCATGATAGTAGGGGCTGATGGGAGCTAGAGTCTAAACATCTAAAGCATCATAGGTTATCCGCCCCTGCTCTCTATATTTTTTATCACAGGTAGGTAACCGTGTTGGTCTGCCGTAGTCGAAGTAAAGGTAAAGGTAAAGGTACCCCTGCCCGTACGGGCCAGTCTTGACAGACTCTGGGGTTGTGCGCCCAGCTCACTCAAGAGGCCAGGGGCCAGCGCTGTCCGGAGACACTTCCGGGTCACGTGGCCAGCGTGACAAAGCTGCATCTGGCGAGCCAGAGCTGCACACGGAAACGCCGTTTACCTTCCCGCTGGTAAGCGGTCCCTATTTATCTACTTGCACCCGGAGGTGCTTTCGAACTGCTAGGTTGGCAGGCGCTGGGACTGAGCAGCGGGAGCGCACCCCGCCACAGGGATTCGAACCGCCGACCTTTCGATCGGCAAGTCCTAGGCGCTGAGGCTTTAACCCACAGCGCCACCTGCGTCCCCGCCGTAGTCGAAACAAACTAATAAAAAAAATTCCTTCCAGTAACACCTTAGAGACCAACTAAGTTTGTTATTGGTATGAGCTTTTGTGTGCATGCACACTTCTTCAGATACACTGAAACAGAAGTCACTTATATATAGTGAGAGGGTGGGGAGGGGTATTACTCAGAAGGGTGGTGGTAATGGGTGATTGGCTGATAGGTGTGGTAAACCTGTTGACGACTGTTAACGACTGCAATTGGTCCTACAGGAAAAAGCAAGGGGTGAGATGGCTAAAAATAACTTTTTCATGTATAATGCAATAAGAATCCAATGTCTCTATTCAGACCAGGTCTCTCCATGGTTTTAAGCTTGGTAATAAGTTGCAATTCAGCAACTTCTCTTTCCAGACTTTGAAAGACAAAGTCTGATAGAGAGGCCTGAGAGTCTACATCCCTGTTTTAACAGTTCAACCTGCAAACTCTCTATAAACCACAATAGTTGGGTTTAAGTTGGTTTGGTCTATTTGATGCCTACTCTAGCCTGCCAACATTCCATTACCTCAGCGTAACTCCAAGGGCAATGATGGCCACACTCACACCCTACATTTAAAGAACTATGGTGCCACTTTTAGCAGCCATGGTCATGGTGTCTCCCCTTCCAGTTAAGTATTTTATTTATTGATTGATTTTACCTTGTGGGCTTATAGCCGAATAAAGTATTATCTATCTATCTTTCTATCTATCTAGCAGCCATGGCTTCCCCAAAGAATTCTGGGACTTGTGGTTCATAAGGGTGCTGAGAGTTGTTAGGAGGGCTCGTATTCCATTCCCAGAGCCACAACTCCCAGAGTTCCCCGTGCAGAGCACATTGATTCTGAGAATTGTAGCTCTGGACAGGGAACAGAGGTCTCCTAACAACAGCCTTGACGAACTGCAGCTCCCAGAATCCTTTGAGGGAAGCCATGGCTGTTAAAAATGGTGTGCTTTAAAGGCATGGTGTGGATGTGGCCAATATGCATACCCAGTTTTAAGGTGGTGAGTCGAACAGCGATGAGAAAATGGGATTAGGAGGACAAGCTGCTATCAGCAGCCCACCAGGTTTGCAAGCTCTCCAAGTCAGGATTCATTTTCTTTATTGACAACAGAAAGTAGATACCTTTAGATAAACCCAGGAGCTAATGAATAAATAATGAGGCTTAATGAATAATTTAATCCCAGTACTAGAATGCCTCTCTCTCCCTTTTTAAAAATTATATATATATATATATATATATATATATATATATATATATATATAATCTGTGGAACTGCAAAATACCAGAGTGTGGTTTTGTGAAATGGAATGGTACTGCAGGGTTAAAGTTACATTTCACAAAAAGCGGGGGATAGGACTCTCTCACCCACCCCTTTTCTGATCTGTGATATAATGGAAATGTCAAATTTGGCATAATAAACCAGGGGAAAAGTATATAAAGTGATGGAGGTGGTTTTTACTTCAGGGTGAAAGAAGAGACCTTGGCCCTTTCCCCAAGGCTTTGCGTGTTCCTTCTGCTGCCAAGCAAGGAATGAAATGATGCCAGGTATATCCAGTTAAGACTCTCTAGCCCTGCACAGATCTCTTGGGAGTTTCTAAAATTATCCTAGCACATGGGCAAGTCGCAAAAGCAATGCTTCTACTGTATGCAATTTGGCTTTGGTGTACTGAGGGCATCTCCTTAGTATCTTCTGTATGGAGGAAAGTCTGCTGGAAGTTGCACCTGGTGTGAGCCTCCAACGTACTTTTAAGAGCCAGGAAAGAAGTACATTTTTATATTTCACTTGGGAATGCGCTCAGCAATCTTGTGGTTTTTGTCACAGAGCCCATGCTGCTCTCTGCTGCAAACATACACCCAATTTAAGCAAGGTACTCAACAGTCTAAAATTGCTTACTCATCCTGAATTTCACAGCCAGGTTGCCATTTAAATTGAACTCCTGGCCATTACATTTCTCCCATTAGAACTCTTAAATAGCTATAGTACCTGAGTAATGGGTGAACCTCCACTCTTAGAAGAAATGGGCTCTGCAGATGGAGCAATTCTCTAACGCCACCCCCCCCCACACACACACTAAAAACTGTTATCCTGAACCTAATAACAAGATCCATTGAAGCATGCCATACTTCCAATGGCATCATTGAGAGCACAAGAGGTCTAACCACTATATCTCAAAAGCCATGCATGTTGCCCTAGTACCTGCAACAATGTCCTGGGCACTTTGAGAAATGCCCCTTTCCAAAGGTATTTGAGTCCATTTTCCTGGAAAAGACATGTCCCAAAGCACCCAATATCCTGGCACGCTTTTATAGCAGTGTGGAAGACACGAGAAGCCTCCTTTCTTCCACTTCTGCTACTGTCATGCCTACCACTACCAGCCAACCAAGTCATGTCAGGTATCTATGATTGCTTCTTCTCCTGCTTAGGTTAAGTTACAGCTAGGGTTTTTCTCTCTCTTAAAAAAATGTTTAGGGGTACTCTCATTTTGACTCAAGAAAATGACAATTGTATAGTTCAAATCGGGGGAAATAAATACAGTAAATGGACAAAAGTACAAAGAACATGCATTACCTTATATTACACAGCTGACAGCTCACAGTAACTTCCACACTGCTTCACACATTAAACGCTCGCTTCCACCTGAGACTCAGGAAACACCGTGATAGGAAATGAGGCCGCCATCAGGGGTAGCAATGAAACTGATGATTCACCAATAGATTCACAAAATGTTTAGGGGTACGCATACCCCTAAGTCCCCCCCAGAAAAAAGCACTGGTTACAGCAAACTTCTGTGACTTCACTACACTTGAGTATTTTATTTCAGTGCACATAGATCTATGATATGTTACTTCTAACTGCTATAACAACAGAATGTTATTAGCGTTCAGTTCGCCATGTTTTTGTACACAAAGCTGCCAATAAAATTCTCACCCAGGATTTCAGACTCAAAAGGCTGGTTTCAAAGACTGAGCAAAGTGAAGGGAGACAATAATACTCTTCTATTCAGCAAGCATATTCTGTGTAAAGTATTATTTCTTTGAGTAAATGATCTCCTAACTTTGCTTGTTACAGATTTTTTTTCCCCGCAAATGTTACACAATAATTATTTTGCTGCAGTGAAACCCCCTATATCTTCCTCTATATGTTTAAAATATTAAAGCCATGCACAGAGGTAAATCCTCCTTGCAGTATATGGCAAATTAGGCAAGCAGTTTCTCAAAACAATTATGAGTTGCTTGGTATATAAATCCCCTCACCTACTGAGCTAAAAATGAATCCTATAAATTATATGCAACTTTCCCACCATGTACTTGCAAAGATTTCTAATACTTTGCATTTATTTACATTTGGATTTCAATAATTTTTGAATTTTGAGAATTATTTCTGTTCATGGATATTGGGCAAATAATGCATTTGTGTTTTTGTGGGGCTTGTTCACGAAACCAACAGAGAAGCTGAATTAAGATTGCTGCAGAAGTGAGCAGTGTTA
This sequence comes from Podarcis gaigeae, assembly GCF_964106915.1. Classification (NCBI taxonomy): domain Eukaryota; kingdom Metazoa; phylum Chordata; class Lepidosauria; order Squamata; family Lacertidae; genus Podarcis; species Podarcis gaigeae. The sequence continues at coordinate 101,761,369 of NC_139678.1, read as the reverse complement.
GCTTCAAAGTGATTGAAAATAGCATGGAATTAAATTGACTTTTCTCCATTATAACTAGTGTGTGTGTATTTGATATTTAATAGTACCTTGGAAATGGACTCAATCTGTGAGTCAGAAAGATGAGCTGGATAACTGGTAAATTTCTAGACAACCAATTGTGTCCATGTCCATCACTGGAGAATGAGAGTGGGCAGTCTGGCAGTGAGGTCGTAAGGCATTGCTTGTGACCTACCTAAAGGATGCTTTCTGCAGATCGCAGGAGAAAAAGGTGAATGATGATAAAGGAGAAATGGTAAATGATGAGAAATGAGAAATTACCTCATACCCAGAATAAAGAAAAGTCAAGCAATTAGCAAAAAGGTTATATTTATAACCAAGAAGAACTTGTGCCAATCAAACCAAACAAATGTGGGCAGGTATGATCTGTACATTCAGGCATGAAATCTTGTGCTTGGCTCTAAGAGTCACCCCAGATGAACACCATCACCCAAGCAGGCATGATGCTAGGCAAATAGCACCTTCCTCTAGGGACATAGCTGTCAACTTACAGATTTGAAAATAAGGGACCAGCAGCCTTGAAAATAAGGGATCAGCAGCCAAAATAAGGGATTTTCCCAGCACAGGTATGTTCAGCTTCTGAGCCCCTCCAAGCCAAAGGCAGAAAGCCCAGCCAGCAGCCAAACAAAGCCTCAAGCGGTAGTTCCCACAGCGAAGCAACCTGGCAAAGGGGATGCAGCAAGGGAAACCACCGTCACTTCTCCGCTGGAAAGCGATGAGGAAAGACGAGTCCCCAGGCAATGTGGCCAACTTGATCAGCATAAGGCATGCAAGCTCCATCCCCCAGTCATTCTTAGACTCCTTGTTGGGTGATCAACGCAGCCAAGCAACACAGTTGGAACCTCCCTCATCCCTGGCCGGCAGGCGGGGAGGGAGAGGAGCTGCTTCCTTTGAAACCCAGGAAATTTAAGGGACATCATCAATAAGCGAGAGCAGCATGGCGCTGGGATAAGGGACTTCCTGCCAAATAAGGGACGGTTGACAGCTATGCCTGCTATGATGGCTGACATAGCTATGTCATGACCTGACCTTTGTCAGCATTCAACAGGTGGCACATGCCACGTCTTGGGAGCACAAAGCCAAGCTGCCACTACCACAGGTAACATGGTCACCCAAGCCAATTGGCAATAGGAGGAGCACCCTGATGTTAATTCAACTGGGTTGGCCTTAATCTGGCTGTTGCCTGTCAGCAGAAAAATGGATTTTAACAAGGTGAGTACCACCATGCCTTGGGGTGCCCACCTTGTTAAAATCCACTTTCCTGCTGACAGGCAACAGCCAGATCAAGGCCAACCCAGTTGAATTAACAGCAGTGTCAAATAGGCAATGATGATGATGGTGATATCCCCAAAGGCCACTCAAGAGAGCAATCCAAATTTCCACATGGTGATTGGCAAAGACCTGCACCACTCAGAGGGCGGGATGTTGCTAAGAGATGAAGAGGAAGTTCTTGTGTGAGGGGTCTCCTTTTTTAGGAGAGCAGCAAGAGGCCACACAGGGAATCCCTTATCCTCCTCCCTTCAGGAGGAGGAAGAGTTTAGATTTGATATCCCACTTTATCACTACCCTAAGGAGTCTCAAAGTGGCTAACATTCTCCTTTCCCTTCCTCCCCCACAACAAACACTGTGAGGTGAGTGGGGCTGAGAGACTTCAAAGAAGTGTGACTAGCCCAAGGTCACCCAGCATCTGCATGTGGAAGAGCGGAGACGCGAACCCGAGTCTACCGCTCTTAACCACTACACCACACTGGCTCTCAAACCTTCCTTGTCTAAGTGGTGGGGTAAATTCACCCCCAACTAAAGACTGGAGGCTGCATAATGAAGGAATATGATCTCTCAGCCTCACACAATTCAGCACAGCACAAGATACATTTCATATCGAGGCTCTGTTCTGTGCACACACATTCATAGGTCTCATCCTAGTTCTCCTTCACTCTATGTGGAATTGCACGTTGTGGATTTAGCACAGCTTGAGGTGGCAACATGTCCCAAGTGCACAATTGTGCCGTGTTTCTGGTAGGCATGTTACCATTGCACATGCCTTAACTGTAGTGTTCTACAGTGCTTTTAGTGCTTCAATTCCAAACATGCCCACGTGTGGCATAATTTGATTTGTGGCCAACTTTTGCCCTTCAGTTTTATATCCAACCTACAGTAAGCAATCACAGGCTAGTGTGGGGCTATCTCCTTTGATCTTCAGCATGCTCAATCTGCTTCCCACTGTGCTGGCTCACAATTTCATTTTAATAGTTAAGTAGTTTGGACATCATTAAAAGAACTGTGTCTGGAGGCAGTGATATGGTGCTGATCAGTTTGTAAAGCAATTCCATGGGAAAAGTTCACAGTTCTAGCCAGATATGATTTGGGGGAAAAGTCTCATTAAAAACAACTTTTAGAAAACCCTCCCTCCTCTCCTATGAATGAATTAAGAATAAGAATAATTTCTAGAGATGCAGTCCTCTATTAATTAATCATTTCCCTTGTAATACTATTCTTCTTTTTTCTGCTTTTGTTCAGATCTTCCAGACTTGTGCTTTAAGTAGCATCTGAGATTTTGATATACGATGCATCAGGATTAAATGGAAACACTTCATTGTGGATGTTTCTGAGGCTGAAGGTTTGGTCAATGTGGCCCACAGGACCCCATCTTCTGCTGTCCCTCTTGACAAGGTCTTGAAAAATGAATTCATAAAACCATGTTATCCTGCCCCAATCTTTGCTGCACTTCTGGTTGGTTGTCTGCAACAACCAGCCCTATAATTACACATCATTCACTTTGCTTTACTACAATGGGAAAGGGTATGTGATACAGGAATTGAACTCCAGTTAGTGGCTGCTTCAATGTGCTGCTAGAACACCACCCAGCACCCCCTGTTTACATGTGGATCTGGCGCTGGAGGTTGCACTGCTTTGCCCTAATGTTTTGCCAGGCTCCAGGCTCAGTTCCTTCTGTTTGCTGCTGCTGTTCCAACGTGATACAATATTTGCGTATCCCTCTTTAGGAGACCCCTGCCTTGGGCTTCTGTTTCTTCCCAACACTGTTCCTGCAATTTACACTGAGCTGTCCTGGGAAGGTTCTCTTCTAAAAAAAAAAGTGTAGTGTCTTGAGTCCGGCAGCAACTCTCAATAAAAGTGGGCTAAGAGATCACTGCAAATCTCTTGTTGATTAGCTGGATTGTAAATGAACACATAAATACCTATAGCAGAGTTTCTGAAAGGTGGAGAAGGAGAAAAGAGAAAGGCTTAGCTTCAGAAGTCTGTTACTATAAATTAAATGTAAATGGCCTATTTCTGATGCCTCTCCCATTCTCCTTTGTGCATACGTTGGACTGCTTACAGATCGAACAATCTGCAGTTTCTTGTTACAATTCACGATGAGATGCTGTGGTTTTTTCCAACAGTTTATTTACAGACCAGGACACTAAACCATAGTTTAATGATTTGATTCAGTGTTTCTTAAACTTGGGTCTCCAGCTGTTTTTGGACTACAATTCCCATCATCCCTGAATGCTGGTCCTGCTAGCTAGGGGTGATGGGAGTTGTAGTCCAAAAACAGCTGGAGACCCAAATTTGGGAAACCGTGACCTATAGGATCACCCCGTCCCCTGTGGACACTCATGTTTAAGAAGCAGCATGTTATACATTGACTTTGGGTTGTTCACTGTAGGGCTGCTATTCAGGAGCTAGTGAGGATGCCTGCAGCATAAACAGTATTTGGATCCATGATGTAATGATAACCCACAAATTCCCAAAGTGGTCTGATCACTACACCATGAAGAAATGGTTTTTTGGCCTTTGCACTACGGTACCTTTGCAACCCCTTTAACACCCGTTTATATTTTCCCACAGCTATTAACACCTCATTAACACATTCCCTAGCAGTTTTAAGTGCATTAGATTTTACTCACTAGAGGGCATCTAGGGTTGCCACCTTTTTTCTGGAAGGAGTCCTGTGTCTTTAACACTTTCAAGACAGGCAAATGTGTGAGATCTTTCTCTGTTAGTCTGGATGCATTCACACTGCAGTTCATTCCATTTCCCTGACTGTTATTTTGTGCATTATATTTGAGGTTTCACACAACATAAAAACAACTTCTGGAGAACTAAAAGAATATAATGGAATATAGTGCAAGTTTAGCTCTCATTTCTGTGTTATATGATTCTGGGGGGGAATCTGTTTGCAGCCCCCTTCACCCAGAAAATAACAGGAGTTTTGCATGGCAACTTGAAAGGATTGGAGCAAACAGTGCTTAAGCTTGGGAGAGGGGGAGAGCTAAAAGAAAGATTCAGAGCAGAGGTTGCTGTTTGATAAAAAAAGGATGGTATTCAATGTCTAAAAATGGATTTGTGGTTGAAGATGGGAGATTTTAAAAAAGAAATCAAGCAAATAGTGAATTCTGGGGGGTGCCAAGTCTATATCTACTGTATACTGGTCCCTCTCGATTGGTGGCATGAAAAGCAATGGAGCGAAAGTTCCCACCCCCCATCACTCTGTTACTCCATAGCATTAAATATTCCCAACGAATCAGGAAACAAAAGCAGTTTTCAGTTTTTCCCCACTGCATTGTTGTTACAGGTAAGCAACAACTTTGGCTTCTCCCCTCCCCAAAAAAGCTTAATAAAAGTTGATTTGGGGGCAGCTAAACTAAATTTGGGGGCGCTGGGCAAACTAAATTTGGGGGCGCTGGGCAGATCTTTGCACCCCGGCGGTGCATATGCTAAAAACGGCCCTTCCTGGAGATGACAGAGATTTACTCTGGTATCTTCTGCATGACAAGTGGATGCTCTGCCACTGAATTATGGCCCTTTCCCCACCACCGCCATGCACACTGAAATATTCATATTGATATCTAATTGTATTTTATTGCGTATTTGATTTCTTATTACATTTTATTGTTAAAATTTGAACCCCACATATTAAAAAAATACTTTAACATCTAGTATAGTGCATGACAGTTGAGCCAGTGTGGTGTAGTGGTTAAGAGTGGTGGACTCGTAATCTGGTGAACCGGGTTCGCTTCCCCGCTCCTCCACATGCAGCTGCTGGGTGACCTTGGGCTAGTCACACTTCTCTGAAGTCTCTCAGCCTCACTCACCTCACAGAATGCTTGTTGTGGGGGAGGAAGGGAAAGGAGAATGTTAGCCATTTTGAGACTCCTTAGGGTAGTGATAAAGTGGGATATCAAATCCAAACTCTTCTAAACAATGGGCAGAAAAATTGCTAACTGGTCTACCAAGATATTCAGCAATTCTCAAGTGGTTTGGGGCAGCTGGGATGTGTGGGATTTGGGAAGCAGCAGTTTAGATAAAAATGGGAGAAGATGTAGTAGAAGTCATGATCCTAGGTGCTCATTCTGACCATCTGTGCTTATGAGTCGCCCAGAATAGCATCCTAATGATGGATGTTCTTCCTAGCCATTTTTTCTCTGCAGGTATGGCTCGCCAATAAGGCACCTATAAGAACAAAACCAATCTGCTGCACTGCATGTGTGGATTAAAACTCCAACAGATGTATATCATTAGTTCCCACCCTGGGAAAGAAAATATTATGTGAAAGCCAGACGGACTACCTATAGTTCTAGTCTAGTGCAAAAATAACATGAAAGAGGAGATTTGAAAGCAAAAGGAATAGATAAGGAAGCATCAGCCGTTCAAACCCCTTAGGTATTCTACCTTCCAGTGAGCACCATCTGACTGACACACTTCTCCATATGTCGAGGAGGAGAAACAACTATTCCCAACTAACCCACGATTATGCCTTCATTATTTTCCTTTAATCTCCTCAGAGTTCCCATAGGATCTTATATTTGTTTAGATTACATGAATATCCCTAGAACAGGGCCATCTTTTTGGGCATCTCTGCAAAATACTGTTCCCTGTACATTTGCACTGTTATACAGTATATTGATTCAAGGTTGCGCTTTTAGTTCATGTGCGCTGCAATGCTAAATATATTCTTTAAAACTGTTTGCTCTTTCTTTTCCTAAAGTTGTATCTCGTAACACGGTTGTTGTGGAGTCCTCCTTGAAAAAGAAAGAGGCCCCTTTTTAGGGGACAAGGATTCGTAATCAAGTCAAAAAGTTGGAGTTGGCATTAGAACTTGGAAAGATAATTTGAAAAGAAAGAGATCTCAAATCCATTTCTTGCACTTTTGGAAGAATGAGCAGGCTATTTGACTTTGAAAGGTGAACATCAGTTTAGCTATTGCAAATAGGTTCAGATCTTTTGCTGGAAGTCTGTAATGAATTGATGCATCATCATCATCATCATCATCATCAACATCATCATTCATTATTTATATGCCACCCATCTGACTGGGTTGCTCCAGCCATTCTGGGCAGCTTCCAACAAATTAAAACACAGTAAGACACCAAACATTAATTAACATATACAATGGTACCTTGGTTCTTGAACAGCCTAGTTCACGAACAACTTAGAACCTGAATGTTGCAAACCTGGAAGTGAGCATTCCAGTTCTCGATATATATTTTTTGGAAGTCGAATATGTCCTGAGATTTCATTTTTAATGTTGCACTTCCATTTTTAGAGAGATCGCACTGATTGGGTCAGTGGGGAGAAGCATTTTAGGGGTAGTTTTTCAACAGCCTGGAATGGATTAAACTGTTTTGCATTACTTTCTATAGGAAAGTGCACCTTGGTTTTGGAATGTTTTGGTTTCAGAATGGACTTCTGGAATGGGTTAAGTTCAAGAACCAAGGTACCACTGTACATGAATGTATTTTAGTCCATTACAAGTGGGTTCCCACAACCAAATACTACAGTGTGCAGTCCTTCTGTCTGGAGATCTAGCCAGTCCATTCCATCCCCATTCCACCTGGCATTCCCTGCTACCCCTTCTCCTGCCTCATCAACCAGTAAGTATTCCACAACCACTGAGCATGCTCATTGTCCACCAGGCTGTTTTCTTGGGTCCTCTTCTCTTTTCCCTCCCTCCTTTTTAAGTTTGTTCCGCCTTTTTCTTTTTTAAGGAGGCCAGATTACAGTGGTACCTCGGGTTACATACACTTCATGTTACATATGCTTCAGGTTACAGACTCCGCTAACCCAGAAATAGTGCTTCAGGTTAAGAACTTTACTTCAGGATGAGAACAGAAATTGTGCTCCGGCGGCGCGGTGGCAGCGGGAGGCCCCATTAGCTAAAGTGTTGCTTCAGGTTAAGAACAGTTTCAGTTAAGTACGGACCTCTGGAACGAATTAAGTACTTAACCCGAGGTACCACTGTAGTGTGGTTTTTGCTGCATAATCATGAGCCTGAGACAGCTTAGATAAAAATATAGATTAGGAAATAGGTTACTTAAAAATGACCGCATTCCAGCAAACTGGAAGAACAATGCAAACTGGTGAGCAGAAACTTCCTCCAACAATTCTAACCAGTTTGATGAGGAAGTAGCTGGCAGATGTGTGGGGAAATGCTTACACAGCTGCTTACTTACTGGAGTAAGCGTATTCACATGGAAACCTCTATTTCTGCACAGGCCATATATTTTAAAAAGTACTAGAATTAATCTATGGTTTATTTCATGTAGTCTGAAGCCATGTACAATTAACATATGATAACTGCAGGATTGGAGAGGGAGAGAAAGAGATTGTAGCTGTTCCTCCCATCCGCAACCTTTAAAAGTTCCTTGGCTTCAGAAGGCTAGCAAAATAAAAGCCAGGAAGCAAAGGAAGTAGCACAAGCTCCACCCTACCCCACATTCTAAGAAATGCATCCATTCAGCCAGAAGCAGTGACAATGTAGCCCTTTGACCCTTTCCTTCCCTCATGATAAAAGTAAAGGTACCCCTGCCCGTACGGGCCAGTCTTGACAGACTCTGGGGTTGTGCGCACATCTCACTCAAGAGGCCGGGGGCCAGCGCTGTCCGGAGACACTTCCGGGTCACGTGGCCAGCATGACATCGCTGCTCTGGCGAGCCAGAGCCGCACACGGAAACGCCGTTTACCTTCCCGCTGGTAAGCGGTCCCTATTTATCTACTTGCACCCGGAGGTGCTTTCGAACTGCTAGGTTGGCAGGCGCTGGGACCGAGCAGCGGGAGCGCACCCCGCCGCAGGGATTCGAACCGCCGACCTTTCGATCGGCAAGTCCTAGGCGCTGAGGCTTTAACCCACAGCGCCACCTGTGTCCCTTTCCTTCATGATACTCAACAGGTAAAACTTGCTCTCTGTGAATAGGAGGATCATACATTTGGTGGCATGCCTTACCAAAGGCACAGAAACACAAGCCAAGAGATTTCCTGGTCAGTTGTTGCAAGTTCAGATTTCATTAGCATATGTGCAAAGTTAGGGTGCTTTTGCTGTTTTTGTTCCAGTGTGTATTGCCTTACATTGAATCTCATTTTATGTTGAATCTCATTTGGAGCGATCTTTTGGAGCTCCTTGCAGTTCCTTTTTTATTTTACTATGCTGAAAATTTTGGTGTCATCAGCCAACTTTGTGACCTCACTGCACACTCCAAACTTCAGGTCATTTATGAGCAAGTAACAGTACAGGTCCCAATACAGTGGTACCTTGGTTGTTGAACTTGATCCATTCCGAGAGTCCGTTTGACTCCCGGAATGGTTCGAAAACCAAGGCGTGGCTTCCGATTGGCTGCAGGAGCTTCCTGCACTCAATCAGAAGCTGCGGAAGCCACGTCAGATGTTCGGCTTTTAAAAAAACGTTTGCAAACTGGAACACTCACTTCCCGGTTTGCGACGTTGGGGAGCGCAAATGTCCGAGCACCAAGGCGTTCAGCAACCAAGGTACGACTGTAGTGATCCTTGAGGAACCCCACATCTTACAGTTGTGAGAGCTGTCCATTCATGCCTACTCTCTGCTTCCTGTTCTTAAAGTAGTTACTCATCCAAAAGAGGGCCTATCCTCTTATCCCATGACTGATAAATTCACACTGGAGCTTTTGGCAGAAGACTTTAAATGTGGATGCATTGTTTATGTAGACAGATGACATGACATGTGTTCTCAGTCCTTTCTTTATCCAGTGAGAAGTAGCTTTCCCCATTCATTGTTACCCCCAGGCTTAGTTGCTAAGTACTTACTGTGAATTGATGCTTAATTAACCACCCACCTCCCCAGTAACCGCTCATTGCTGCAGCAATCCAAAGTTAGTGGATCTTGGTTAAATTGCCCCATGTTTAGCAAAGCAAATATTGAAAACTTTGTTATCTTGTTAATGAGTCACATAATTTGAATTGTTGCTGAAACATTCTTCTGGTAGTACTAAAATACCACAATCATCTTTCAAGTGCTCCTGCTGTGATAATGATTGAAATACAGATTTGGACAGAGAGTTTAGGTCTTGCTGAAAGTCACCAAGCCAATTAAGATTTGAGATGAAGCCTTAAATGCAAAAGGCAACTGTCAGCTCTAGATTTTTAAATGGGAGGCAGACGTTGCTAGCCATTTATTTGTTTACTCTTTTTTAGGTCGTATTTAAATTTTATTTTAGTTTATGCCACTATGTAGAATTGCAGGCTGGTTCACATTTAAAAAAATGGGAGAAACCCAATGAAATCCTTCCCTGCAGGAGACCCACTGGAATTAGCACAATGTTGGCCCAGTATTTCAATGGCTTTAGTACAGGAGATGTCCCTCAAGGATTTTTTCCTTGGTTTTGTTCATATCATTATGAAATTATATTTATGTCTCTATATCTTGCCTCTTGACCAAGACAGCATGCAACATGAATTAAAAACAAGTGATGCAACAAATAAAGTTAAAATAAATTAAGACAGCATCAGAGAATCCAGTTTAGAACAGCAGCAAAAGATCAAATCAAAAACTGCCTGGGAAAATAGTGGTGTCTTCATTTGACTTCTGAAAGCCACAAAGAAGGGTGCAAAAGGAAAAGGAAAACCCACATGTGATATAGTTCTGCCTTTGGTTTTGCACCTGCTCCTCTTCAGAGGGTGGTGGAAACCACTGAATTTGCCTCCTCAAGAAGTAATGGTGACCACCAGCTTGGATGGCTTTAAAATAAGATTAGAAGGATCCATGAAGGATAAGGCTATCAATGGCTACTTGCTATGTTCCACTTACATTGTCAGAAGCAATATGAGCTTCTAGATCAGCCACTGGGAATCACAGGTAAAGAGACTGCTTAGGTCCTGCTCTTGGGCTTCCCAGGGCATCTGGTTGGCACTATGAGAACAGGGTGCTGGATTAGATGGGCCTTTGGTCTGAACCAGCAGGGCTCTTCTATGGCACCCTTAAAAGGACCTTCAATGAAGCTTGTAACTGTCAAGCAGATGTGTATAGGAGCAAGCAATTATTCAGCCAGACCATTTAGAACTTATTTTCCAGAACCAAACTGGTAGCTAGTGAAGTTAAATGCTGATGAGATATGTTGCCAACTGTCCAAACCAGTTAACAGCCTTGCTGTTGTATTCTGAACAAATTGAACTTTCAGAACAGTCTTCAAATGCATACACAAGTAAAGGGCAGTAACCAAGATGTTATCAGGGCATGAATAACCATGGCTCGCTATGTGTATTGGATCAAATGTGTTTTGGGACAGTCCAGTGGTCATCATGATGAGCATGAAGACCTGGGCAACCCGGACAAAAAGGGCATTGGCCTGAATGTTGATATTTTCCAGGACTAAGAACCTGAACTCTGGCAACACCAGGTCTGAGACTATCTCTAGCATCCCAGCTCAGGAGTCAGAAAAACCACAGAAAATTTACCTCCCTGCCTACCAACCTAAGTTTTCATTGCAATAAAACGCAGTGGGACACAGTTGGGCACAGATGTATCACTAATTTCACTTAAACGACAATAGAAACATCAGGAAATTGGGTGTGCCAAATATGGGTGCCATTTGTTCATGAGGACAGAATCATGCTCTATCTACAGCCAACACATGTTTATATAGGAATTTTTTTTAATCACTTATTTAAAGATGTCTGTCCTATCCTTCTAGCACCCATGCAATATTTGGGGCATAATTAAATGGTCAAACTTAATGATTCTCAAGGACCTTTGTCAGGCTGATTCTTGTCAAAATGGCTGTGAAACTATCCTGCGGTCTATGCTTGCAAAAGAATCTCAGTTTGTAGTTTTGCATTAAGGTTTTATATATATCACAATCATCATCTTATTTTCTTGTATTTTCTGGCACAGCTATCAGTCAGTAAAAGGAAATGAGCAGATTTTGAATAACAGTCAAAGAAAATTGGGCTAGTTTTTCAGCCTAAATACCTTTGGATTTACAAAGACAGCTCATAGACAAAGGGGACACAAGCAAAATTCACTGCAATAGATTTCTCCATTCATAATGACAGGAACATCTCTCTCAATATTACTTAGCTAATGAAGGAATAGATCTGCTGTGAAGTTCCTAGGAGGCTCATTTTCTTGAGTACAGTAGTAAAAGTTAGCTGATGAATGACCTAAACTGCTTAATGTTTCTACTTATAACTTCTGAGCAGCAAGGCGTATCTAGGAGAGTACTGAAGGAGCTATCCTCAGGAGGCCCCAGTGTCCTTGTAGGTTGTCAGAGTCAATGAGCCAGGTTTATTTCAAATGGCTCCTTAAATGAACATTTATTTTGTGCCAGTAACACGTTTTTGATTAACAGCTCCTTTTGACTAATTTGCTTCCCAAAACAGCCCAATAAAGGACTCGTTTAAAACATAATTAAAAGCATGTTATTGCTAGTAGTTAATACTGATTAAAACAGGCATTAAGACAATTATCGTTGAAGAAAAGTAAGCACCCTGTAGTTAGTACGGGATCCATGCTTACCATTTCATCCATGGCATATACAGGAATGGGCTGCTTCCTTTTCTTGGTATAACCACCCCAACATTTTACCCCCCCTCCCCATCTCTTTTAACAACCCACTGGTTTTGAAGCATTTATCATGTATTTTGGATATAAGATGAATATCGCGAAATGACCAACTTTAAATTCGGGTCACTGCTAATGTTACCTTTCCCCACATGTGCTTTGCAAAGGCATCCAAGGAATCATCTAGGAAATAGATATGAATGATCTTCTGTTCAGTGTCAGTAAGTAGGAAATGAATAGAAGACTATGATGAGGTTCCAAGAACTCTGCAACACGCAAACCTCATGCTTGTTTCTGAACACTACTGCATGATAAAGGCCTGCATCTTCAACCAGTTTCCAGACTGCTTTAATAAAGCACATTTTGAAATGGGACTAGAGAAGCATTGGGAAGCATAAAGTTCCCTTGAATGGTTGTCAGGCATACTCAAGCTGTGTCCATATGGCATCTTCTCCTGGTGACTGTAGTGGTGAATTATTAAGCGGTGGAAGAATGCACCTCTAGGATGCAGGACCAGTCAACATGTAGGTTTTTTTCCGGGGTCACTAATCTGAATTGGGTTGACTGCACAGATCTGTATGGATTTAGGCTACCATTTGCATTTTTTGTGGCATAAACACAGTCCCTACATTTGGGAGACTGATTTATGGTGCTTGCCTGACAATCACAGACCCTCAGCATGAAATGCCCTAATGGGCAAGCAAGTAGATGGTTGTTTGTATGGAACATTTCCAAGATTGCTCTTCAGTCTGAAATACAGGATGTTGCATCTTCAGTGATTACTTCCACTGTTTTGTTTCCTGTGTGCTGAACTAGAAACACAATCGAATCTTAAAATGAGCTATGGTTAGTAAGCCTGAGCCAAAACTACCCACTTATTTTTTGTGTGCTTGTTTTCATGACTGTCAAAAAGCATCTCCCATCTTTGGCAATTTATTTGACAGAAGTTGTGAACATCGCCGCATCATTTCAGTGGTTTTAGTGCCTTGTTGCTGATGATGATTCTTCTCTGTGCTGTTTTCCTTCTCCCTTGTCTCCATTTGCTTTCATTTGATTTTGTCTATGGGTATCTATAACACTATCCCATCAGCTGTAGCATCATTAAACCATCGGCAAAATCATGTGGCTCTTCTCAGCCAATCTGATTAAATGGAATGGAGGGCAAATGAGTCTGAGGAAAGACAGGAAAGACAAAAAGAGTGAAGGGGCAATCGCCCAGGGGAAAAAAGCAGCCACCTTGCAAAATAAAAGCATTAAACAGATTGACACAGCACACATTTCTAGCATGGTGAGTATTATAGCAAACTTGTTTGGCTGCATCAAATAAGCTAAATATAAAGTTTATATATAGATTAACTATATATATAATTTATAGTTAACCACAAAGGCTGATCACCGAAGAATTAATGCTTTTGAATTATGGTGCTGGAGGAGACTCTTGAGAGTCCCATGGACTGCAAGAAGATCAAACCTATCCATTCTTAAGGAAATCAGCCCTGAGTGCTCACTGGAAGGAGAGATCGTGAAGCTGAGGCTCCAATACTTTGGCCATCTCATGAGAAGAGAAGACTCCCTGGAAAAGACCCTGATGCTGGGAAAGATTGAGGGCACAAGGAGAAGGGGACGACAGAGGACGAGATGGTTGGACAGTGTTTTTGAAGTTACCAACATGAGTTTGACCAAGCTGCGGGAGGCAATGGAAGACAGGAGTGCCTGGCGTGCTCTGGTCCATGGGGTCACGAAGAGTCGGACACAACTAAACAACTAAACAACAACAACAACAACAAAGTTAATATACAAAGCAGTGAGCATTCAGTGCAGGTGTGATTTTTAGCCAGTAAACATTTTTGCAGAAAAATAACAGAATTCTTGCTTTTTAAAACCTCTGTTAAAAAAGAAAAGAAAAAGGAGGATAGCTTCATCTTCCCCCATTCCCAACTGATGGTTCTGCAAAGTCTTTGGATCTTTTACCGAATGCAACTGAACTGAAAGAAAAGTTCCATATTGTGCTTATGTTCTTTTAAAAAATAATAATCCTGAAGTGTTGGCACTATAACAGCTCTGCATGGCATAGAAAAGAGTGATCTGATATTTAATCTTCTTTTAAATAATAATAACAATCTCAAAGCCTTTGTACATTGAGCTCTAAGTGGAAGGGACTGTTTCTTATCCCTCAATTTTGACTAGTGATGCCTTCCAGGTTGGAAGACTCCTGCCTCACTCTGTTTCCCATCAGCACTCCTTGACTACTGCCATGTGGTGCCAATTTGTTCCTTCTGCTGAGAAAACAGAAGAGGTTTGGATTTAATTTTAAGCCTTGACACAGACTTTAATTTGCTAAAAAGGAGTTGTACCATGCTAGGAAATCTTGGAGGAGACACTGAGGCTGATGAGCGCACTCACTTGGAAGCAAGCTCCATTGGAATCAATGGGACTTACTCCCAAGTGGATGTTTGTGGTACAAGCTGTCAGTGCAGTCTGTCTCGATTACTGTTTCGTTTCCCCTTTTCAAAGAATAATATAATTTCCCTTTTCTGCACTGGTATTTTATATATATTACAAGAGGAATTCTTATAGAGAGCCAGTGTGGTGTAGTGGTTAAGAGCTGTAGACTCGTAATCTGGGAAACCGGGTTCGCTTCCCCGCTCCTCCACATGCAGCTGCTGGGTGACCTTGGGCTAGTCACACTTCTCTGAAGTTTCTCAGCCCCACTCACCTCACAGAGTGTTTGTTGTGGGGGAGGAAGGGAAAGGAGAATGTTAGCCACTTTGAGACTCCCTCGGGTAGTGATAAAGTGGGATATCAAAGCCAAACTCTTCTTCTTATATTATTATTTTTTCTAGTTTTCTAGTCATAGAAAACAATACTAACCAATTGTGTAAAATGTTTACTTGCAATTAAAACAGAAATGGGGGTTTGCTTCTGGTACAACTCCTGGTGTCACATAGGGATGGGCAAAGCTATCAATTTCATTTCTCCAGCTTACTCATTTTTCCAATCGTAAACTCAGCTCCCCACATTTCCATAGTGTGGAAATTCTTCAACATTTTAGTGTTGATTTCCCCTAATAAACACGTTTTTGCATCCAGTTTTATATGATATTTTCACTAATATATAAGTCCACATATATTTCCCACTAATATATTCATTTTGGTACATAATGTTTGGTTGAAAAACTGCATTGCAAAATTCAGAGAAGTGCATTCGGTTCACTTATTAGTTTGAAAACTGCAAATTTGGTAATTTCTCATTGAAGTCCATTGCTAAATTGTCATAACTGTTCACCTGGGTTTGCCACCTGATCTCTGAGTACTTTGAAGAAATATTGAATATGTCTGAGTCTGAAAGCCAGATTTTGTGGCTGCACAAACGTCAATCCATCATGACTTCGGTTTCAAATACATATGAGTGATGGAAAACAATTTTGGGGACACTGAAGAGAAGCAATAATGATTTTACAAAAAAAGGTGGGTTGTGTTGTTTAAACCTGATTCATACTTGTGTATTTTGCATGCCATAAACTGCCTATTCACATGGTCTCCACTTCTCTAATTAACTGTGATAATACAGAAAACAGTTCAACAAGAGAGCAACAACTAGACTATAGTAGGGATGGGGAACATGTTGCTGGCAGTCCAGTTGCTGCTTGACTGCAACTCCCATTATCCATGATCATGTTGGCTGGGGAGCTGGAGTCCGACAACACATGGCGTATAGTCTTATCAAGGTCTTTATAGCGTACCAATTATGCCCCGCGGGTATAGCAAATGCCTAAGTATATAATTTGCCATATAAAAAAGTTGGTCCATTACCATCGTTGCACATACAGTACATTGTAGACCAATAATGTCATAAGAAGCATCTATCTAGTCCAGCATTCTGTTCCTACAGTGGCCAATCAGCTTCTTTTCCAAGTGATGAAAATGTTTTGGGTAACTTTCCTTTTATGGTTCTAAGACCAATGGACATTTCTGGCTTCTTGTGAATGCCTGTTTATATAGAACTTCATGGGCTGATATTGCAAGATTTGGGGGCAACAGGTAATAATAATAATAATAATAATAATAATAATTTATTATTTATACCCTGCCCATCTGGCTGGGCTTCCCCAGCCACTCTGGAAGGCTTCCAAAAGAATATTAAAATACGGTGATACATCAAACATTAAAAGCTTCCCTAAACAGGGCTGCCTTCAGATGTCTTCTAAAAGTCTGGTAGTTGTTGTTCTCTTTGACATCTGGTGGGAGGGCGTTCCACAGGGAGGCAGCCACTACCAAGAAGGCCCTCTGCCTGGTTCTCTGTAACTTGGCTTCTTGCAGTAAGGGAACCGCCAGAAGGCCCTCGGTGCTGGACCTCAGTGTCCGGGTAGAACGATGGGGTGGAGACGCTCCTTCAGGTATACTGGACTGAGGCCATTTAGGGCTTTAAAGGTCAGCACCAACACTTTGAATTGTGCTCGGAAACGTACTGGGAGACAATGTAGGTCTTTCAAAACCGGTGTTATATGGTCTCAGCGGCCGCTCCCAGTCACCAGTCTGGCTGCTGCGTTCTGGATTAGTTGTAGTTTCCGGGTCACCTTCAAAGGTAGCCCCATGTAGAGCGCATTGCAGTAGTCCAAGCGGGAGATAACCAGAGCATGCACCACTCTGGCGAGGCAGTCCGCAGGCAGATAGGGTCTCAGCCTGCGTACCAGATGGAGCTGGTACACAGCTGCCATGGACACGGATTTAACCTGTGCCTCCATGGACAGCTATGAGTCCAAAATGACTCCCAGGCTGCGCACCTGATCCTTCAGAGACACAGTTGCCCCATTCAGGACCAGGAAATCCTCCACACCTGCCCGCCTCCTGTCCCCCAGAAACAGTACTTCTGTCTTGTCAGGATTCAATCTCAATCTGTTAGCCGCCATCCATTCTCCAACCGCTTTCAGACACTCACACAGGACCGTCACCGCCTTCACTGGTTCTGATTTGAAAGAGAGGTAGAGCTGGGTATCATCCGCATACTGATGAACACCCAACCTAACCCCCCTGATGATCTATCCCAGCGGCTGCATGTAGATGTTGAAAAGCATGGGGGAGAGGGCAGAACCCTGAGGCACCCCACAAGTGAGAGCCCAGGGGTCTGAACACTCATCCCCCCCCACCACTTTCTGAACATGGCCCAGGAGGAAGCGGAACCACTGTATGACAGTGTCCCCAGCTCCCAGCCCCTCAAGACGGTCCAGAAGGATGTTATGGTCGATGGTATCAAACGCCACTGAGAGATCCAGCAGAACTAGGAAACAGCTCTCACCTTTGTCCCTAGCCCGCCGGAGATCATCAACCAGTGCGACCAAGGCAGTTTCAGTCCCGTGATGAGGCCTGAATCCTGACTGGAAGGGATCCAAATGGTCCGCTTCTTCCAGGCGTGCCTGGAGTTGTTCAGCAACCACTCGCTCAATCACCTTGCCCAAGAATGGAAGATTTGAGACTGGGCGATAGTTGGCCATCGTGGCCGCATCTAAAGATGGTTTTTTAAGAAGCGGTTTTATAACTGCCTCTTTCAGCGGGTCTGGGAAGGCTCCCTCATGGAGGGAAGCATTCACCACCCCACGAAGCCCATCGCCCAGCCCTTCCCAGCTAGCTTTTATAAGCCAGGATGGGCAAGGACCAAGGAGACAGGTGGTTGGTTTCACTCGTCCAAGCAGCCTGTCCACATCCTCGGAGGTAACAGATTGGAATTGATCCCACGCTATTTGCTAGACAGGACTCTAGCACTCTCCTGCCCTGGCCCTGCTCCCACGGTGGCGTCTACCTCTTCCCGAATCTGAGCGACTTTATCTAACCTTGAACTGAGTGTAAGCCCAAACAAACCCATATCAGGGTCCTGTACTAAGTTTTTGTATCCACTACCCAAAGTACAAAATCTTTCTTTTCTTTCTATTTTACCAGCAGAAACTGCCTTTCTATTTTAATTGATTTATTATAACTTTTAAAATCTTAAATTGATTGCAAGATTAGGCTTCCTGCAGCCTTCCATGTTACACGGTTGAGGGGCTTATTTTAAGTGTATATATGTTTTTAGTGCAGTTTAAAATAAACATCTTACAGTTTGGGTTTTTTCTGGGGAGCTAATGGGATGGAAAGGGTTCTCTTTCTTCGCTAGAAAATGGAGTCAAACAGGAATGGCACAAAATAATGTAGAGCATTAATCCCTATCATCTCCACCTGCACCATGTTTGCTTGTTTCTTTTTTGAACACAGATAACCACCAGATGGCAAATACTTGTAAGTTTATAACTTCAGAGCCTGTACTTACTCTCTGACATAAAACATCTGAACAAAAATCACAACGATGGGGATCCGGATGAGTATATTCCTTGGAAACTGCTGTTTCCATGTATTTCCATGTTCTATTTCTATGTTCTATAGCTGATTCATGATTATGAAAATCACAGGGAAAAGAGACTTATTTGTTTTACAGGGAGCCCTCTTGCCAGTTTATCTATTCATGTTGTTGCTTATCACTTCGGTCTTTGTGAGCTCTCCCTCCACAAGCACACACAACTCCATATCTATAATAGGATGGGGGGGGGGGAGAGGTTATTCCTAAGAAGATAAAAATAACGAAGTTCCAGGAGCTTCTCCTGAATTTTTGGTGAACTCCTTTTTTTTTACCGTAATAACATGCTATATAAAGTTTTTAAAATCTTACTCAGAGAAATAGCATTCCTGTGGAAAGTTTCTGTGAACTGCATAAGAGTCAAATGTAGCAAACATAAAAAGGGCAATTTAAAAGAAATACACTGATGCTCAAATTTAATTGGAGCAAGTTGTGTCATGTTTGGAGATTATCTGCTACTGTAGTTGGGGAGTAGATCAATCTCCATGACCAGTTCAGTTGTGATTGGCTGTGATTACAGTGGGTGAGGAGAGAGAGAAATGTATAAACCGGCCTTCCCCAGTCAGGTACTCCCAGATGTTGCTGGACTCCAGTTTCCACCTTTTCATGGATAGCTCAGTTGGTTAGAGCATGGTGCTGATAACACCAAGGTTGCAGGTTTGATCCACGTAAGCAACAGCTGCATATTCCTGCATTGCAGGGTTTGGACTAGTTGACACTCAGTTCCTTCCAACTCTATGATTCTATCATTCTATGAAGCCCAGTCATCTATGGCTAATGGTTAGGAGAACTGAAGTCCAACAACGTCTGGGGGGCATTAAATTGGGACAGGCTGGTATTAACTATGTGCTTGGAGTCAATCTAAGTAAAATGACTTTGCATAACAAAGGACCAAATCAAGTTATTATGGAAAAAACCCTTGTCATTTTTTTGGGTAAACATATTGTTATATTGTTAAAAGTCTGGGGTGTTAAGATGTGTGCCAGACTCATCTCATTTCTAGATCCAGCAAGTTTTATAATCAAGTCTTCTAATTCTTAGATAAACTGGGCTAGCTTCCAGTTGGGGTGATAGCTTGGACAATGAACCATTAAGAGAGATTAAGGGGCTTGGTGGGAGACAGCAAATGGGTGGTGCCCCTCCTTCAACAAATAAAACGAGGGTTATGGGGAGAGAGTGTTACAGCAGTGATGTGACCTAGAAACAGCAAGCGGAGAGAGTGAGCCATGCCAGATCTCTGCTTGAATCCAAGGCTGTGGTTCTGGGAGAAACAAGAATCTTTTGGGGTGTTGATGTTGGGAACCTCTCTATCATAGGCTCAGGTTGTATATATATGTAAATAAAACATATATTCTGAAGACACCACAGTCCCCACTGTGCCACATTCCCAAAAGGGAATATAAACTCTGGGTAAGATCCTGGACCCCCTAGACTCTCAGACCATTCAGAGATTGGGGAGGCATGCAACAATATTATTGTTACCAGTATTTGTTAAAGTGTGTTTGTGTTCCTTTCAACAGCACAGAAATATTGCCTGCACCAATCTTCTTACTTATGCTTCTTTCACACAGACATACCCGGACACAAACTTCCATTATATCCTCCAAAAATTCCAACAGGAGCCAGAGGTTGCTTTTCAACAATTAATCTGCCCCTGCTCAAAATCATCCCCGGCTTTGTTTAGCTGTGGGGTCTCTTCAAGCGTGTTGATTTTTACTGTCCTGGGACTTAGATTGGTTATATAAACTGAAACAATCTCACTGTTTAAATTCTGAAGACAGATCTTTTCATTCTGTTTGCAGCCAAATAACAATGCAAACATGTCACAAATATTGCAGTCGACACGGTGTGCGGTCATTGTAAAAGAGCATTTCTGAAGCCGATTCCTCGGTCATTCCTTTACAAGTTACTGGAAACATTTCATTGTTATGTGTATCTATTAGTGAAGAAAAATAAGCTTTTCATATTTACACAAGGCTGATGGCGAGTTACTATGACTTTTCATTTATTAGTTGTTTAGTTAATCAGAAAGCTGTGATATCATGGCTGCTTTCATAGACTGCAGCAAAGCAAAAAAGAAAAAGAAGACACATAGTCTGATAGTGAAACATAGCAATGCAAACTAAAAGAGCAAGCCTATGAGTTCAGTATTAAAGTGTTTACAGCATTAGAATAACCCAATGGCTCCCAGGAATTTCAGCATAAACTTTCAAGAAAATACACACTGAACCTTAGTCTTTTGCAAAACAAATGTCAGCAAGAAGCAACTTTTCTGTGCAAAACTGATGTTTCATGGCAATGTACTAACGAAAGAATCCAGTTGGTGCTCATCAAATACAAAGAACCCACTCAGCAAATAAGATTATTCTTAAAATTCTCTTTCAAGCACAGCATATAGATAGTATGGATGAGTACAGATGACCAACTCAGAGAGAGGAACATGTAGGGGAAGGCTTATTACCCTTTCACAAGGCCTTCAGCCTTTGTCATCTGTTAGGGGTATGCCAGCCTTTTGAGACCAATGGGCACATACTGAATTTTGGATGTCAGTCACAAAATGGGTGTTGTGGTGGTGGGGGTACATGCATGACCTGTCACAAGCAGACTGCCACAAGGGTGTCTAACAATAGCTTCAGCATAGGGGAGGCTGCGCTAGGGATCAAATGCTTATTTCACTCTATAATGCACATCAACCTCTGACTTTTGTCTTCTGGGTTTCTGGGAGTTTTCCTGTTGTTATTCTGTCTCTCACAGCTACAATAAACCTACCATTAAAATTATGGACTGGACATTTTTTTTTTTTTGGTCAGAGGGCAAACGGGCAAATTTAGCAGGGGATCAAATACTTCCCCCCCTCACTGTAGGTATACCATAATGTATAATAGCAGTTATAATACCAGTGTAAGCTACCACATATAATACAATTACAATATCAGTTGTTGGGAATCACAGGTGGGATGTGTGCTGTTGTGTTCAGGTTTTGCTTGTGAGCTACCCATGCACATTTGGCTGGCTACTGTGAGAACAGGATGTTGGGATAGATGGGCTTTTGGCCTGACCAACAGGCCTCATCTTCACACACACACACACACACACACACACACACACACAGTCTATAGTCAGAATAGCTGAATGGAACAGAATAGCTAGCTGTCCTTGCGCTTAGCTAGCTAGTAGTAAGTGACCTTGTTAAAAAGCCTGCAGTATACATCTTGAGAAAAATCAACATGGGCAAGATAATCATTCCTTGTATATATAAAAGAAGGAAGAAGGAAACAAAGGGGCTCATTAATTCTCTAAAAAAAGAAATACCAAAATCCAGAGCCAAAAATAATCTTCTCGACAGCAGCTGATACTCATTGTGCATCACACTCATGATGAACCTACGGCACCAGAGTCCTTGTAATCTGCATAGAAAACAAACCATGGGGGGAGGGGACATTGCTTGTAGAAACAATATAGGAAGATAGGACAAAGATTTTGGCTAAGCCATCCAGAAAATAAAGCACTAACGTTTCTAAGACATGCTATAAAATAGACAGTCACAAACTGGCAGACTCTCCCCCCTTATCTTTCTCTGCTGATATGTGTCAGTCCTCTCCATACATTTAATAGAGAGCATAAAATATAAGATTTCAAGCCTATCAACCAGTTAAATACATAGAGATTTGTGGTTTGTAAAAAATATTTTGCTAGCTGGGTATGTGTGTTTGTAGTTTTATATTTCTTAAGCAGTTTATAAATTCTTTGAAATAAATAAAATATAATAAAAGAAAGCTTTATAATTCCAGAAGAGGGAGTGGAATAATATGTTTGAAACTGCATGATATAAATTCTTGTTATTGCTTATTAAATCTATATCCCACCTTTCCTTTCAAATGAGTCCAGGGTGGCAAACACATCAGTGGCAAAATAATAAAATGAAAATGTGTTTTTTTCTATATGGAATTGTTTTAGATGCTTTTATATATGTTACAATTCCAAACAGGAATCTCCATGCCCTCTGTAGGGAAGACCTTAGATAGTGCTACACAGCTGATCCTATTGAACCACTTTGGTAGCAGCAACCTGAATATTGATGTTCACATTAAATGCCCAATCTCCTTGCTCCTGTCCTGTGTTTCCACACAGATCCCTTTTGCAAGTGCCGGAGAACCATACAAGTTTAGCAGGCAGGGACAGAATAGCCCTCTTAAACAACTATCCATCAATTCTGTGAGATTTTTAATGTACAACCCATTACTCATCTGGCAGGCAGAGAAAACATCAAGCTCATCTTGCTATGGCTTCACAGCTATCACTTTTTCAAATTTACCATCTTAGGCTACATTTCTTAAAGCTGATCCTATATATATGGTTCACTCCAACATAAACCCTATAAGCTACTGGGGATCATTCCTTAGGAAGCGTGCAGAGTATTGCAGATTGAGGCTGCTTCCATGCTGGAACTTTAAGTGTTTTTATTAAGGCACCAATCACTTCATTTGAAGTTGTAAGCAGAATTAAAATGATAGCTCAACCCTGTCACTAATATTGCACTTTATCCCCATTCACTTCTAGCAATGTCCACCCACAGATGGACATGTGACCGTCTGAATCCTGCATCCAGTAGACTCTCTTGCCACCAAAATCAGCTCTGAGGGCAAAGAAGACAGGCCTGGATGTGAGCAAGGATAAGTAAGACTTATCCCAGTGGTCAGGAAGCTGGAACTTCTCCCTTTGATTTAGCGAATCACAACGGGAGGCAAAAGAAGTGGGGAACACAAACACAAAACACAAACCTCCCAGGAGAAACACTTCTCTCTTGTTTTATAGTATCCCACTGGCCAGCAGGGTGGCCCTTTGCTTTGTGGCTCCCTCCACAGCCAGAGCTGCTTGGCTTGCCCAAGTGATGATGCAGCTGCCGTCCCCTTGAGATTAAGTGCATCTGCTGTGCAGCATTCTCGATCTCCTCTGACCTGGGGCATAGGAATCTGAGTGCATTTCCTAACCCAGGTCTCATTAGTGTGATACAATTAGATTACCGAAAAATGTGGTTGACAAAAGGCACATATTATGTCTAATTTGCATTTGCGGTATGAAAATGGCTTCAAACTGAAATTTCATAAGGCCACGTCTTGTCATTTGTCATGCGATGCATCTCATGAGAAAAGCAGCAGATTACGAGGAGCCATTTCAAACACTCAGATACACAGTAATATTCTCTCTTGGTTTTGTGGCAATCCCATTCAGGACTTTTAGCATCTTTCATTTCTCAGCTTCCTTTTCCCTCTGTATATTAGTTTTCCTGATTATCACTATGTCATATGAAGGCTGCACAAAATGTTATGAGATGGCACCAACCACACCATTTTACTTGTTTTGAAAAGTTTGTGACAAAAGGTGTTGTTCTTATTTTGACAGGTTTGCATCAAAGACGGGGGGAAATGTTTTTCAGAAGTTAATTTTATATCTATCTTGTCATAAACAGACAAAGTCCATCCAAATTTCCTGTTTCTTCTGAGACTACTTTTTAAACATTTCAAGCAAGTTGATGACCTTTCGTTTTTCCATATGTTCTATACTATTCATATTTTTCTATAAGACAGTATTTATGTTGGCACAGAAAGATTTTGGCTGCAATATTCAAGCCACTTTCTTTAAAGCTGTCCTAATGCCATCGTGACAGTGTGAATATATTCCTCCCTCCCCCACCTCCTGGTTCTCCACAAAAAGATTAAATAATATTTTATAGAAACTCAAGACATGCTCTCTAAAAAACTTTCATTTCATTACTGTTCTTCAGGCAGTTTTGGAGTTCATAAGGATATATGTTGCAATAAGTCTTTTTATCATTTCTTTTCTTTTAATTTGATACAATGACATTTTAAGATCTTGTCACCTGGACACAACTACACAATCTTAAAATGTGAAAGATAACCATGACCTCCTCACCCCTCACCCCTTTTTCTTTTCTTTTCTCTAACCAAAGGACCAATGTGAGGTCCTTTTTTTGTGCACTCCTGCCAACCCAGCAGTTCCTGCCAACCTAGCAGTTCAAAAGCACGTCAAAGTGCAAGTAGATAAATAGGTACCTCTCTGGCAGGAAGGTAAACGGCATTTCCGTGCGCTGCTCTGGTTCGCCAGAAGCGGCTTAGTCATGCTGGCCACATGACCCAGAAGCTGTACGCTAGCTCCCTCGGCCAATAAAGCGAGATGAGCGCTGCAACCCCAGAGTCGGCCACGACTGGACCTAATGGTCAGGGGTCCCTTTACCTTTACCTAATGCTTCTCTGCTTTAATTTGGGTTGGGAGGGTGGAATCACCCAGAGCTCTTCAGTGCTCTTCAAGCAGCATTTAGACCAGATGTGGCCCTCCAAATGTTGTTGAATTGCAACTCCCATCTGCCCTAAAAAAGCATGACCAATGAGAACGGATGGTGTTGAGTTATAGTTCAGCAACATCTGGAGGACCAAATGTTCCATACAGCTGATTTGGATGACCTCTCTTCTTGTAAAGGGTGGCAACCCACTCGCCCTTACCGTAGAGTAGGATTAGTCTTCAGAGGATGAATAGGGATTTATTTATTTTTAGTTCTCCATGATATACAATTTGGTACCCCTCTTCATTTCCGCTATACTGCTCAATCAGATCTGGGTGGGGCAATTTATTTGGCTACTGTGCATCTCTCTGTCACAGCTATCAGAAAGAATATGATAGCAGTGTTCCCTGGTAAACACTTGGAGTCATCCTCTAGGTGGAGGGCACTTAACCAACCTACCTCCCATTGATGTCCAGCACATGAGAATTGGTGAGATGTTCTTGGACCACATGGGCTTCACCCTTATGGACACTGACCAGGATGGAGTCAACAGGTGCCTCTTTGGCTTACCTTTATGGTGACTTGCTGATGAAAGGCTTGCACTAGTGAAACAACTGGTACCATGTATTGAGCCAGGGTATTGCTGCCCTTGTGAGGAGACAGTGGGTGTCTAGTCCACTTGAGGAGAAATTTTAATTGCACCTTCTGCAGATCATTAATATGTAGAACTAATAAAGTTGTGACCATTATCCTCATTCCTTGTCTCACATCTTCATTTTGATGTATGTATGGCAAACTGACCACCATATGAAGTAAACATGCTATTTGAACATACATTTGACAAGGTTCATATGGAAGTCATTTTAAGAAACCTGCCTAAATTTAATTATAAATCAAATAACAACGTTTAACTTGAATGCAGTGATGTAAAATTGACTCATGGGACGCAGGTGGCGCTGTGGGTTAAAGCCTCAGCGCCTAGGACTTGCCGATTGAAAGGTCGGTTCGAATCCCTGCAGCGGGGTGCACTCCCGCTGCTCGGTCCCAGCGCCTGCCAACCTAGCAGTTCGAAAGCACCTCCGGGTGCAAGTAGATAAATAGGGACCGCTTACCAGCGGGAAGGTAAACGGCGTTTCCGTGTGCAGCTCTGGCTCGCCAGATGCAGCTTTGTCACGCTGGCCACGTGACCCGGAAGTGTCTCCGGACAGCGCTGGCCCCTGGCCTCTTAAGTGAGATGGGCGCACAACCCCAGAGTCTGTCAAGACTGGCCCGTACGGGCAGGGGTACCTTTACCTTTACCTTTTTTTAAAATGGACTCACATGATATATACACACGTGGTGCTTCCTTCGTATAGAATATTGTATCAAACCCTCGTGGAGAATTTTGCAGAAATAAATAAATTGGCCATCCAGTTGCTTTCCCTTGTTTCAAATTGACCAAAGTGTGTCCGTGTGTCTGTGTCTCTCCTTGCAAAACATCATCCTTTGGTGCCACCTTCCTCTGGCAAAATGACACTTCTGAACTTCTAAACAGAATTTGGCCTATATATTTCTTCTCTCCAATAGGGAAATTTTAATAAGACCAAAGCCTGCTGGACAAATAAACAGAATGAAAGGATTGAAAAGACTTGCAGAAAAAGCAGTTTTGGGCTCATCTAATTAGCCATTGATGCCAAAAGGCACAACAAGGAAATACATATCAACAATATGACAGATTTTTTTTTATTCTCCACTGAACCTGTCAGTAAAAAGAAACTTAATGCACACCCTTTTCTCATTGACTCTGTATTCTTCTTGTTTACGTGGATAGAGTGGCTAAGTAATGCCCTCAGGAAAAGTGATTTTGCACAGAGATCTGCTAATATTATGGGGGCAAAGGAGGGGGTGGAAAACTGACACTAAACAAAAAGCCAGTGCATTGAAAAGAAAAACTGAGAAACAACAAGGAGAAAGTCAGGACATTCCAATCTTTATTATGACCCAATATTGCAAGGAGGTATCATATTATTTCACCTTTGCCAAGCAATTAAATATATGTGATTCCTGTAAGTTTTTTTATTTAAAAAATCTGCGTAAGTGTCTCTTCATCAGATGTTTCTAGTTAGAAGCTTCTTTCCAAATTGATGGTCAAATTGCTTACAGATGATGCCATTCCAACTCTTATATTGGGATTATTCTAATGGTCTCTCCCTGGGGAGGAAAGCTGGGGTGGCATGAGTGGACAACTGACCAATCCAAACTGGGAGGGAGCAGGGTTATATATTCCTGCTCCTCCCCAAAACCTTGCCTTTTTTATATTGCAGTACCCTCCACCTGGGACTAGGGCTTGCTGATCAGAAGGTCGGCGGTTCAAATCCCTGTGACGGGGTGAGCTCCCGTTGCTCAGTCCCTGCTCCTGCCCACCTAGCAGTTTGAAAGAATGTCAAAGTGCAAGTAGATAAATAGGTACCATTCCGGCGGGAAGGTAAACGGCATTTCTGTGCGCTGCTCTGGTTTGCCAGAAGCGGCTTAGTCATGCTAGCCACATGACCTGGAAGCTGTACGCCAGCTCCCTCAGCCAATAAAACGAGATGAGCGCTGCAACCCCAGAGTCGGTCACGACTGGACCTAATTGTTGGGGGTCCCTTTACCTTTACCCTCCACCCATCCCTTTTGTACTGTGGAATTTGCCAATTGCCTGTTGAAGAATCTGAGTAGGAATTTTTGAGGGAGCCCTCGATATACAGACACACCTGTCCCATAAGCTCAACCTTGCACCCACTGAAAATAGAAAGACATTCTACTGCACTCTGCAAAAGACACAGATGGAAAAATGGAAGCCTGTTTTGCAGGAAAATAAAACTTTCAGTATATTAGGGGACAGGTTTGGGCACAGCGCTTAACTGGAGCTCCTATGGTCTTCTGCCAGCCAGGATGACAGGGTGCTGTGGGAAAGCACACACCACAGTCCAGCAGTTTGGTGATAAAATTCTGCCATTGCCAAAGCTTCATACTTGGCACTTAACCGCCCCTGCCCCCCCCCCGAACTGGACACCATATCAAATTGAGACTGAAAAGGTGCTATTAGCTACAGGGGTGAACAAAAACACAAATGAGCCTGCCAGACAGAACAAAGTACGATGGAGCTAAAGTCTAATTCAATTTCTTTTCCTTAGCAGCATCATGACTATTTGGTTTTAAATTTCGACAATGCATGCAACAAATTAAAGAAACATTTCCCATATGACATTTTTTAAAAGCAATAATAATCTGATCTAGATTCCAGGAAGCATGAGGAGCAGATCTACACGTGTTAAATGTCCAACACCATTTACACATTAAAGAAACTGATTTTACTTATTTATTTTATTCAAAATGCTTTTTTGCCACTCAATGAAAAATAAAAATAAAAAACCAGGATGGTTCACAACAACATTCTCAATAAAATCAAAACATTACCATATAATAAATGCATAAGCATTCACAGTAAGCTAGATAATTACTTCCAAAGTTCGGTATTACGTGACCAATGCCTGGCGGAGGAAATAAGTCATTGGTTAGTACCATGAAACCTGTAATTCCATATTAATAATAAAATATCTCAAAGTGGGGAGATGATTCAGTAAGCTGAGCAACCCAACAGAAAAAGCCATCCACCACGTAGCCACAAGCAGGATCTTGGCAGGCTGCAGCACTGTCAAGAGGGCCTCATCCAGACATCTCAACCATTGGGCAGGTCTGTACGAGAAGAGATGCTCCCTCATTTAGCTTTAGGGCTTTATACACCAGAAGCACCTACCCAGGTAGCAAATTGGCAGCCAATGCAGTTCTATCAGAAGTGATGTCACATATTTGCCAGTAGATAGCACCACACGGTGAGATAACCACTTCATTCTACACAAGCTACAACTTCAAGATCAAGCTTAAAGGCAGCTCCACACAGAGAACATTACAATAATCCAGTCACAAGGCTACCAATGGTTGGAGCTCTGTGGCCAGGCAATCCCTAATCAGGGAACTAACATAGAAGCCCAACCTGGAAAAAGGTGCTCATAGCCATTGCAGCTATTTGACTCTCCAGTGACAATAATGGAGTGTGAAGCATCCTAACACTGCACACCTGCTCTTTCAGGGGAGTGAAACCTAAGCAACCAGGGGCAGGGGTGGGGAGGGAAGTCATGGGGTTTGGAGAATCCCATTTTATGGATTTGATATTGCTTTTGTGTATAATTTTTTTGTTGTTGTTGTGTGTTATTTTTGTTGAAACGTTAATAAAAATATTAATAAAAAACAAAAAACTAGTAATGCCAACAACATACCTAAAAACAGACTTGCCATAATATTAGAAAGTTGTTAGCCCTTAAGACACCCTAGAAGCTATAATCTCTGCTCTGGATGTTTTGACTCTTAAACTAAATGTCGGGGGGGTGGGATGGGACTCTGAATATGCTCAAAGGTACTCTTTTTTATCAGCACTAAGTTTCAGAGTATGCAGCTGCAGCCTCCATTTAAAAGAAAGTTGTAAGGATGCATCCCAGTGAAATCTGGTACTCTTCCACTCCTGCTTGTGAATTCTATGATGGAAGGCATGGGGATCTTACCACCCTTTTTGACATCCCTGGGGTGGTGACTTGAGAAAACCAAAGGTTTCCAGGGTTCCAGAAACTTTGAGAGGACTGGATGTGAAAGAGCCTAAATGTCTCAAGGCTTTTTTTTTTTATCCCTGGTGCTTAACGATTAAAAACATCAGTGCTCTACTGGAAGTTATCTATACAGTGCTGCTTAATAAATGATGTGTTCATGATCTTTTAACATCAGTAACAATTTGTTAGTCGTAATACACTGTAGAAGAAGAGCAACTAGGAAGCTATCTGAACCATTTTAAAACTTAAATTACCCACCATAAAGTGCAGAATAAAATCATAAAGACTTTCTTGTAATACAAAATTCATGGAGACAAAACTCTAATTTCCTGATGGATATATGATATTAATGTAACGGATACCTCAGTGTAGTTAAATTGCATTAAACGGTTATTAATGCTTGAATAAACTTCAAGGAAGTGGGTACTGGTTGAAATGGGATAATATTTTGTTCTGCTAAATTATACGTTAATTGGTATTTCCTCTCTTGTAAGAGGACCTAAAGGGCTTAATAAAATATGTGCCAGAAACATTCTTTCTCTCTCTCCCCCCCCCCGGCTGCTTGGGATGCTATGTCAAGAGTTTAACGGGAAGCATTTCAAACCTTTCCCAGAAAATTCATCAGAATTCATTACAAGACAGGTCACAGGGACTCCCAAAAGCAACTGATAAATGCTCTCAGTTGTCCAGAAGGTTGACAGACAAAACCATATGCCTGAGAAATTTACAAGTGCACATGGCAGATCAGCCTTAACTACAGGGAAAAGTCACTTCCGAAGCATAGTGACTTGCCAAAATGCAAGTCACACAAGCCAGTGGCAGCAGTTTTGTGGGGGACATATGATCCACTCAACCATGTCAGCACATTGCAGGCAGGGGAACTTCTTTGCCGCCACTCACAACTGCCCCAAGTAACAGCAGCATCAGCAGCGGTGGGTGAATCAAGACATTCACCCCAGAACCTTTTGCAATATTGCAAAGGATCAGGGATGTAGCATGTGGGGGGCTACTGGGGTGATTGACGTGGGGGCATGTGGGGCATGTCTTTGCACCAAGACAAAAGGAAGGTGGGTTCTTATCCGAGAGATGATGTTTGCAGATGGCAGTGTGCTCTGAGGAAGCTCTACGGCAGGGGTCAGCAAACTTTTTCAGCAGGGGGCCGGTCCACTGTCCCTCAGACCTTGTAGTGGGCCGGACTATATTTTGGAAACAAACAAAAAAAATGAACGAATTCCTAGGCCCCACAAATAACCCAGAGATGCATTTTTTTTTAAAAAAAGGACACATTTTATTCATGTAAAAACATGCTGATTTCTTGACTGTCTGTGGGTCGGATTTAGAAGATGATTGGGCCGGATCTGGCCCCCGGGCCTCACTTTGCCTACCCATGCTCTACAGTGACTCATCAACCATTTGGCCTTTCTATCAGCCTGACAAAGACCAACATCTTGGGTCGGGACATTGCGAGCACTCTACGCATCAACAGTGGTGACCACATGCTTGAAGTGGTAGACAATTTTGTCTAATTGGGTTCCAGCATACCAGCAATCTCTCCATCAGTTTGAGCGTGACAAGCTTATTGGGAAGGCAGCGATGGCTATGACTCTTTCCTCCAAAAGGGAATGGAAGAATGTCCAATACCAAGACGTCCAATACCAAGATGTCCAATGCTAAGATGAAGTTCTACCAGGCTTGTCTGCTGAGCAAACTGCTTTATGGAAATGAGTTGTGGGAAACAATACTGCCAGGAGTTATGTTTCAATGCCTTCTACAGCCATTGCATCAGGAGGATTTTGGGAATCACATTTGTTGTTGTTTAGTCGTTTAGTCGTGTCTGACTCTTTGTGACCCCATGGACCACAGCACACCAGGCACTCCTGTCTTCCACTGCCTCCCGCAGTTTGGTCAAACTCATGTTGGTAGCTTCGAGAACACTGTCCAACCAATCTTGCCCTCTGTCATCCCCTTCTTCTTGTGCCCTCAATCTTTCCCAACATCAGGGTCTTTTCCAGGGAGTCGTCTCTTCTCATGAGGTGGAGTCTCAGCTTCAGGATCTGTGAGCACTCAGGGCTGATTTCCTTCAGAATTGTCAGGTTTGATCTTCTTGCAGTCCATGGGACTCTCAAGAGTCTCCTCCAGCACCATAATTCAAAAGCATCAATTCTTTGCCGATCAGCCTTCTTTACAGTCCAGCTCTCACTTCCATACATCACTACTGTACTGGAAAGACCATAGCTTTAACTATATAGACCTTTGTTGGCAAGGTGATGTCTCTGCTTTTTAAGATGCTGTCTAGGTTTGTCATCACATAGCAGGGCAGAATTCCAAACAAAGGTGAGCTCTCTCAAGCCCACATTCCCAGCATGTTCATACTTGGTCAAGTCCACAGAATGGAAGATGGCGGGATCCCCAAGGAGCTGGCTTCCGCACAAGGCCCATTGGTAGTCCAACTCTGTGCTACAAAGATGTCTGCAAATGCATGATGGCAGCATCAACCCCACCCTGTGGGAATCCTTTGCAGATGACTGCAGTGCCTGGGGACGTGTATCAGTAGCAGTGACCAGAGGAGAAATGACCGCTGGGAGGAGCAAAGAGAGAAGAATAGCCATGGTGCATCTGCAGCAGTACAACCAGACACCTCCATCTGCCCCGGCTGCAGCAAAACACCTCTGTCCATATTGGTCTCTACAGCCATAGCAGGTACTGCAACCTTCCAATAGTTTGACTTCACCCCAAAGGTGCACTCCTTCATTGTCACCCCAGGCAGATGGATGCCCAAACCATGCAGGCTGCACCCGCTGAAATCTCTACTTCGACATAACTATTAAATGCGTAAGAGCTCTGACCACATTTGCATCTGGCCACACTAATTTAAAGGGAGAGATAATTGCCTATGGGGATATGCAATAAATCCATGACATGCATATATAAGGAACACACCTGTCCTGTAGTATTTTTATCTTCTTCCTGCCAGAGCTGAACAAGCTGAAAGCTAGCTATACCTTCTTTGTGATATATTTTAAGGGTTTCCTAGAGTATACTTTGCAGCTCAGCAGGCCCTCTTAAACAATAAAAAAATACTTTGGGGGTCTTTTTGTTAATGAGGACCCTTTCACCCCCAAACAAGATTGCTATCCCGAGATTTTAATTAATTACAAAAGAAAAAAAGGGGGGAATCATACTAGGGTCCTGTTTGATAATCCTCCTAGGCTGGCTTTCATTCCTGCTAATGTGTAATACAGCCCACAGTAATATTTAATTTTAACCATAATTATGAAAGTTTGAAATTAAATCTTACTGGGAATGTGTTCTCCATTAATATGGACAAAAAAACTGATCTGGGGGATTATTCTGAAGGACAGAAGAAAGATTTAATTTTTAACTTTTGTAATTAATTAAAACATGATAAAGGATTGTGTTTCAGAAGAAAAACAGAAGTCTCCACAGTAGTTAAGACTGCCCAGCGGCCTCTCACGATGTTCATAGACTGTGAATGGCAGCCTTCGCCAATCTGGTGCTCTCTGAATGTGTTGGACTACAACTCCTATAAGTCCTAGCATGAATGAATAAGGCTGTGATTGGGCAGGGGCGATCCAAAATCCTTTTCAGTTATTGCAAGCATCCAGGTTTTGCCCATCTGTTCCCAACAAATCAGATGTCAAAAGGTGTTGCTTTCCATTGCCTGCTTGCTAAAAGGAGTAGGGCTTTGCTCTTGAGAAGATTCCAGCATTGTCAGGCTATACTAGGCTCCTTCTAAATGCTGGGCTGTAGGGGGAAAAAAGTAATGATTTATTCAAAACTTTTTCATTACAGGGTTTCTCCTCTTCTGCCTCACTGGCTTTCTGCCAGAATACACTATGAAGTAACAGTTGGAAATGACCTCTAGTCTTTCATTGAAGTATTTTATTTAACTTGGTTTAAAATTAATCATTTCATTTTGTGATTGTGTGTGTGTGTGTGTGTGTGTGTGTGTGTGTCTCCTGTCATTTTATTTCGTGGTAAGCCTTGGTTTTCATGGTCACTGTGGCTTCCAGCCAATGACCAAGATGACATCAGAGGGATGGGACTATGGTTAGGCAGCACAAATTGAGACCACAACGCAATGCAATTGGGTGATATATTAAACGCCGGCATAAAACATAATTGGCAAGGACAAAAGAAAGCATGATTTAATATCTTGCTATGCCAGCTCCCCACATCCTGTTCCAGTGGCTAAGGGGCATGTCTTCTCAGCTTACTCCCATTATTTCAAATAGAGTATCTTGGTGTACATCATGTAACCTGCAAGACTCTTTGTCGGCTGTAGAACAGTACTTGGAGGGGGGGCATACAATGCAGCCTCCTTTGAACAAAGCAAAAGCTTTGAAGCATGTTGAAAGCAATTTTTCACCTTAATAGTAAATGAAACAGTCTCCAGCTAAATGCCCATTACAGTATTCATATAGGAAAAAGCTGATTGTGTTTCACAAGTCGTGCCACTTAACAGTACTTGACATTTTCGGTTTTACTTACATCGGGGGGAAATGTTATTGCACTCACAGCTGACCCTTTGGGCATAAACTGTTATTCATTTCCCCCCTCCTTTATCTAGCATAATCAACAACTCCCATATTCTCTGATTGGCATTTTTACAACAATTAGAATGAATTCACTGGGTCAAAGAAAGCCAGGAGATAACACACACTTCAGTTGCTCTTTATTATACTCACTCTGCCCTGCTCTCCAGTTCTGTGGACAGTCCCTTTAAGATAACTTTGCGACAATGTAATCCTCAATCCATTTCAGTTTAGACACTTGGAGCTCTGCAAATGTTATCCTGTTGAAACCAAAATGGCAAATCCTAATTATTTGCTTTGACTAACTCATTAAAACCCGAAAGCTGTTTGTTTGCTGTGTATTTGGACAACTCTTAAGATATTAAGAAATGGTTCCTGAGATCAAGGAGCAGGTTTTGGGCTACATTTGGATGCCATTTTCAATCAAGATGTTGGGCTGAAATTTTTCAAAACTATAGTGATTTTAACCACTGATTTTTTTTAAAAAAGTGGGTTTTTTTGTTTCTCAGAATTCCTGAGCAATGCTGAATACAAGGCTGCCAGTTCTATATTTTTATTTTTTAAAAAATAATGCTTTAATTTATTTATTGCATTTTCTAGTTTATTTTTTAAACATGTATGCTTCTGAGCTGCTTACAAATTGCTATGCATCAAGGACTCCTGAGCCCTAGACACTCCATAAGAGTCAGAATAGAAGCACAGAAAACAAAACATACATAGGATCCTTTATCCCTGTTGTTGACCATACTGGGGAAGGTTAGTTTCCTGAAATACAGTTCCTGGAAGAGACCTGTATAATTGTTTGTTATTCAATAGAGTGAGTGAGGCTGAGGGATGACTTGTTTCCTCAGAAGCTTCTGTCTCAAGTTTCTGTAGTCCGCATGATGCCACTCAAGGCCCTTGAGTCAGTCCTCTTCTCCAACTTTCTCAAGGAAGAGGGCCTATCAGCTCCCCATCTCTGTGAGGAGGGGCCTGCCATTCATTCCTTGTATGTGCCGGTACTAGTAATTGTGCCTGCTCTTAGATTCTCATAAAACTGCTGCTGTAGGAACTGCATGGGTCTGGTTCCCAACCCACTAGATTTGTCTGTCTCAGACCTTCCTCCTTCTGCTACCTCCTCCAGTCTTCCTGAAAGTTGTAGTGAGGGGAATCAGCTTGGGTGGCCTTAAAGAAGATTGGACAAATTCGTGGAGGATAAGACTACTGGCTGTGATGACTATGTCCACCAATGGGCATAGTAAATCTCAAAAATGGTGCTGGGAATCACATTTGGGGAAGGGTGCTGTTGTTCTCAAATCCTGCTTGTAGACTTCCATAAGCATCTAGTTGGCTCCTGTGAAAACAAGATGCTCTCTGTTACTCTCCTTTTTCTGTCCCCTTAGTGCTTCTACTGTCCATCTATCTGGCTATCTAGCTATCTCTCTGTTTTCTTTGCTCTGTATGTTACCTCTTCTTTGTAAGCTATTCCTGCCCTCATGGGTCTGTCTCTGAGCTTCTCCTGTCTCCTGACTCCATCACATTATTTCTCCCCTATACGTTTGAGCATCCAATGGTAGTCTGGGCAATGCCAGGCCATTTTATGGTCCACTTTTGATTTTTAGAGTCTTTCCCATTGTAAGGTAAAATGCCATCATCTCACCCTCAAAGGCAAATTATGTTCTGGAATTTATTATTCTGGTCAGGAAGCTGTAACCAGTGCTTTTATGGGACTTTCAGGGGAGCAATCTTCTTACATGCCCTCATCCTAAAACATGGATAGCCAACATGGTGACTTCCATGGTGGACTACAGCTCCCATCATCCCATGCAGATGAGAGCTAATGAGAACTGAGGTCCAAAAACATTTTTAGAGCATCACGTTGACTTCTACAACTGTTCTAGTCTTTCCTTTCTTGCCAGTCCACCAATTAGCTGAAGCTCAATGTATAGGCTCTGATTAAAGATATAGTTGATTGATTGTGGCAAATAATTGATTAAATCTTGCAGACCTACTAGTTTATTATACTGATATAAACACACTCAGACAGCAGTTAAACTGGAGTACTAGCAATTACACCAGATTAGCCTCAGTTATAATAATGGGACTAATATACATGGGACAATATGTATGTAATATATGGCTTTTTATTCGTTAGCATAACTGTATTTTATGAGGAAAACCTCAAAACTTCAGTGATGTAGTGGCATAGAATTTAAATTGTGATTAGCCAATGAAATCCTGCATTTCCATTAACATTGAAACCCCATGTCCTTGAGATTTATATCCTCCGAATATATCAATTGATTTATAGCCTAGTAATCCTTTTATCCCCATTTATGTGCAACATAACTTGACGTAAGTGCTAGAATGTCTCCATTAATCGAATTTTAGAGTGTTAGACGAAGAAACAGGCCTGAGAAACTTTTAGGCTGTATTATAAATACACTTTGAAATGAGACGGGGTGTGGAGAAAAGAAAATACAGCTATCCTAGATGCCCAGTTCAGAAATACACTAATGGAGTTGATTCAGACACCTCATGTTTAAACAGTAATAACTATTAGAATGGCTGCAGTCATATATCCAGTTATGCAAATTTCAATTCCATGATCTCCACCTACCCCAGAATAGGACTGCAATATACACAGCTTGGCAACCTTTGTTCCCTACCTTGTCACTGTTACCAGGGGGAAATGCAGAATTGACAAGGTCAGCAAACCACCATTGAAATATATGCCAGATTCTCATTTTAGTTGTTTTTAAACCAATTGCCTGATGCTGTGATCAAGCTGTGTTTTGTAGCTACTGCAAGGACCACAAAACCAGTCTAAATGTCAGTGTGTGGACATCTGCTGTGACCCCCAGCCACGTTGCTGAATCATTTGCATTGTTGGGACATTGGTCACTCTTACCAGCACTATTTGGCTGTGCCAAAGTTACTGTTGCAGCAGTAGTAGCACATGCTTACTATGAGAAGAAAATGACATTTTTATAGCTGGTGAGCCAGAGCCAGATAATTCTGCTTTGTATGCAGTCAAAGTTTTCTGACCACTTTGACGTAATCTTTGCATTGTGGAAGTTAAAACAGGTATATTGGTACACAAGCTGGTCTTCCCAAATATACATACATAGAATGAATTTCCACTGATTTCTGTGGTATATATCTTTACTGAAAATTGTTTAGGACCACAGCCAGCTGGTTTGTTGTTAGGATTGTCCATGTATCTCTATCTGAAAGGTATGTGGTGTCCTCATGACAAATCTTCCTTGTTTTATGCAAAATATTTAGTGACCCTCAAAATTCACCTAAGGAACAATGCACAAATTTCACTTTGGGGTACAATTTTAGGGATGTACAAAGCTCCCCAGAGACATTTCACTAATCTTATCATAACTCTTTTGTCATAAAGGGAAACATTCAAATTGCTTTGATCTTTTTCAGTGGCAACAAATGATCCTTCCCCCTTCTGATTCTTCATCCGGTTATACTTACATGTACTTAATTACTGGGAGGAGACAACATCCCAAGTTGTCTCACTAGCACAAGGACTTCCACCTGTACAATGAGACTTCCTCTCCATCTCCTCCCGACCCATGTACCCATACCCAGCTCTCTGGGTTTTCCTCAAACCCTCTGAAGCAGTTTTGGGAAGGAAGCAAGGAGAGCCAGTCTTGTTGTACAAGCCAAAGTCCTTATGCTAATGGGGTAATTTGTTAGATACAACCCACTGATGTTGCCTAACTGATATTGAATGTTGTGAGAAGACTGACAGGTGAAGCCCTAAGCCAGGGAGAAGTCAACCAGGGTATTGATGGACTACAATGCTCATAATCTCTGGCCATTGGCCATGCTGGCTGGGTCCGATAGGCATTGGTGTCCAACAATATCTGGAGAGCACCAGGTTGGCTACTCCATGATAGAAGTAATATGAGGAACACCTGAGCCTTCTGATTTCACCTGATTCGACAGTGTGCATAACTCTCCTACATAAGTTAATGAAGCTTAGAAGCAATGGGATATCACACATTGTTAAAGGAATGCACAAGGCAGAAATGAAGAGTATTTTTTTTTAACTTCTGTCTTTGGCTCCTGCTGCTCTAAACTGTAAAACAGGAGCATTTCAGAGATGTGGTTTTTATAAACATTGCTTTAGTCTTAGCATTGGTAATTGCAATTATGCAATTGAAAATATACTAGATATTGCAAAAACTGTTTATTGCTACTAGTTCATCTTTGAAATAGACAATATTAGAAGAAGAAATTGCTTATTCAGGGGAAAAACTATTCAGTTACATTTCCGACATTTTTCTTTGTGGTGGCTCCTCATTGGTACCTCTTCCCCCCTGCCTCCCCAAAGCAACTGGTGACCTGAGAAAAAGGACTCCCTTGCTGGCTATAAATCAAATATGTGACACAAGAAGCAGAGCAACTATTAAAATATATTTATTATTCATTATTAGTAAATTGCCTACATGTGGAGTTTGAGAGAGGAGAAACTTGCCGTTTTTGTTGACTCATTAGAAGTCCATCGTGTGATGCCCTGCAAAACCCAATTTTTTTATTTATAGCCTTAATTTTAAAACTCCATTTGAGCAATTATGTTGGTGCATTAACTGAAGGAGAGGGGAGAATAAAGGTAAAATCATTAGCCTGGACGTTTGCCTAGCAAAGCAGCTTCTGTCTATTCCAGAACTTGATGCACTACTGGGAAAGGACTGGATTTAACCCAGAAAAAAAATCACAGGTGAGGTCGTGGAAGATAATATGTGCAACTACTGTCGATGTGTTAATAAATTATAATTCAGTATGCTCTGTGCATCCCAATTGCCTTTTTAGTAAATACTTAACACTGTAAAGCCTGCCAGAAAATCAGATGATATGAAACCAATTTAGCTACTTAATTTGTATTATGTTATGCAATGCTACATCGTGCAGTAGAGGCAGCAGCCACAGAAACCAGAAATTGATGTTTTCTGATATGGATCTGTTGCTTGTCTGTTTGCTAATAATCTAGTAGGTTTAGGGAAGTGACTATGAGCAAAGAAAGAGGATACAGAAAGGAAAAGAGGACTCGGTATGCATTCGTCATCCATGCTATGAGCCTGTGACTGCTGTGGAATATTTATGTGGGTTGATTTAGCTATCTGTCTTTCCATTCCTGTTCCTACCCCTTTCCTCTCTTGCTGCTGCAGCCAACTCTGAATATAGGAAACTGCTTTGTATCAGGTCAAACTATTTAGCCCAGTGTGACATACTTTGAATCCAAAGCAATGGTCCTTCCCATTATCTGTTACCATGGGCACTTCTAACCTGCTGCTATTTTAGGGTGGGATTCAGCCACATGCCAGCAAATTCAGGTTGCACAATTACAGAAGGTTGGGAGGTCTTCTACAACAAGCCCATTTCCCCCCCAAAGATCAGACTTTTTGCATTAAGGAATGGGTGGAGGGTGTGCGTGCATGATAACATGTGCTTTGATGTAATGTCATCTCACTGTCTCACAAGCAAATCAGAAGGCACGCTCCCTAAACAGGCAATTTCTTCTAATCTCCTGCAAACAAAACAGGATGGATGCACAATAAGCAGGTTATCTAGAAGCACCCCTGGTCCTCTTAACCAGAGTTGCCAAGTTTGGAACCTGAGATCTTCTGCATGCTATGCAGATGCTCTACCACTGAACTATGATACTTTTTCCACATGGAAGAAATTAACAAAGTGCCCTCCATATGGGTATCTTGAGAGAGAAGCAGTACATCCTTCTCAGGCACTTTTAGCAAGGGATGGACAGGCCGGCCTATTTCCAATCTGACTCAATTTCATATGTGTTCATTCAGAACTGCCCTGAGATCTATGGAGGAAAGTGGTATACAAAACAAATAAATAAAGAATAAATAAATCCATTCCATCCAATTTTCACATTAACCCGCAATATAGATATATTAAATACCATCTAGCCAAATAATTTAAATAGATATTCATTTAATATTTTGCCTTGATGCATCCATTTCTAAATATATTTCATTCCAAAAAATATACATTTTTATGCATTTGGGTAATTTTCCTTTTAGCTAAGAACTGAATTGCACAGTTTTAGGGTAGAAGGAAATTCACTGTGTTCCAATCTCTGTAATAGTTTAGAAAGAGCAACTTAGGTCGCTTCACTTTTAAGATGCAGATCGAACTAAATTCTCCCATTTGTAGCCCAAAACAAGCTGATAAATGGAGGCCATGAGTTGCTTTCCTGTACAGTGTGCTCACCTCCAGCAAAGAGCTCTTCTCATGCCTGAACATTTGTTTCTATCATGTAATTGGAAGTCTGATGGAAAGCTGTCTTGTCATGTTGTATAACAGAAACAATATATTTTTCTGCATCGCTTTATCTGTCCTGGGGAGCTGATGACAACCCATTCTTTCAAGGTAACAATCTGGTTTCCAAAGGGGATTTTATTAATGTTTTTGTACTTACCGCTTTGTTCAGTGTAAGCTGTTATATTTAATTTGTGAGGGAAATATGCAGGTATAAAACTAGATAATCTGTATCCCTTTGGAATCAAAAGTCACTTTGACAAAATATTTTAACACAGGAAATTGTTCCTTGAGAGATGTTTGCTGTGATAACATTGACAGAAAACTACATTTCCATTATAATTATAACTGACTAGCGTTGCTAAGTTTTGATAATTTAAAGGTATTCTCAAATCTGACAGCTCTTCCATAGTGAATTATGCATCCTTCGCTCTTAAATAGTTCTGCTGGCATGAGACAGCTGAGATGAAGTTGTCTTTCTAAAATAATTGCTCCATGGAGCATCCATTATACCTTCAGAAAAAAATGTATTACTTGACTTCTACAAATTATAGACTAGCCTATAATGGGTATTTTTGACAGCTATTAGCTTTTTTTTCCCCTTGAAGAAAAAATCTGAACAGTAAAATGAGTATTGATATCACTCTGCTGTGTCTTGCATGTTAACACCAACCTTTTCTTTTAATGCATGAGGTATTCACTAATTACAACAATATTTATGTAATTGCACTCATCTTAAAAATCACAGTATTGGAAACTGTGTTAGTTTTTCCTGTTGGAAGAGTTCTTGATATTCACAATATATAGTTGAAGGTGATTTTTAAAGTTTTGATCTTTTGTGGAGTGTGTATGTGTGATATAAACAAGTTTGTTATGAATGCAATCATTCATTTTGAAGAAAGTAGGGCTGCCATATGTCCAGGATTCAAACGAAAAATTTAGTGTCTGGAGGGAATTTCAAAAAGTCAGTAAAATATCCAGGTTTTGGCCAACAGGACCAGGAAGTGTATGTTTGAACTCAACAACTTTGAGGTTCATTTCCCAAAAAACCTCAATGAGTTTTTGGGAGTTTTTTTTAAAAAAAGCTCAATAGTTTTGTGATTTTTACTTCTTGAACTATGGCAACCCTAGATTCAGGAGATATTTCTGGTGGCCCATAACAGGGTCAAATAAGACACAACAGGAATGTACGCCAAATCTCATTTGATTTCTACAATTCAAAGCAGTGATCCTGAGGGAGGAATTGTCTAAGCATTTACCCTTATGCCAAGAATCTATTCTTAGTCTCTCCCCCCCCCCCCAGGAAACATGCAGGAGGATGCAGTTCTCTCTATATTTCCCCCCAGTTGGCTAATGTCTGTCTCACAGAGGGCAGTTTAGATCAGGGGAACACTGTGGGGGATCTTGGGGTCTCAAATTTCAGTGGTGCCCTGTGTGATGCCCCTCCACCTCTTGTGCTTCATTCTTCACCAGAGTTCTGGGTTGCCCCAAGGCTCC
The DNA here is from genome assembly GCF_964106915.1 of Podarcis gaigeae. NCBI lineage: Eukaryota > Metazoa > Chordata > Lepidosauria > Squamata > Lacertidae > Podarcis > Podarcis gaigeae. The sequence goes on along the minus strand of NC_139678.1, from coordinate 101,719,858 downwards.
GCAGCCACTCCCCTGTAGTGGTTAAGAGCGGTAGTCTCGTAATCCTGGGTAACCGGGTTTGCGTCTCCGCTCCTCCACATGCAGCTGCTGGGTGACCTTGGGCCAGTCACACTTCCTTGAAGTCTCTCAGCCCCACTCACCTCACAGAGTGTTTGTTGTGGGGGAGGAAGGGAAAGGAGAATATTAGCCGCTTTGAGACTCCTTAAAGGGAGAGAAAGGCGGGATATCAAATCCAAACTCTTCTTCTTCTTCTTCCCCTAAATCTGCTTCACATGAGGGAAAGGGTTAGAGGCCCACACCACTCCCCTGGAGGACGGAAACTGCTTTGACAGGAAAAAATAAATAAAACAGGGTAGTCCATTTACAGCTGATTTGCCACATCATATCCATCAAAAGTCTTTGCAAAATGTTTCAGCCAGTTTGTATCCTGGGTCCACTGGGTTTCTACTGAAATAAATTCTGTTCTCCTCACCTGCATGTGAGGAGGCCCTGTGGACATCTCTTTAGCTGCTCAGATTATCAGTTGCATCAAGGAAATATGAGTGCAATCCCAACAAGGCTCCTGTCATTTTCAGCCAGGTGCCTTGCTCTTGAAAGTTCAACTGGAGCACATAATTCAACAGCAGAAACAGGCAGGATGAATGCCAGCATCAATCCAGTAAAAGAATACATTTGGGGGTATCATAAAAAAACCACAGAGCAATGAACCAGTTTTTGACTTTCACAGAACGTCATAGAAAAAGAATAAAAGGAAAAAGAGAGGGGATTCCCCCCCCCCCGTGGGTTTGCTTCTGTAGGACTTGTAAGAAGTTGGGATAGTTAAATAGATTTAAGAGATGCCCTCTAATAATAAAGGAGAGCAACCGGTTCGCTTTTGCTTCTATCAATTTCCAATTGTGGAAATGGCTTTCAATTCCTGTGACATAATGCCCAGGATCTCATTGTATCCTATGCACTAGTGGGATTCCATGGAGCAAAAAAACAAAGACCCCAGTTGCTTTACATTTAACTTGTGAACTGTGTACACACACACACACACACACACACACACACACACTGATATAGATATGTGTGTGTGTGTGACTGTAATATTTATACACACACACATACAAACCAAGACTACAATTATTACATAATATATCAAGAGAACCCTCTAGAGACAGCATCACAAGAGATTATAGGCTGTTTTGGAAAGCCATTAAGGATCTATTAGTTGCCAAAGAGTTCATCTATAATTTCACCTAATGTCCTCTCTAGAGCTTCCATCGTTAGTTCATGTTATATAATAATGATAATTCAGGGTTTTTCAGGCACCGGTTAAAACATACCATGCACAACATATTTGTCCATTGTTATCTGGGGCCAACGATCACTTTTTCTGAGCATGCTCTTTGAAAATATTCCATGATACATCAAGAATCTCTCCCCCCCCCCCCTTCTCTTCATGCACCATGCACTATTCACTATTGTTAGCACTGGAGGAAAATTAACTTTGTTTTAATTGAATTATTTTTGATTAGCAGAAAGTCTTAAGTAAAAGATTGCCCTCAGAATCACAATGTCTCCAGATGGCCTGTGAAGCAGGATGGAGGAAATGAAGACATTTGAGGTGCTGCCTTATAGAAGTGCTTGCCCACTTGCTCAAAGTCATCTCTGGATCCAAACCAACATGCATTTAGATGAGGGGAAAAAGCTTCTGATAATGAGACAGTCTGTGCATCCAATCTCATGGGGAAAAGGGTCAGCTTTAGGGAAGGGATGTAGCTCAGTAGTAGAGCATCTACTGGGCACCCAAAAGGTCTCATATTCAATCCCTCATGTTTCCAGGTGCAGCCAGGAAATTCCCATCTCAGAAACCCTGGAAAGCAACTATCAGTCGTGGGAGGTGGGGTTGAGATAAATCAGGCATAGGCAAACTCAGCCCTCCAGATGTTTTGGGACTACAACTCCCATCATCCCTAGCTAACAGGACCAGTGGTCAGGGATGATGGGAGTTGTAGTCCCAAAACATCTGGAGGGCTGAGTTTGCCTATGCCTGAGATAGATGGACCAATGGTCTGGCTCAGTATACTATGGACAGTATACAGATGCTTGTAGAGCAGGGGGCATCAGAAACTTGTACGTCTTGAGGAATGTCTAAAATGTCTGTTTAATGTTTCCCATCCCTATAGTACCTTGTGAATAGTGTGTATGAGAGTGGCGGCAATACTTAATAAGAGGGTACTGGAGGAAGCTGAGGGGAGCACATGGACTATCTTATTGAGGCACTAGTTGTCAAATCTCTATTCATAGCAACTCCCTCTCTCCTCCCCTCTCCTCCCCTCTCCTCTCCTCTCTTCTCCTCTCCTCTCCTCTTCTCTCTCTCTCTCTCTCTCTCTCTCTCTCACACACACACCTAGTTTCCATATCATATCCCTGGTTTGAATCCCAGCGATGGGGTGAACTCCTGGTGCTCTGTCCCAGCTTCTTCCAACCTAGCAGTTTGAAAGAGAGCCAGTGCAAGTAGATAAATAAGTAAATGCCGTTTCCGTGTGCTCTGGCTTCCGTCACAGTCTTCTGTTGTGCCAGAAGCGCAACATGTCTATATGTTTTGTTTGTCTATGTATTGTGCGTTGTTTTGTTTTTTAATTTGTGTTGGAAAATCAATAAAAATTATTATAAAAAAGAAGAAGCGGTTTAGTCATGGTGGCCACATGATCCGGAAACCTGTCTGTAGACAAACGCTAGCTCCCTCAGCCTGAGGGAGGGCTCCACATACATGTTTGTCCTCCGCAGTCCAACCAGCATTCCCACACGCCAGAGGTTTTCAACTTTTTTGGGTCCATAGCTCCCTTGACCAACTACATTCTTTCTGTGACACCCTGTACTGCCACACACTATTAAGGTAAAAGGTAAAGGTACCCCTGCCCGTACGGGCCAGTCTTGACAGACTCTGGGGTTGTGCGCCCATCTCACTTAAGAGGCCAGGGGCCAGCGCTGTCCGGAGACACTTCCGGGTCACGTGGCCAGCGTGACATCGCTGCTCTGGCGAGCCAGAGCCGCACACGGAAACACCGTTTACCTTCCCACTGGTAAGCGGTCCCTATTTATCTACTTGCACCCGGAGGTGCTTTCGAACTGCTAGGTTGGCAGGCGCTGGGACCGAGCAGCGGGAGCGCACCCCGCCGCAGGGATTCGAACCGCCGACCTTTTGATCGGCAAGTCCTAGGCGCTGAGGCTTTAACCCACAGCGCCACCTGCGCCCCCCCCACACTATTAGACCTTCTCAAATCTAACTGAAGTCAGTAGGATTTAGATTATCTATATGTGTTCATAAGACTGGGACGTAGGTGCACATGCAGCCAATCATACTAGATAACGGTAAACCTCATGCAAGCTCAGTCACTGACATGTGACATTGTTAAATAAATATGTAATACTTTAGGGGGGAATGCTTGCAATGTAGCATATGGAGTGTTTTATTTAGGCCAAAGAGAAAATATTATTGAGAAGGCAGGAAAAACAACAACAACAACCCTAACCACATTATTAAAATGAATGAATCAATTTAATCTTTCTTATGGTTTGTCAAACTTATAAAATATTATATTTCTCTTCAGATAAAGTTACATACTGTGTAGCTCAAAGATAATCCCTATGGTCTTGGCATATGTTAGTTAATTGTCTCAGAAGGAAATACCATAAATACCATGCTGTCAACACCCATGGGCATTTGCTCATCTGTCACTGTGGGAACACCAGACTGGCTGAGGTGCTCTAAGACATTTCTTAAGCTACGTAAATCACAGCCATTTCTCCCTCCCTCTTCCCAAATGGTCAATTAGGTAGGAACATGTGTTAATAAAAAAAACCCCTTCTTTGCCTCTAAGGTATGAACTCATAAAAACTATGTGACTATGATAAACTCTATGTGCCACTGTTATATGATTCAACCTATGACATAAATTGTTGTCTTATACAAAGATCCTAAACTTGTCCAATTTGAAGTGTTTTGCATTGATTTCAATGGATATGATTTATGTGCATAGCTGTGGCAGAGCAGAGTATGGCAGCGCAATAGCACAGTGCCTCCTAATTGCTTTTAGGACCGCAACCTGCCATTTCATAAGGACATGTAAGAAGAGCCCAGTCAGATCAGATCAAAGGTTCACTTAGTTCACAATCCTGTTCTCACACTGGCCACCCAGATGCCCAGGGAAAGCCCACAACCTGAGCACAACAGCACTCTTCCCACCATCAGTTCCCAGAAACTGGTTGTCACATCCATACTGCCTCTGACAGTGGAGTTATAGTCATTCTACTGGTAGCTATGAATAGCCATTCCATGTGTAAGGTTGATTGTGATGATCATGATGATGGTGAAACTTGTCCCCTGGTTTCTCAAAAGTTCTCTTCCCCTGCAAAAGAGGACCTGTTTTTCTTCCTCATTCTAAACGTGCTTTAGAATTTTATTAGGATTTCTTCATCATTTCAGTGAGTGCAGGATTGATATTCCTTCACCGTTGCAAGGTAGACAAGATGCATGTGTGTGTTTTTCATTCAGTTGAACATTTCTCTGTAACTCTGCCGCTGCCTCAAGTTCCTCCCACTTCCTCATCTGAAAAAGGCCCAATACTTTTTCATGAGTTACATCATGTCTTCCCCAGGAATTTAATTAATGTGTGGGAAGCTGGGGAGATGGGCTATGAAGGTATCAGGAGTGCCAACTTGAATAAAATATGGATGGGCAGATAAGCTCCTCCCCACATCATCAATTGTGAGACATGGCACATGCACACTATTTGTATGGCAATGTGCATCCACTTTGGGAATCCCTGGCCCCCTCAAATATGTTTTGTGGGGGGCAAAGGGAATCGGGTGGGCTTACCACATTTTGGAGTAAATGAAGACAGACACTAAAAGGAGGAACGTGTAACACCAAGGTGATCAAATTTACCACTGTGCTTGTGGTTCCTGGTCTGTATACACAGCTATGTGCTAAAGGGAACCCAATTGCTCAAAGGCAAGGATTGATTCCTAACTAGTTAATAACTGAGCTACTAACAGTTATGCATTTTAAAGAAATTATGCCTCTCCCATGGCCACTAGGTCTCATTCAACATGTGCACTGGGTTCACCGAAGTCGTCCCATATGTCAAATCTATCCCTTATAATTTCTAATACAGTGCTCAGACCTATCATATGCAAGACAAACTGTATGAACAAGACAAAATGGTAAAATGAACATGAGAGAAGACCTGCAGGGCATAGCCCATTGATTTCTGCATTTCTGGATTAGACACACAAACACTCGTGCACCAACTTTCGCCTTCAACTTTTCATTTTATAATGACTATCTAAACAAGATTAGACATCCTACCACTCATTTATTTTTTTAAAGTCTGAGAATATATTGGAATAAGTGCATGTCAGCTTCTTGCGAAGTGATTCTGTTATTATAGATTTTTTTCACTAGTAGAAAGTGCTGCCCTCCTGCTGATCTTATTTGTATTTTTATTGTAAGGAGTGGTCTTTAAAATTTCCTTCAACATCAATTGACATTTAGCAGTTTTGTCTTTCATCTCAGCTTGGTAAAAAGAGTTATTTAGATTTCAAATATCCTTCCCAGGTTTCCCTTCCTTCTCTCTCTTACTCTCTCTCTCTCTCTCTCTCACACACACACACACACACACACACACACACACAGAGAGAGAGAGAGAGAGGAGATTTAATAGATTGAATGGTTCATCTCTCTTTTATGTGTGCTTGCTGATAAATCCATTCCATGTGGGGGTTGGGGGGTTGGGAAGGAAAGTAACCCTAATAAACAAGTATTTGTTGAGGTGGTCTTAGTTCTTTATGGGACTAGCCACCTGGATTGGTTTGCAAGCACTGCTCCTGTGCCACACACAGTGGATGTGTGGCTATAGAACTATGAGACAGTGGGTCATGATGATGAGAACAATGAGACATGATGATGTGCCATCACTTTCAGGGATGATGTGTGTCATGTCCTGTCACTCCCAGAGGGAATTGCTACAACATTTTCAACATGAGTGGCAGTAGCCATGCTCAATAGTTCCTAGTCAGTAGCCGGAGTTGAGAGTAGGTCAGCAATAAAAACCCCAGTGCCAGTGAAATTAACTCTTGATTGAAAGAAACCCAAACAGTGCAGGCCTAGTGTTCACAACAGCTCTACCCAGTAAGTCTTGCCCCAATGAGGCAGTTGCGAGGACTGAAGGTCCTCGCCTTCCCACTGCTCTCTAAGGCTCCATTCCTGTTTCCTTCCCTAGCAACCTAAAGCTCTGTCACTGTGCATCTCATTGCTCCAGCCTCTTCATTTCTATCGTGTTCTGGGAGACCAGGGAAGAGGGGAGCTGGTCGCAGCAGGAGGGGGAGACCCCCTGGATTCTTCAGCAGCCTACTTCTTCACTGCCTCTTCAGCAGCCTACTTCACTGCCTCTTGGTCTGCCTCTTCTCCAGCCTCCTCTTCTCCCCCTGACCACACATCGTCGTCCCAACACCTTCATTCTCTGAGGGTTCTCCTGGGGGTTCACCAGCTGCTGCCCCCCACTCTTCTGTATGCAGCCAATCCACAATACGCTTCAAGTAGGGAGTGTAAGGGGTCAGACTTCACATTGCCTTGGTGTGGAATCTGACAGGATTGCAAATTCCATGGTAGATGCACATCTCATCTGCATGTTAGTCCAAGTAGGGATCATCTAATTCCTCTCCCTTCTCAAATATTATATATACACACTCAGATACACTGCTTATTATTATTTATGATTAAAACTATTTTTATGCCACCTTTCATGGAATCATCAAAAGATGGTGCACAAAAAGAAATTAAAATTTTATGAAAGTTTTATCATTAGCTTAAATGTTTCATACTCAAGGAGGATTGGGAAAAGTTTAAGGACTATTTGAAAAAACACTATAAGTTGTATGAATGTTAAAAAAAAAATGCACCTTTCAGGAAACTCTAGCTTCAGCAAATGTAAGTTATTGGAATGAAAATTAAGACACAAGAATTCAGAGGTAAAATAATGAAATAACTTTATTGTGTTAAATATAAAACATATAAGAATTGAGCGACAGTAAAATTGAAAATAGGGAACATGATAAATGGAAGTTACAATAAGTTTTGAAATAAGTTAACAAATTGCTGATGCTTTATAAGACAGAGAACGCAGGGTTCGGAGGATGTGGGGAAGTCCTATAGGTTAGATGGAAAAAGAATATGGAAATTTGTTATTTATATCTCTCTTTCTTATAACCACTCTTTATTCTTTTTTCTGTATTTCTGTACTTTTAAAAAAGCAATAAAAAATGTTTTAAAAAAAATGTTTCATACTCAAAAGATAACTCAAATTTGGAAAGGAAAGTATAGTTTTAATTAGGTTTGGGACACCTTAGGCCTTTTCAAGGAGCATGAAATTTTGGTGCCTTCAATCAGGTAGAAAGCATTCACAAAGGTGAAAAACCAGGTACAGGACCATAAGAAAGATGTGAGTGGATGATATTCTTGAGATGTGCAATGAGGGTATTTGGTCTGCCAAGTCCAGCTAATTACATGGGCTAAAACAGGTTGTGGTGAACATATGCTGGGATCAGACAATGGATCAAGCGTGTATTAATTCAAAAGAAAGGAGAAGAGAAATTGTGGTGGAAAGAGGCAGGTGGAGCTGATGAAGCAGAAGATGAATGAGATGAGGTGATCACTGGAGAGGGGGGAGCAAATGTAAATAATCCAAAGGGCAAGGAGATAGAGTCAATCAGTGTGACAAGGCAACAATATCTGTGAAAACAAATCAAGCTTGGCACCAAATGAAATTTGGCATCCCAACTAAATGAAAAGAGATTTGGCTCCCAAGCCAAATGTGGTATCAAATCAGGTCTCCCCTGGCTCGTCACCAAATCAAAGTTGGAAAACGTCCAAGTTCATTAGAAAGTGCAAATTATCATTGGAGAGCTGCATAAATGACACAACTAGCCTGTAGGGGGCAGTGAGGTTTCCCAGTTGCCATTTCCCTCATGGCAAAGTCACAAGGGCCTTGGCTAATGGGAGGATACAAGATAAGGAGATTATATGTACTCAAAAACTATTAGACAGCCTGGTACACTGTTATAGCTACACAAAAAGTTTTCCTGCAACCTAGGAAGCCAAATAAACAAAGAGTAAGAAAGGGGAAAGTATTTCATCTTTTTGTAGAAAGATCCAGCTTGAACATACATGGGATCTTAGTGTGAAATCAGCTTCTGCAGAGCATAATTGGATTGACTTTTCATTTTATGTGCACAGGAAATACAAAGAATAATCATTATTTTATTTGGACCAACAGACAAAAGATACTGGTTTTGCCTACCTGAAACCTCCTGTCCTTGGGGACCAGCAGAATATCTTTAGGGTAAAATAAATAAATAAATTCAAGAGTGTCACTTTTTAGGTCACATTTGTCTTTTGCTCAGAGAATGACCCACATATATTTGCTTGATTTGTTTAGTGATAGCTCCATGCAGTAAGCTCCAGAAAGTAATGAGTTATTATAAGTGACATGCTCAAAGAGATGGTTCTATGACCTTACATTTTTGAACGAAGATATAATGTACTTTAATGGCTTTTTGGCTTATGTGCTTAGCTTAACACTGAAATCAAAAGCCAGTCATTTATTTTTAGGCTATTTGCACATCCATTCCACACACCAGCGTTTGGTTAGTGCATTATATATTTAAATATATAGAATTGAGTGGGGTGAGGAATACACACACACACAATATGATTTTAATATTAATTTTAACACTGACATCTTGACAGTTGCTGCTCCATTTCTGCTAGTCAAGTGTAAGCATCACCTATCATGAATAGCAGGCAAATGCGTTGCTGCAAAATATGTTTGAGCATTACTAACATCTTAGAACACTGAGAGGGAAAATGGCAAGATGGATAACATTAAATATTTTCCACATTCCAGAGATGGAATATGGATGCTCTTCCTGTGAATAGCAAATCGTGGTGTTTCAAGAAGCCAATGCATTTGGCAAATTATTTAACATTTTCCAGGATTCTTTTATGACATGTGCAAATATTTTATGGCGTATGCAAATATTATACAAATCTGCACCCTCTTTTGCTCTCCCTTTTGATGTTTTCCCTTCCCTTTTGTTGTTGTTGTTGACATCAGTCAAACAACTTCATTAAAAACTATTCAGTGTAAATTAATGCATTAATTTGCACCCATGGAGACCACATTGATTTGCTTCAACTGGGTCCATCACACTTTGCATATGGTTGACCTGGAAAAGTACACTTTCACTCCTTGCCATGCCTTTCCCGTTGTAACTGTATGGTCTCCCTTCATTGGGTTACATGTTTATTATGGCTGTAGAACTAAAATGGACCTGTTTTTCACTGCGTGCAATTTAGTCATGCATCAATACATTTTTAATTAAAAGAATCTGACAGGTACAATAGCAGAGGACTCCAAATAATTTTTGAAAGCAGTCTGTTTCTACACGGACAGGTAATCAGAATCTGTCTCAGTCAGACTCTGGGTGCATAATACTTTATTAAGATATACACTACAAGATAAAAAAAAATCACTTTATGTTAAATTGTCACATTTTTGTTGTAAGTTTATAATGGTAAAGTGAGGCATTCTCCTTGACAGAATAGAAATAAGGTTACAGGAGATCTTGATTAGCTTGCTTTGCAATAGCAACTGTGGCTTTGGAATACTATATGTCTCTAGTTAAAAGGCTTGAATCACTTGGCTGTCTTGGTGGCAGGACCCAAGTAACAGCAGATGAATGTGATGAAGCTCAGATTTGGTAATGAATTCATACTTCTCTCCCCAAGGTCACCTGAGACAAGCTCATTGGGGAAAGCTACTTCATTGACTACCTGCATTCATGCATTTCCATGGGTCACACCGACAAGGACCAGAAAGAAGGTTTTCTAACCCACACTCAGCAGACTTTTCAGATTCACCCTATAAAATAGTATTTAAAACATTTATTTAAGCTTAATTGTAGCATCCAATTAATGAATTGTTTTTAGGGCTGGCTCTAGAGATTGCTACTTCCTCTGCAATATCTATCTCTCCCCCCCAAATGCACATTGCAGCCCAAATAATGTGCTAATCATACTTTATTCAAATCTTGCACTAACATTGGAATTATTGGAGATTTTCTATGTGTATCTCTTGAGTGGCTTTTGCAAAGAAGTTGTGCATTTCTCCGTCAAACCTACGATTTAGACGACGATCCAGAAAATCCAGTCTACATGCAGGCAAAAGGCAGTGTGCTTATAAAAGGCGGTTTACATTGCCCTCACTTTACCATAGAAAGAAATTCATATCAGCCAAAAAAGGAAGAAAAGGGAGAAGAAAGGTTCAGCTTCAGAAGTCCATTAATATAAATTAAATGTAAATAGTCCACTTCTGATGCTCCTCCCATTGTCTTTTGTTCATGAGTTGCAAGAAGTTGGCTTCTTGTTACAATTCAAGATGAGAAGCTGTGGGTTGTTCAACAGAGTTTATTTACAAACCAGGACATTAAACCACAGTTTAATTATTTGATCCAGTGTTTCTCAACCTTGTGTCCCACCATTCCTGACCACTGGGCCTGCTAGCCAGGGATGATGGAAGTGCTTCTCTAATTGTGCATCTTTATTTGTGATGTTGCATGGATATATGAAAAGAAGAATACAGCCCTAGTGCATTTGGTCCTTTGGAAAACAGTAAGAACATAAGAGTCCTACTGGATCAGGCCAATGGCGTGTCCTGCTCTCACAGAGGTCAGCAAGATGCCTATGGGAAAGACTTTAGCATAATAGCCCTGTCCCCTCTTGTGGTTTCCAGCAACTAGCCAACGATAGCCTTTTCCACCATGGAACAGTCCAATCTACACCGAAATAATAACAGTTCCTGAAGGTATGGGGATTTTGGTGTGCCTTTGGCTCCCCTGTTTCTTCCAAGCTCCATTAAATTTGGTGGAGGGTGAATATCTACAACTTGCAGAGCCTGGGGACAGATCAGGAGGCAGAGCCTACAGAAAATGTTGGGCTTATGTAAGGTGTACAACTATTGATTGTACTGAATAGTTAGTCACCTGTAATGATGGGCATCCCCACCATCTCTAACTCTAACCCTAACTCATCCCTTTTAAAACTGTAGGCCTACTCCCTCCACTCAAAATGAATGAGCCAGGCCTAGCCATATAGTTTATGGACTACAGTAACTGTATTTTGACACCCCCCCAACGAAGGACATGCACATTTCTTCCATGTTATTTTGAGGTTAGCATAGTACAGAAAGCTTGGGAAATCATATAATTCAGGCAGTTCCCTGGTGACATCTACATTCATTTTGCATTTTCTTTTTGAGCATATTCGTGCTTCATAAAAATAAACAGAACTATGATCAGAGTCTTATAGGCATTGATTATGTGCATTTCTGTAGGCTGGACTAATGGGCAAAAATAATCTCTCCGTTAACCTTGGGCAGGATATCCACAAATGACAAAGTATTTTGTGACATGTTGGAATCAAGACGGAAAAGTCCAATAATATATGCCTCCAACAAATGTATCTCTGTTTCTTTGGGAGAATAGAGATGTATTTTATGGAGAGAAACTTCCTAAATGTGAAAGGACAAACCCAGAAGAATGAAGAAAACCCCTAATTAAATGAATTAGAGAACAGAAGCCAGAAAATTGTGTTTCTGTTCTGCCATAATACACTTTGTAACCCTGGGGCCATTGTCTGGCCAACATTCTGAAGTATAAATGAACTATTCTGACTCTAGTGACTTTGAGACCTAACACTGAAAGAGAGGAGGAAAGTTTCCCATAACAGCCTTAAAGGGAACACTCAAAATTATATAATTACACAAATAGGACAACCTGACATTCCAGGGTTTTTCTCCCCTTATAGATGACATGTGAGAAAAGTATACTTTCAAAAAGTTGCATGGATTCTAACCTGGAGAGAACAATGACTGAACCATTAGGGAATCACAAACACACACACCATTTCCGTTACAGTTGGCCACAACTGTTGAGAAAGCCCTCTCAATTATAAAATTATTGTTAGCGTAATAAATGAATTATATTTTATTTATAGTTCATCTGTTCACACAGCATTTATGGCGAAAGCCTTCCACAACACACACACACATACACTTACAGCACAGGACTAAGCTTGTTTACTTACGTGGGCATTTGGGGGGTATTAGTGTTTTATGTCTGCTAATCATAACTTTTATTATTTATTTTAAAAAGATTTATGAACTTCTCACATTGTAAAAGAAAAAAGTAGCAGCTAAACTGTGTATACGTTGAGACTAAAAATGCTAACGTAACAGTAAAACAGCAAAAGATGATCAATTGGAAAAGACCTGGGTAAGTAAAAAGGGCACAAGCATTCATCTGAAAGAGTATGTGTTCTGGAGCACTCCTTATTTCAGATGGTAGCAAATTAATACATTAAAGGGGCCACAGCACTGAAACCTGTACTGATAGTAAATCCAAGGTGAATAGTAGGAGCTCCTATGAGTAGTAGGAGGAGGGCCACTAGCACTGAACATAATGACTGGGCAGGGGAGAGCTTGTTTCTCAAATAATCCTGTCTCAAATTCTTTAGGGAGTTGTAAGCAAGTAATAACACCTTGAATTGTCCTAAAAATAACTGGTGCTTAAAATGTATCACATTAAGAAGGGAAATTCATTCAAAAACTCAATGTTATTATTACCAGTATCTTTTTAAAAATGTGCCAAAAAGAGAAAGGTGACACATTGTAGCACCACAGAAAATGTTTTCCAAAAGCATCACTCACTTTAGCTTTCGTTTCAATGGTCTGCATTCTGAATATGTTGTTTGGGTCTCATTATCTCTTCCAGCCTTTTAGGATGCAACTCACTAGATACAGAAATACACAAATTGAACAACGTGCTCCAATCCGTATGTTCTTATTGTGCCAGTTCTCCTATTTCGGAGCAATTGTCTTCAGTTATTCTCAAATCTCAGGGGCTGGAAAAGTAGTCTGCTGGCTAGAAATGAACAAACAAGGTAAGAAAGTGCTCAGTCTCTCTTCACCTACTCCCCAAAGCCTTGGAATGGGAATATAAAAACATATTTGTTAATATATATATATATGAATCATCTAAGGATGCTTTCACATGTCCACATCCTAACACATCCTGTCCGATTTGCATTTTTGTTGGTCTGTCAAAATGCCATTTAAATTGCTCAGTTGATTGGTAACAAACAGATGTCACTGCAAAAAGTCTGTGGAATATAGGAAATTAATCTTTGGGGTTGCATCAACACTTGCACTCCTTCTCTTCACAGAAGGAGCCAAGATCCAGTGGATATTCCTACTTGTGGAAGGAAAGAGTGGGAAACATTTTTTGCCAATTGCCTCTTCCTTCCATCACTGTCCATGCAGTTCTCAAATCCCTCCACTACTGCCAGTGAGCATAGACAATCCTGGCCTAGATTCCTATGTTCTTTAAAACATGATTTGTAACTTAGAACTCTGGTTCTAAAGATCCCAGTTCAATTCATTTGCACTGCCCCTTTCTGCCACCAAAGCATCTAAGGCCTTTTTCTACCAAGACCCTTGTCACACACTCTGTGACACTGGAACATTCCAGCCATTCAGTGCCAGATGCCATTCACACAAATGTTGGCATGGCATTGGGTCCAAGGATCAGTTCATCATTCCACAAGCCCCATGTTGATGGCATGGATCTGCCGGGTTTGGACACCCCCAAACCTGTTCTGTGAGAGTCAGCCAGTGTTGCACCTTCCCGTGGTGCAAGCCAAGCAAGCAAGGTCTCACTGCAGGACCAGGGTGCAGATTCCTACCAGGTAGATATGTCAAGCTTGGGGGTGTCATGGTCAATCCTCCCTTCAGGCCCCTTATACCCTCCATTTATGTTGATCCTGCCCAATGCCATTTCCGCCCACATACGAACAGCAATCTCCGCCTAACAAAGGAAGCCCATAATTTCATTCCATTCATTCTCTGTCTCTGTTTTTCAGGGCTCCACAAGCGAGCAGGAGGGCCATATGGTGAAAATGAATGGAATTCACCTTTAAAGAATTTTGAAATGCAAAGGATAAAGCCATAAAACATCAAATTTCCCTCCATGGATTCACATTGTTGTTTTAAACCAGGACCACCATGATGTTCCTAAGGAGTGATCCTGGCTCTTTTCCATGAACTCATTTTATGACGGTCACACGGAAAGCTTGAAATAGAGCAACAGCCTGGAGGTGGCTACTCTGAATATGAATATATAAAAGAGAGAGAGGTCACTTATCCCTTGTCTTTAGGATTACCTAAGGGTTGAACAATAGTAAAAAAATGTGAACTGAAACCAATGCCTAGGAGGAGGATGAAACTCTGAATTCCCTGCCACTGAAATACCAGTGTGAGTCAGGAAAATCAGTGATTTCCCCTAATCTCCTTTCCTTTAGAAACTTTGCTAATGAGATCAATTCTGAAGGCGGTTGCCTTGATCCACAACAGGAAAAAAGGAGGAAAAAAGTATTTCTGTCATCGACTAAATAAAGCTGGATAACCTAAAGCTATGTTAAATATTTGTGCTATAATGTAAGGTGAACAGACAACCTGGTTTTACTGAGGCAGTACGACTACTTACGAGTGTCATATTGTATTTGGCTGTTATGTGCAGGCCGTAATCATTCCATTCAGTGACTATCCTTTTTCTGTGCTTTGCTGTGAACAGGAAAGCTCTGTCCTCTCTCAACATGACATGCAGTTCAAATGCTTACCAGATCAAACGGGTTTTGTACATCAGATCTAGGTAAACCTGAAAGAAATGGGAAACTGTAATAGTCTATTACATTCAAGGAGGGACATTTTCTAACAAGGCAAAGGTGGGTGGGGCTTCGCTTTGTCTGAGAAAACTCAGGAATAGCTACATAAGAGCAGAAGTTGACAAAGCCATGTAAAGATAAAGACAAAGACAAAGCCATGTAAAGATAAAGGTAAAGGACCCCTGGGTGCTTAGGTCCAGTCAAAGGTGACTATGAGGTGTGATGCTCATCTTACTTCAGGCTGAGGGAGCAGGCGTTTGTCCACAGACAGCTTTCTGGGTCATGTGGCCAGCATGACTAAACTGCTTCTGGCATACGGAGGACTGTGACGAGTGCCAGAGCGCACAGAAATGCCGTTTACCTTCCCACTGCAGCGGTACCTATTTATCTACTTGAACTGGCGTGCTTTTGAACTGCTAGGTTCACAGAAGCTGGGACAGAGCAACAGGAGCTCACCCTGTTGTGCAGATTCTGATTGGCAAGCCCAAGAGGCTCAGTGGTTTAGACCACAGCACCACCCGTGCATGTACATTAGAAGAGTCCAGCTGGATGAGGCCAAAGTCCCTTCTGTTCCAACATACTAGAGGACACAACAGCACTTTCCCCACTTGCAATTCCTAGCATCTGACATTCAGAGGCATACTGCCCTCCATAGTGGAGGAAAAACTTTGTCACCATAATAGCCCCTGGTAGCTTTAAAAGAAGCCTATTCTTCTTTTAAAGTCACACAAGTTGGTGACCACTATTACATTTTGCAGAAGTTTATTCCATGGTTTATTCCATGCACTATGTGAAGGAGTACTTTCTTTTGTCTGCCCTGAATCTTCAATCGGTTGCATTGTCCCCATGTCGCACACATGTCAAGCCCAAGCTGGCACCTGAGCCAGGAAATCACAATGGTCATCAATTACACAGTAATGGTTTGCTTTCGTCGTGATATCTGTCCTCAGCTGCAGGCTGCCACTCACTCACTCTGCTAATGGTAGGGCTGGTCTGTGCTGGTGAACTTCCTGGAAGCATCTGTGATAAACAGGATGCTGAACTTAATGGATCCTTGGCTCTACAGATTTCGGGAGAGGCATTTTAGAACATAGGAAAGGAGGGAGGGGCTCCGCTGTGTGCTCTTTTTTGTGTTCTCAAACTGCATAGCACACAACAGTGCGTACTGAAGCCTGTTATCTTGTACTGCCCTCTGCATGCATTCAACTATAAAGATGGGCCCTGGCTTGTGATATGGATGTCTTCCATGCCTCTCAGGTGACTGGCACTGAAGGAAAAAGAAAGGGATTAAAATTAAATGTGTTACCGTGGTATCCTGCCCTTCATCCGAAGAGTTTAGGACAGCATGCAAGTGGTTGTCCCATTTTACCCTAAAACAATCCAGCAAGGCAAGTTAGGCTGAGATTTATAGCTGAGCAGGCCTCTCCGGTTCAAAGCTAACAACACACACTATTACTATTACTACACACACACACACACACACACTCAAATCCCTTGATTCCTTTATCAAGATGGTATTATTATAGCTGTCTTTAAATGCTATAATTAAATATGAAATGCTTTCCAAAGCAAATGTGTATGGTTTAGCTGTGAACTTATCTTTTTGACAATTATATTTTGTTATTGAGTGTTTAATTCAACTTGAAGCCACCCTGAGCCTTTTAAAAATAGCAGTGGGGGGAGCACTGTATAAAAAAACATGTTATAGTTGCAAATATATTTTAAATATAAATATGTTCTAATGTTAGACATGTTTGATTCTTATCAAATATGCTTTCTGATACAGATATGCTCTCCCATAAGACAAATGTTTAAGTAAAATGATACATTTTTCTTTAGATCTAAATGTCAGGCCTCTGCACATTTATTCAAGCAGTGGAAATTCCTTATTAAATACATTTTTCAAAACTTTCTGCAATTCAGTTTATTTATAGATTACGAGGGAGATAATCGGGGCTATTCACTCGCATTCGTTCAGTGTCTCATAATGATACCTAGTTGCTCTCAGTCATGGTAATGCACATTCAGTTCCATTTGCAACAAATTGCATTCACAGTAAATCTGAATTCACACTTCATAGTCAATCATTTAACTCATTCTCATCAGTCACAGCAAATCAATATTCTCTTTTAATGCTGGCTCCTTTCCATTCGTGGTCGCTCTTTTTAAAAGATCTGCAGGTACTTAGCTGTCATTAATTCCAGCCATTTCTTTCTGCAGAGAATACTTGGGTTTTGGTAACAATTATATAAAATTAATATAGGATCACCAATACAACTTGGAACATCTCTTAAAGGGAACAAAATAATTACAGTGCCATTGTATTCTTCTTCTGGATCTTCTTATTATTTAATATCATCATCTATGATTCAGCTGTGGGCTACTTTTCCCAAGTTCATGTTGATCATCCCTGTGCTCCATAATAATGGCAGCCGATGGCACATGTTTTTGTATTGATATTTTCCAGATAAACCTGTTATTTGCTATTAAATAGGATAGTAGGTCAATTGCAATTTTTTTTCTGCTGGAGATCCCAACAATGCCTTCTGTCATAGGAAGTAGAACAAAACATTTTCATTCTGCAGGATAACACAGTCACGTAGCTACTCCTTGTACAATGCAATCCTATATATGTTATGTGGAAGTAATCCCCCATTGAATTCAGTGTGGCAAACTCTCTAAGTAAGGACCTTTACACACTTGCAATTTGAATTAGTATAGTTGCTGTTTGATCCAATGTTTTAAAAAGTGAATTAGTAGCTGGCTGGCTGCTTCTTTGGTCATATGCTGCTGTTATTAGCGAGTGAGTGCAGTTTTCCTTTCCACGCTAGTGGTGGGTTATGCTCAAACTAACAAAAGTTCTGTGGCTATAATCAGACCCTTTATGCAACCTCCTGTTCCTCCAGCCAGTAGGTGTTGTAATTATGAGCATATGCATGGGGATAGCCATTCCATGCCTTTTTTCTTTACTTTGTATTTGATGCCTAGTGATCCTGAATGTTAATCTTGTGGGAATATAGGAGATTAAAAGAGGAACTACATGTCAGCCTGAGCTACGATGAACCTGGTTATTGTGATGAAGTTTTGTCTGCAGCTAGTTATTGCTGCTGTGGGCAACACTTTGACCCAGTATCATTGTCCTGTCTTGCATATCTGTCTTCTGAACTGAGCTCACAAACTGAGAAGGAAGTGGCACAGAAGTCTCCCAAGCCATGTCCATTAACCACCAATCCCTCCACACAGAAATCAGAACTGTGCTTGTACACATGCCACACAAATGAAAATATTGAGGATCCATTTTTTGAAATAGACAGAAAAGGTCTTTCTTGAGTGCATTATTCTGGAATGCTAGCTGAATACCGATGATGCTTGTGGCATGCGAAAAAAATCTGAAAAAAACCAGCAGTTAAACCACCATATATGGTAAATGCAAAAATGTCTTAAGTGTGTATAGGACTGCAGCTTTGTGAATGTTTGAATGTTTCACATATGTTGACTTTTAAAAGTAGTATATTATTCCCATAAAATAGTAAATATAATTGAAGGAGACAGACATAGGCTACCATGTCTGTTTGCTGGGTCGGTTGCTATACTAGCTTCCTGGCAGGTGGATCACAGTTGCTTACTGGGAGGGGTGAGATGGTGTAAGCAGTAGCAACCCACTTGGACCTACCTGGTCAGATGCTTTTGGTAAATCAAGACACACCCACAACTTACCACCCCCACCTGGATCCATAGGCAGTGCATATAGAGGAACATTTCATCAATTATCAGGGTGAATTAGATGAATGAGGGCAAAAATTCCAGGGGCATGGGAGCTTATTAAGGCAGAGGCTTTTCTGATTCCTGCTCCCGGAAGCACCCTATGTCAGTTTATGGTAGTGATAGGGGCTCCTGAAGAAGTTCAGAAGCCACCACTGCCTTTATCCCTTCCCCTAGATCTACCCTTTTGCATGACACCATATTTAATTGTATAGTACTGCTGCATGCTTTGGAGACTGGAAGTGGAGACTGGTGGCCAGCAGTTGCCCAAAGGGATACTGCTTCTACCACTGTGGCTGCACAAGTAAGCAGACAAGTTGGGTAATATTGCATTACAATTTCCCACCAAACACCCTCATTCTGTCCCTCCAGAAAAGTCATCAATCACCAATCTCATCAAATGCTGGACTGACTGAAGCACTCCAAAGAAAGAACCTTTGGCCTATAAAATTTATATCCTTCATCTTTCACTAATCTGAGACTAGCAGATCTTCCACTCAGAAAATACACAATCTTCCACCTCCAACAACAAAAATACCTTGTATATTTGGAAGAGGTTTGAGTTAATATTTAAATACGTGCGTCCATGTGAACACACTTACAAAAGACAGTCTTGAAATATGCATATTTAACCCTCCAATTAGCCATAAGAACTACAGGTACTTGAAGAGAATGTGCTTTTTGCTATATTTGCTATCTAGTATAAAGCCAGTTTTGCAGCAGCAATACCTGTGTGTATTACAAATCTGCTGAGTGCTTCACTAGAAAAGACATCTAAATATGGAATTAAAGATCCACACTTCTTTGTTTCAAATAGCATGACCCTACTGAGTTGCCCATTCTCTTGCTCATATATGCAACCTCTCATATATATTTCTAAGCTGTTCTTTGATTTCCCAAACATTTTGGTCACCCGCAGACTCAAAGCCTCCAGTCCAGGAGAAACAAGCAGAGAAGACTCAAGTGCATCTTGTCTTCTTCTTTTTCTCTCTCTCTCAAAAAAAGAAATAAAAGCCCTCCAGGGCAGTGCATGCTCAGTATGACCCTGGCTTTTGACAAACCCTAGCTGAACAAAATGTAACAAGCCCTGTATATTTTGAGCAGCATTTTCTATTCTGACAGAGACAGCTCCCTAGCATTTGATGTCCGCTTGCTGGTCATAGATAATGGTGCATCCTGGGACCATTGTCATTGCTGTCAATAAGACGGCCTGGGGGGGGGGACACGCAACAAAGCTACCTTTTGATTCACCGTTTTTTCCTTGCCTTCCCAAGGCATTTGTAAGCCTGTGGTCAGCTAGGTCACTTTATTTCATCCTGATGTGCCTTGATAATAGCATCATGTCTAACAAAAAAATTTGACAGACCGTCGATGTGTGTTTCTTTGCTTTTTCCATGTTGTTTTCCCTTCTTCCTCAATGTCAAACACACTTTGAAAACTGCCGATTATATTTGTTTTCCACTGGAATTTGACAAGAGATCCCTCTTCTTCGAAGCAATTAAACTCTTAATGTTAGATCTTGGTATTTGTGCTCATTTATTAGCATTGTTAGATGTCAGAAGAATGTGTGTGTCTGTGTGTGTTCTTTGTTGTTTAACAGAGTTGCCTTTTATGAAATAGGTAAAGGGAGGAAAAACACAAATAGTTACCATGCACAAATCCAAAAATTTAAATATTGTCTTTAGATCTGAAAGGTGGTGGAAGGACCCTGAGTGAGAGGTAGGGAAATGAAGGTCTCCCAGGGTGAGAGACTGGAAGAATAAAGGAAAGCTCCCAGGTGAGAGCTGGGAGGGTCCACCATTTTCTGTGGGTGACAAGGGTTAAGAGTTACCTTTGAGGGAGAACTCTTCATTTTTTTTCTTTATCTCTCTGTTTTTGATTATATTAGTTTCTTTTATCTTATTGTATTATGAAAAGCTTTAATAAAGCATTATTAAAAATGAAAGAGGACACATAATCGACTTGTTATGCATGTGTGCATGGATAATACAAAATCAGATATGGAAAGTAAAACATTCAACTAATGGTATAGGTACAAAGCTAACAACAAAAGTTACAAAGTAAATAACTTACAGCATTCTTCAGGCACATTCACAGTGTCAACTGCCCCACCTTATTCTGTTCCTGGTTACAGACTTTCTGTTGCTGATGCTTCTAATACAACCGGTAAAAAGAAGAAGATGAAGAAAGACACCATTCAGCCCAAACACTCTTGTTGGTTTGGAGAAGAGTGAAAAAGCCAATCGAGTGTGCATTTCATGGAAAAGCATGAACAAATTGTGGGCATGAACTTTTTTGTGTTCTTTAAAGAATCCACACGTTGTGGGACAGAATGGGGCTATTATTCAGTCCCAGTGAAACAGAAACTGTTTTAAATTGGGTTGCTTTGTCCAACTCTATCCGAGGGCAGACTAGTAGCAGCCATTTTAAGTGGTGGCAAAGCTTTCCTTTTTTAAGAAAAAAGTAGAAACCTTTGGTCACCTTATCTTTAATGCTAAGCCCATCTTAGAATTTGCTCCCCCCCCCCCCACATGAAAACCACATGTATTGCCTCCCCTTGGCAGGGGACAAATGGTCCCATGGAAGTTGGCTTTTTCCTGTGTGAAACAGCCCTTACTTGAATGCAATTTATTTCACTGCATATAAACTCCAGAGTATTTGAAGTTTTTCAGCAGAGGAAATTTGAAACGCTGATAATCCTGATCCCTGAAGTAATTTATAGCTTACCAAACCAATTTTGGAAAGTTACAAACTCGTCCTTGAAATCCAAATGAAGATGTAAACACAGTGATAGTATAACCACTAAGTTGTTTTAATTTCTTCTTTCTTTTCTTTCATTTTTTTTAAAAGCCAGTCATAACTTTTTTATTGATCAGATAGCAAATCATCAATCAAACATCTGGGTATATGTCAGCGTTGCATTTGTGGACTATGTGTCTTAGCTGTATAAAAACAGATCACTCCAACAGCAATATTAAATAGTAGCAAGTGTCTCAGGCTTATGCACAATTTTTTGTGCAATACAATACATTAAAATATTAGCAGTTTTAGCACCTAAGCCTTCCTTTTATTTTATTTTATTTTATTTTATTTTATTTGTAAATGTGTATCACATTTAGAATATATACCCTTTCACCAATACACACAAACATTCCCATTTCAGAGTCAATTAAGTGATTATACTTAACATCCTACCTACCAGCCTCTGGTTCAGTGGTCAGCTGATCATCAGCAGGCTCAGAGCAAGGAACCCAGGCTGGTTCCTTTGCTGGTGATACCAGTTATGGCAAGAGCATGGCATTGTCCCTGGTACTTGTCAATCTCACCACTTTTACCAGTGGACCAAGGAGGAGGTTCTTGGTTGTTATCTAAAAACTTGAGTTATCTAAAAACTTCAGTAATGGGGTGATTAACAATCACGTTCAACTTTGCATTAATATAATGTTTTTATAAGTAACTGTGTTTTTGTTTGATTGTCACTTCGGAGATATTCTAACAGTGCTGGATTTACGTATAAGCTAGACAAGCTATAGCTTGGGCCCCACTCTCTTGGGCCCCCCCAAAAAAAATTAGAGGGGGGGGGGACTGGGTGTACATTTCCAAAATATAATATAAAAACAAATAAAATAAAACCTACATACAGCAACAGTGTTTTGTGTTGTGTAGGCTCTGATGATGTAAATAATGGGCCCTGCCTGCTAGCCTGCTCCCTAAAATATCACTGGTTTGCTCATTTCTATATATAGGGTTGTATTTCACTATTAATATATTTCTTCTTAATTGTATTTCAGTTCAACAATTACTTTTATAAAATACATATTTTGTTATGTGCAAATGGCTTTAGATATCTATTAGGTCCATAAATTACCATATAGCATATATTCAACACAAAAAACAGCGACAATTTGATGTTGACAAAGGACAGCTGGACATATGAAGAGCCCCATTACCTTTAGTAGCTTAGGGCCTCATCAAACCTAAATCTGGCCCTGTATTCTAAATATATTCAGAAATGTTTTAAATATATTAGATGGTATAGAAATTAAATCATCAGTCAATCAGTGTAAGAACCCTTCTTACACACACTGAATATCACTGGTGGCACGGCCAGTCCGTGTAGTGGCAATGGAGACTGTGGCTGGTGGCTGAGGGGCAGCCCATGCAGCCCCAGGGGTTCTATCATGCGTTATTTTCCCATGGTAGGGAGGTTCTCTGAAACCTCTCCCGACAGCTCTTCAGTTGTCAAGAATGTCCCTAAAACCCTTTAGTGACTGGCCAAACAGCTGGCAACTATACCACAACTTCAGTTATATTATATACACTCACAGGTCATCCCAGTCACTAACCAGAAATGCCTTCCGTCAGATGGGAACTGTTATTCTCCATCCCCACAGCAAATGGAGGCAAACTACAAGTTGAGGCATTTGCTAGTGATGGGTGGGGAGGGAAATATCACTGGAGCCAGTGCATCTTCGGCCTATAAAACAGAAAGCCTAAAATGATACGGTTCACTCTCTCTGCATGCAGTCCCTCACCTATTGAAGTCAATAGGAAAATCCCCATTGATTTTTAACCGAGCCCACCCTCTAAATTATCCGTCTGAATGATTCATTCACCTTTGCGTCCCAAAAGTTTACGGTGCCCGTTAGGTTAGCTTTACAGCAACAAAAACACTAGAGAAAGGCCCAGCAGATTGTCAGTTTAATGAAGTATTTAATTTTACATTGGATTCTTAGAAGGAACTACATTTCTAGAAGGAAGGAAGAGCCCCCTCTAGACCAATAATTGTCTTTAGCAAGAGAAATTCCTGGCAGAGGAATTAGGGATTTATCTTGAGTTGGAATGAATTTTCTGACTGTGTCAATTGGCATCTGGAAAAAAATTCCACAGGGAAAGTAATGTGACTAAATAGTTCTCGAATGACAAAACAAATGGATGCTTTAATGAAAATTTTTTTGAACATCGCTCAAAATCCTGTCCCCAGAATGGTGGCTTACATTTTATGATACTGTGCATGTTTGGTATTTATATGATATATATTTCATTCTATGGTTGCATTGCTTAATTTAGTCTGAAGGGTTTTTTGTCCCCCCCCCCCCCCGTTAAAGTTGCCCTGGTTTGTATTTGGTTTTGTTTAATTTGTCCTCATGCTAGGCCTCTAACTAGTCCAAGCTTTTTATGGATAATTCCAAATTAGTTAGCTAAGTTGCTGCATGGTAAGGCAGTTGCTTGATTTTTCACACATGGCATTACTAACCACAAAGGCTTGGCTGAAAATATAGTTTTCAACAATACTAGGGCTTTACTTGACTATCGTCTTTGAAAATAATACATGCTGCGGAGTTTACACAGAACTGACAGTGTTTATGCCATATATTGGCAGAAATAAACAGGAAAACCTTTAAACGCTAACAATTATACTGAGCCTTGATACTTCTTGGCAAGCAATCACAACAACTCCTTGGTGAGGTCCTCAGGATGACATGTAAATATTTGACAGAAAAGGTAAAATATAGATATCTGACCCCCTCATACGTTTAATGATCCCAAACAATGCAGCTAAGACAAAATGGGAGAAACACCACCAAGGCTCTCTCAATGGAAAGAAGGCTCAAACTATCAGAGCAGGCCAAAATGGCGGCAAAAAAGCCACACCCATGGTTTTCGTTTATGCATATGTTGAACTTCCATTTTACCTCAGCATTCTTCTTATTTCTATTAATTTATTACATTTAAACTTTGCAGTTCCTCCAAGGGGCTCAGAACACTATAATAGTACACACACACACACACACACACACACACACACATATGCACCCCTTATCCTTGCAGAGCCTAGTAAATTATGCTTGACAGGGAGATCAGTGACTCAGTTCATGGTTGAATAGGGCTATGAACCCAGGTCTCCCTGGTCTAAACCCCATACTGTAGCCATTACTGCTAAGGCTCATTTGTACTTTACTTACTCTAAACTTCTGCCAATGGTAAATGCAGCACTTGTAACATAAGCAAGTATCTCCACTCAGTCAAGAAGCTCAAGATGGCCTTGGTCAATCACAAACTCTCACCTTAACCTACCTCACAGGGTTGTTGTGCAGATGAAATGGGGATGAAGAGGAACCATGTACAGCTCCTTGAACTTCTTGGAGGAAAAGTGAGAGATAAAAAAAATAAAATAAATGTTCTAATAAATTTAAGTTAGGAAGCGGTTCATCGTAATGTGGTCACCACTGTATAATCCTCCAGGTTTTTCCACTGCTGCTTCTGACTTTTCTCTTGCAGCAAATAATAATAATAATTTTTTAAAAATCTGACTATGCAGGAAGGAAGGAAATGGAAGCACCATCTGTGCAGGTGTGGACAGGAAAAACAACAACATGGAACTGAGACAAGAGAGGATAAGCTGGACTTGGGGGGCAACTTGTTGAAGGTCCCCATCCTTTTTCTATTGCTTGCTCTAGGTGCAGAGCCATTTCTTGTCCTGCAAAGCAGTACAAATTCTTTCTATGAAGAGCACCATTCTAGAATCATTATTGTTGTTGTTGCTGTTATTGTTGTTGTTATTAATGTTTGTGCCTTTTATGGCACACAAAACAGTTGTTGACACTCAGAAATCAGGGGGTTTTATTCCCACAAGTTGTGCAGTAGGCTGGTAGGCTGAAGAAAATAAAGAAAACTGACACGTTGAAATATTAATTTGATGAAGTGGTTCGAAAGCTGTCACACCTCAGAATGCCTTGCCAATGAAACGCTTAGCTCTGCATCATTTTGGGTGGGCAAATTTTGTTTTCCTTCTTAAAGGTTACTGCCACTGTTCATTTAACCGTGTTTATATGATCTTATAATAAGTGTTATCACTTTGCATAATTATTAAGTGTGATTAATTCTGTCCACACTGGAAAACTGTGAACTTCTTTTGCTTCCTATTCTTTTTGGTTGTTGTTTTATCCAGAGGGTATGTCTTTAAGTCTTTATGTTGCTCACCTCTAATGGTAGTTGACAAGAACTACAATTAAGGAGAAAGTAGCTTGGAAATCCTGGATGAAAAAGGTCCATAGTGGCAGAGAGGTGATAAAAGCAATGACGCATTTGCCTTTAATTCCACCCCCCCCCCCATTCCTATATCATGGAATTTTATTTTGAAATGAAGTTAAAAATGCATCCAACATAACACAGAGAAAATATGAGACCACTAAAGGAATTTTTCTCTATCTATCTATCATCTATCTATCTATCTATCTATCTATCATCTATCTATCTATCATCTATCTATATCTATCTATCATCTATCTATCATCTATCTATCTATCTATCTATCTATATCTATCTATCTATCTATCTATCTATCTATCTATTTATATCTATCTATCTATCTATCTATCTATCTATCTATCATCTATCTATCTATCTATCTATCTATCTATCTATCTATCTATCTATCTATCTCTATATCTATTTATCTATCTATCATCTATCTATCTATCTATCTATCTATCTATCTATCTATCATCTATCTATATCTATTTATCTATCTATCATCTATCTATCTATCTATCTATCTATCTATCATCTATCATCTATCTATATCTATTTATCTATCATCTATCTATCTATCTATCTATCTATCTATCTATCAATCATCTATCTATCTATCTATCTATCTATCTATCATCTATCATCTATCTATCATCTATCTATCATCTATCTATCTATATCTATCATCTATCTATCTATCTATCTATCTATCATCGTCTCACACTGATTACAATCCTTAGTATATCATGCTTGTGATTAACCCTTTTCAAAGGTATTGGGTTAATTGGTATCAATAGTTCATGGTGATTACTAATGAAGATATTATATATTAAGGCCATACAAACAAAAGAGAACATTCTTATGAATGTTAGCACAATTTCCAGTGCTTTGATGGAGTCTAAGGAAGGAAGGCCTTATTTAGATATAGCCCCAACTAGAATTACTTTAGAGAGAGATTCATAATTTTAATCCCAACAAAGCATCCCATCAGAAGAGATCATTATGTGCTATAACTAGATTTTGCAAGGCTGAGGAGAAGGCATTATGTATTGTTTGCTGCTACAGTGCAGGAACAGAAGCAGCAGAAGTCAGTTACAAGTCTGAGCTAGATGCCCATCCAGGCTTAAGGCTTGTCACATGTATGGGCATTTACGTAATGGCATCTGAGGAAGGGAGCAAAAGTTGGAGAGAGACAGAACTGAGCGAATGATGCATTCCAAAGGTGAATATGTTTCAGTCTCTTCTGTTTTCAATATTTTCTCAGATATATGTGACATTTCTCTAATAAATTTGAATTTATATTTATATTATATAAAATAGTTAGACCTCTGAGAGAATTTCAATTCCTAGGGAAGACAAGATGAATGCTCAGCAAGCTGCTAACTCGGTCTCCTGACACAGCTTTTGAACAGCAATAATGTCCACAGCACTTTTTGCATACAAGGACTCCAGTGAGATGGGTGGGAAACATAAAGGGGCTTAAAAAGAAAGGAAGGAACTTCTGCAGACTTTTTGCTTCTGACTGGCTGCACTACTGCAGATAGAAATGGTAACAAAGAAAGTATGGTGTATAGAGAAATGAAGCTTGATTCAACAGGAAAAAGTTCTCTCTCTTCTTTGCCATGGTGGATTCATAGACAAACAGGAATCCTCTGAAACATGTGGGCCTCTGGAATCTCCTCTGCTTCACCTTCAATGACAACAAGGAGTTGTGGACTTAGTATCCAAGGTGGATGTGATTCTGCAGCAAGCAGGAACATATTCTAGTTTATGTAGCCTCATCTCTACCATTAGCCTCCTACTTTGGCACTTTCCAATACATTTTGGGATATACAACCAAGTTTAATAGAGTAGACTCACCGAAATTAATGAACATAACTAAGTAGGTCCGTTAATTTCAATAGGTTTACTCAGAGTGAAACATATTTGAATACCACCCATTGATCTTACCATCTTCTTTCCTTTTCACTATTGCTTCTGGCTGCTACACAACATAATCATAGGAAAACAGTGATAGGAATCATTGTGTGCTTGTGTTAGTGATCACTGTCCCCTCTATGTGGCATATTGCCCCACAAAGCTTTAAAGCTATCTTTTCGGAAAATCACCCATGCAAAAAAGAACACTTCTGACATGGGCTGCCATATGCCCAGGTTTTCCAGGAAATTTTACCCAATTTTCAAAAATTCTGCCCAGACGCCATTTTCAACAGACATATCCTGGCTATGTCCAGGAAATTCTGGGTGTATCGCAGCCCTAGCTCAGCTCAAGTCAGCTCAGCTCCAGGCATGGCACTATAGATCAGGACCCTGGCCAACTCCCAGTGAACCATGAAGAATGAACTTGGGAAGACATCTCAGCAAAGAACCAGAGTCATTTGAAGGTTTAAGAAATCTGGCAAGGTCTCATCCCCACAAATGTGACAAGCCCTAGACACCCCCCCCCCCCAGAGAGCTGTCTGAAATCCTTAAAGGGTCCATATATGCTTTTGCAGCCACATACTTCTGCACAAATGCAGACCAGAATTCTCATTCTGAGATTGATGGGAGAGCGATGTCAAATCATGCCCCCGAAATCTGGGGTTATTTGTGATTTAGCTGAATCTGAGCCCTCGTTGGGGTGACAAGGTGACCTGGTTGCAGGTAAACAGCAACTACACCACACTGGCTCTCTGCCTCCATATTTGTGAAGGCAAGGTTTACTTGCTGGATAAATTAGAAAATAACAGTATGCTAGGAGCACGTGGAGCCGTGCTGTTCTGCCTTGCCTCTGCACTGTTGCCCTTAACTGGGAAGCCAAATAGGTGAGATCTTGGTAGAAACCAGAACTGTTGGTAGTGCCACTTTTCTGCTGCTGGCGGGGTGTTTGTGTGTGCCTATGGGAGAGCCACCTCTTTGACTTCCGCTACCTGAGGCAGCTGCTTCACCTCATCCCAAGGGTGGGCCAGCTCTGAATATGAATATGGCTGAGAAAGAATCATATGGGGCCTGAAACACATGTTGGGAAAAGGACAATGACCCCCTTCCTGGACTTTCTAAATAGCACCCCTGTCAATGCAGCAGACACAGATGAAAAATGTTTCAGGGCAAGGGTGAGCTCCCATTGCCCGGTCCCTGAGCCTGCCAACCTAGCAGTTTGAAAGCATGCAGTGTAAGTAGATAAATAGGTACCACACCAGCGGGAAGGTAAACGGCATTTCCTTTGCTCTGTTCTGGTTCGCCAGAAGTGGCTTACTCATGCCGGCCACATGACCCGGAAGCTGTACGCCGGCTCTCTCAGCCAGTAAAGCGATATGAGCACCGCAACCCCAGAGTCGTCCATGACTGGACCTAATGGTCAGGGGTCCCTTTACCTTTACCTTTACCCTTCCCAAGCTACAACACAGAAACTGGCCTAAATAGCAAGGATTTGTATGAAGGTCCTTGGAAATGTACCATCTAAAAAAAAAAAATGAAGCAAAGAAATGTAAGGCACATGAAGTCTAATAAAATGCATACCCTGAAAACCTTGCTTTCTCAGTTATTTCACTTGGGTTCAGGATCAAATTCTGTGTTATTTTGCTCTGTCTTTTATGTAGCCTTCAGATTCAAGCTCTGACAATACAAGTGGGTTAGCTGAAATTTGAAAAGACAAATTACAGCTTTGAGCTGTATTTGTTAAACTAATTGTCACATCGTTTGAGTCTAATTAAATAAATGATGATGCCTCAAATAGGTTGGATACTGACTGTATGTTTGTATATATTATTCTAAGTGATGGCTGAACTTCAATAGGTAAAAAGCAAAGATTTAATGTAACCTTCTCCGACCTTCAAAACCTACGAACTCCTGCCATAGTCAGATATTGTCTCGGAACATCATATTTCAGCTATCTAAATCCCCAGTATTATGAAGTATGGACTTCAGGGGCTACTTTCTTGGTGTTTGATTGCAGCAACTAAAAGAAAGAAACATATGATTTCATGCACACACAGAAGAAGGAAAAATAGAGAGAAATACAAATTGCCTGCATGGGAACATTTTGAATGCACAGAGAGCAGAATATGATATCTAGGAAAATATTTTATCCATTCCAGAAGTAATTTGCTAATTCCAAATGGTGCATCAGTAACACAATCATGGCTGCCTTTTTTGAGAATTATGGTTATCTGTTTTCTGCTGAAAATATGCACATGGTGGCAATTTCATCCATGAGAACTTGGGGAAATTATATTAATCATCATAACTGAGTACAGCTTCTTTCTCAACATGACTCATAAATATCCTTGAGTATTAAACCTCTTTACAATAACATTAATTTAATCTATAAGAGGACACTGCATGCTATAAATGCCATTTATAAATCTAAGGAGGTGGCTAAGGGAAAGCTGGTGCCTGCCAGGTTCTCCACTAAAACAATGCACCTTAAATAAAACATTCAAGGGCCCCATTTGCTTTCAAAATGATGCTCAAGATTGTGGTTTTGTTAGCAGAGACAGATCTTTAAAACTGATTTAGACTTTCCTCATTGCTTAGCCTTTTGCCTGTTAGAAACTTAAGCAGTTGAGAAGCTGCTTATTTCCTACGTGGCTAGCTGCCATGCATTTAAATTTTAGAACCTGACACAGTTGAAATTTGGATTACAGCAACGGTACCTGGATCACTGGAGTTCAGTGATCACATTCAGTTCTTTACAAATAATTTCAATGGGATGGGCAAATCTGTCTCTGTCAGTTTCTCTCATTTCCTCATTCCTTCAGTCTTAAGTTCAATTCACCCACATCCGTTTGCAATTTTTAAAAGAAGTTTGCACAAAAATACGTA
This sequence comes from Podarcis gaigeae, assembly GCF_964106915.1. Taxonomy (NCBI): domain Eukaryota; kingdom Metazoa; phylum Chordata; class Lepidosauria; order Squamata; family Lacertidae; genus Podarcis; species Podarcis gaigeae. The sequence continues at coordinate 101,689,432 of NC_139678.1, read as the reverse complement.
TGTAATTTTGCTACATTGCTCCTAATAAACTCCTTTTTTTCTATGAAATTTTGCGCACTATGCACACTTTTGACACACAATTTCTTCCCATATACACAGCAAACTAGCACCAACCTCAGTGACAATTGGTTAGGAGTTTGCAGGATTTGAGATGTGGAGGAATTTCATGAACATGAGGTATGTTCATGTGATGCAAAACCATGGCTTAAGTAATGTGTCAGCCGAGTCATTGCATTCTTCTGGAATCAGTATTCCATAGAAACAAATAATAGTCTGAGTTGGCAAATATTAAAAAAAATCAAAATGGCTTTTTTGCTACAAAAATTAGTGGAATTGAGTTTGGGATTTTACAAGGGATTTGGACAAACTGCAACCTAGGAGAAATAATTTGATATGAAGTGGCCTGTTGTAATTGTCATATAACTCTATTGACTATGATTATAGCATTCCTCATTTAAGAGGGGTGTGCAGGAACCACAAGATTCACCTAGTATTTGTATCTGTAGCATCCGGAAGCAACCTAATCTGTATCAGATCCAGTCTGTTTCAAAGAAAGACAGGCAAAGCTGTATAAGTTATCTCTCTGGATTTGTTGTCCATGTTACCCATGGGTAGGCAACCTAAGGCCCAGGGACCAGATGCAGCCCAGTCGCCTTCTAAATCCGGCCCCTTGACAGTCCAGGAATCAGCATGTTTTTACATGAGTAGAAGGTGTCCTTTTCTTTAAAATACATCTTGGTTATTGGTGGGGCCTGCCTGGTGTTTTTACATGAGTAGAATGTGTGCTTTTATTTAAAATGCATGTCTGGGTTATTTGTGGGACATAGGAATTTGTTCATTTATTATTATTTTTTCAAAATATAGTCCGGCCCCCCACAAGCTCTGAGGGACAGTGGACTGGCCCCCTGCTGAAAAAGGTTGCTGAGCCCTTTTTATTACCCATCTTGAAAATGTGAATCTGTTTTCCAGAAAGTATTCTGCATGTTTACTTCTGTGATCATATTAAGCATATAATGAGTGCTTTCACCTAAGGTATGTGGCTTAATATTTCCACATGTACAGTGCCAGATTTACGTATAAGCTAAACAAGCTATAGCTTAGAGCCCCACTCTCTTGGGGGGCCCCAAAAAAATTTAAATGAAAAACAACAACACTGAATGTCTATTTCCAAAATATAAGGGGGGAAAAACAAATAAAATAAAACCTACATACAGCAACAGTGGCAAATGGCTTTAGATACCTATTAGGTCCATAAATTACCATATAGCATATATTCAACACAAAAAACAGTGACAATTTGTTGTTCACAAAGGACAGCTGGACATATAAAGGGCCCCATTACCTTCAATAGCTTAGGGCCTCATCAAACCAAAATCTGGCCCTGCACATGTAGGTTATTTTTCTGCTCTCTGACTTACAGCATAGCTTTACTCTGGCTTTTGTTGATCAGTGGGGGTTAGTTATGAGTGCATTGCTTGGCAGCAGGTGATTTGCACATTTAATAATAGCTGTGCACCTCAGATCAACAGAGCGTGGGCTCTGCCTTCTTAACCCAGTGAGTCTTGACATTCAACTCACTCACTTTTGCTGGTGTGGCAGCATTCGTGTGCCTATTTTTTACTTTGTTTCGAGGAACTAAAATTTACCTGAGCATATTGCTGGGCTTTTCTTCTTTAATTTATTTCAAGAGGTTTCGGTGTTCAGATATTTTTGTGGTATCTCGTTTCATGATTGGTATCTGGCACCAGTGCAAACAAAACTTTAAAAGTAACCACCGAAGGTTTAATTCCCATCTTGTGGTTTATGGTTTCTACTTAATATCTGATAATGTAATTAGGCCACAGTAACAGAGGAATTTCCCCCCATCTAAACTGAGTTGTATATGCCATGCCAATGCGAATTAAATGAAGTGACATCTACTGTCCCTAGGGGGTTATTGAAGGCACACATTTTCAAAACATTTAATATGCCTTGTGTAATGCCTGAACCTTTGAGTAGATTGATAGCCATTAGCATATATATATTTATATTATAGACATACACATAGAAATAGTTAACCTAAAGTACCTATCTTAACTTCTGTATCATGTAAGCAGTAAATAGTAAAGGTAGGTAGGTAAAGGACCCCTGGATGGTTAACTCCTGTCAAAGGCAACTATGGGGTTGTGGCGCTCATCTCACTTTTCAGGCTGAGGGGGCTGGTGTTTGTCCACAGACAGCTTTCTGGGTTATGTGTCCAACACGACTAAACTGCTTCTGGTGCAACAGGACACCGTGACAGAAGCCAGAGCGCACAGAAATGCTATTTACCTTCCCGCTGCACCAGTACCTATTTCTCTACTTGCACTGGTGTGCTTTCGAATGGCTGGATTGGCAGGAGCTGGGACAGAGCAATGGGAGCTCACTCCATAATAAACATTTTTTTAAAAAAACAAAAACAAAAACTCTTTCCTATACAGGATTGCCTTCAGACGACTCAGGGGTCAAATAACTCCATATCTTCCAACATTTCTCCAATGAAAATAGGGACACCCTAAGGAAAAGTATATGATTAGCCTGTATAGCATGTTTATTTTAAATTTACAGCTGAAGCTGTAGCAGAGGAGAGAAGAGAAGAGAAGAGAAGAGAAGGGATGCAGTCACAACACCCTTGGTGCAGTTGGAAGACCTGCAACTTTTGATTTTAACCATTTCCACCCCAGCTGGCTATTAGAAGAACTAGTAGGTAGGAGCTGGTACCTGACTGTAAGCCTGAAGACAATGACAGTCTTGTTTTTACTGAACTATAATCTGCTCTGGGAGCCTTTTTTGGCTAAAGTGCAAGGAGAAAACATGCACACATTTTTAAACAAACAAACAAAAAACAATATGTACATTAAGTGCACTGTGTCCTTTGTCCTCCATTCAAAATTCTTGAACTTCTATCATGCCCTACTGAATTTATCAAAGAGCTATCACTGCATTCAGAGTAATGCACAACTTCTCCCCTGAAGATTAATGGTGTGGGGGGCAAAATACTTTGCTGAGGATAAGGCTGAAACCAAGGTAATTTTAAAAAAGAAAAAGCAGAGAGCTGTTCCTTATTAACAGGTCCGTATAAATGTAAATCTCATTTAAGATTTATTTTCCCATTCTTTGATGGAAAGTTACTTTACTGACATATTAATGACCTAATTGTGAATAAAATATCCCATTTTCCTTGAAGGATAGTCCCCTTGATCCATTAAATAAATACTACACGTAGAAAAAAATGGAGGTAGATTGATATGCAAGAACTGCCATCATCAAGTGTAGATTTATGGTTGAAGGGAGTAAAAGGCAGTCATATGACCGTGCAAAGATAAATGAAGCCCTGCTTACGCACACTAAATCATGCTGAATTGAATAACGCTGGCTATTTGTGTTTTAGATCACACCATGTTTAGCACAAATAGGCTGTTGTCATTACATTTTGGATGTCGATCTTCAAATTTGCTATTACTGCTAAGTTTCTGTGTCAAGAAAAGAAGAAGTAAACCACTTAGAACCGTAAGCGAAATGTACTCTTGCATGTTTTCACCGGCTTTTGGTAAGTTACAGCAGTCCTGGCGGGATTTCTCTGAGATTCACTGGGCCACTCTTGTTAAGTCATGTTGACGAAGTAATTTTTGCTAAATGGATAGTGTGGCAATGAATCGAAGAATGAAACCTCCCTGAACTTTGGGGAACTTGTCCCCTGTCAGAGTTTGAAGTGAATCTTTGGTGAGCAGCTCGACACAGTCCTAATTTAAAAGACTCTGGGGCTTATGTGCTGATGGTTTGTGCTAGTAAAGTGTTATAATTGGATTATTGAAGTATTAGGTAAATTCAGTCGGATTTACTGTTTGAAGTGGAAATACAAAAAATGCTAGTATGGTACTGGTGCTTTGTCATACCTATTAGGGGAATATTTTTGCACTGAGGCAACTACTGATCACTGTGCCGAAATATACAGGCTTTCCCACTCATAACCATCTCAGTCTCTGATAATGTGATGCAGTAGAAGCTGATTCTTCTTCTCCCACTTGATTGCCATTCTGCCTGCCTTTGTCAAAGTGATCATGCCAGTAATTGCACACAACTATTCTGTGGTCTAAACCACAGAGCCTAGGGCTTGCCGATCAGAAGGTCGGCGGTTCGAATCCCCACAACGGGGTGAGCTCCCGTTGCTCGGTTCCAGCTCCTGCCAACCTAGCAGTTCAAAAGCACGTCAAAGTGCAAGTAGATAAATAGGTATCGCTCCAGAGAGCCAGTGTGGTGTAGTGGTTAAGAGCGGTAGTCTCGTAATCTGGGGAACCGGGTTCGCGTCTCCGCTCCTCCACATGCAGCTGCTGGGTGACCTTGGGCCAGTCACACTTCTTTGAAGTCTCTCAGCCGCACTCACCTCACAGAGTGTTTGTTGTGGGGGAGGAAGGGAAAGGAGATTGTTAGCCACTTTGAGACTCCTGAAAGGGAGTGAAAGGCGGGATATCAAATCCAAACTCTTCTTCTTCTTCTTCTTCCAGTAGGAAGGTAAACGGCATTTCCATGCGCTGCTCTGGTTTTGCCAGAAGCAGCTTAGTCATGCTGGCCACATGACCCAGAAAAAACTGCAGACAAACGTCGGCTCCCTTCACCAGTAAAGTGAGATGAGCGCCGTAACCCCAGAATCATTTGGGACTGGACTTAACTGTCAGGGGTCCTTTACCTTTACCTTTTTATGCAATGTGAAATGCTTATTCACATACAATGTGGCTACCTTGGAGACATTGTGCTGCGATGCTCTTGAATGAGTACGGATCACATTTCAGCAACTCAAAGGGAACAGATGGATCAAACGATCCATCACAACTTTATTTATTTAGGGCAGCATCTTAAAGTGTGTGAGCAGACTTCCACTCATGCACCAGGACTTTTGCTTCTTCTCCTCCTCCCACTGCAGCCCCATACCACCCAAAGAAAATGTTCTGGAGGATCCCCTAAAGAAGATTTAGGGTGGCAGTGGGAGTAGGAGCCTGTTCTACCAATGGTGTCCATTCTGCTTGTGGATGGAGATCCCTGGATTTCATGCTTACTTATTCAATATCCCATCTTTCCATTGGTTATTGTGCAAAGTTGCTTGTGCAAAATTCATCACTGCAAAACTCGGGGAGGGAGTACTTTGAAAATAAAAATGTTTCTGGCTATATCAGTTTATGTTGTTCATGATTGCCACCACTGTCTTAATACTGGATGAAATGGAATAAAGAAACTCACTCTGAGTTGTTGAAAAGCTACATAACATAGGCATGTTTCAGATATTCAGAAGTTCATGTGTGCATACTCTTTGCAGCTTTTGCAGCTCCTCAAGTGGAAAGAATGTGATGTAATCTCTTGCAGCTATTCCAGCTTGTTAGAGAAATACATGTGAGATCCCAGAATTTTAATAATAATAATAATAATAATAATAATAATAATAATAATAAATATTTTTATTGCTTTTTAGAAATACAGAAAAAAGAATAAAGAGTGGTTATAAGAAGATAGGGTATAGATAACAAGTTTCCATATTCTTTTTCCTTCTATTCTATAGGACTTCCCCTCGTCCTCCGAACCCTGCGTTCTCTGTCTTATAAAGCATCAGCAATTTGTTAACTTATTTCAAAACTTATTGTAACTTCCATTTTATCATGTTCCCTATTTTCAATTTTACTGTCGCTCAATTCTTATATGTTTTATATTTAACACAATAAAGTTATTTCATTATTTTACCTCTGAATTCTTGTGTCTTAATTTTCATTCCAATAACTTACATTTGCTGAAGCTAGAATTTCCTGAAAGGTGCATTTTTTTTTTTAACATTCATACAACTTATAGTGTTTTTTCAAATAGTCCTTAAACTTTTCCCAATCCTCCTCAGTTGTTTCTTCTCCCGCGTCTCGGATTCTGCCAGTCATTTCAGCCAGTTCCATATAGTCCATCAACTGCGATTGCCATTCCTCCAGCGTGGGTAAATCTTGTATCTTCCAGTATTTTGCAATCAGGATCCTTGCTGCTGTGGTAGCATACATAAAAAAGGTTCTGTCCTTCTTAAGCACTCTCTGGTCCACCATGCCCAGAAGGAAGGCCTCTGGTTTTTTAGGTAAGGTAAATCTCAATACCTTTTTTAGTTCATTATGGATCATTTCCCAGAAGGCCTTCACTTTCGGGCAGGTCCACCAGAGATGGAAGAATGTCCCTTCCGCCTCTCCACATTTCCAACATTTGTTGTCAGACAGATGATATATCTTGGCTAACTTGACTGGGGTCATGTACCACCGGTATACCATTTTCATAATATTTTCCTTCAAGGCAATACATGCCGTGAATTTCAAACCGGTGTTCCATAACCTTTCCCAGTCTGCAAACATAATGTTGTGCCCCACATCCTGAGCCCATTTTATCATAGCGGATTTGACTGTCTCATCCTGTGTATTCCACTTAAGCAGCAAGTTATACATTCTCGAAAGTAGTTTACTTTTTGGCTCTAACAATTCAGTCTCTAGTTTCGATTTTTCCACCTGGAATCCAACTTTTTTATCTATTTTAAATACCTCTTGAATTTGCGCATAGTGCAACCAATCTCGTACCTTAGTTTTCAATTTCTCCAAACTTAGCAACCTCCAATTGTCTCCAGTTTTTTCAATTATTTCCCAATATTTAGGCCAATGGGCCTCCATGTTGGGTCTCTTACGTGCCTTGGCCTCCACCGGTGAGAGCCACCTCGGAGTTTTACTCTCCAATAAGTCTTTGTATTTTATCCAGACCCTCCAAATTGCTCTTCTGACAATATGGTTTTTAAACAATTTGTGCACTTTGGCCTTGTCATACCACAAATATGCATGCCACCCAAACGCATTGTCAAACCCTTCCAGATCCAGGACATCAGTGTTCTCCAATAAAATCCAATCTTTCAACCAGCAGAAGGCTGCAGATTCATAATATAGCCTCAAGTCTGGCAGGGCAAATCCCCCTCTTTCTTTCGCATCAGTTAATATTTTAAACTTTATTCGGGGCTTTTTGCCCTGCCAAACAAACTTAGAAATATCCTTCTGCCACTTTCCAAAACATTCCACCTTGTCCACGATCTGTAGGGCCTGAAACAAAAATAACATTTTCGGCAATACATTCATCTTTACAGCAGCTATTCGGCCTAACAAGGAAAGTTTCAGTCTTGACCATATATCCAAGTCTCTTTTGATTTCTGACCAGCATTTCTCATAATTATCTTTAAACAAATTCAAATTTTTGGAGGTCAAGTACACCCCTAGGTATTTTACTTTTTTAACCACATTCAGCTCCGTTTCTTTAGAGAACTCATCTGTTTCTGTAACTGTCAAATTTTTTGCTAAAACCTTATTATTAAAAATAATAATAATAATAATAATAAATGGAAAGAGAACAACTGGAAACAGACCTCAGAAGTAATAAAACATGTGACTTTAAGCTGTTGCGGCATTTTTGCTCACTCCACTAATTACAGAGTATTGTTGTCACTATTGTAGCTAATTTTATTAGCTACTGTTCAGCTTTAATAGTCATTACTGAGTTTCTAAACACATTAAAAATTTTGTTTGATTAAATATACCACAATATTGAATACTTGGTATAGCTTGCTATAACAGAATAGTAACAAGCATGTGATTTCATTAAAGTGTTTGCATATGACAATCTCCAGAAAGTTACTGGATGTACCCCATAATTATAATTAGGTAAAGGTAAAAGGACCCCTGACCATTATGTCCAGTCATGGATGACTAGGATTGCAGTGCTCATCTCGCTTTATTGGCCGAGGGAGCCGGCATACAGCTTCCAGGCCATGTGGCCAGAATGACTAAGCCACTTCTGGCGAGGCAGAACAGCGCACGGAAACACCGTTTACCTTTCCGCCAGAGCAGTACCTATTTAAAACTATATGTGTTCCCTTCTTTGCTTGGAAATACTTGGGCAATGGAAATGCAGAAAAGTGAGTGAACAGCTTTATCATTATGCAAAAATGGAATAGGCTCCAAATTAATTCAATTCCAGAACATGGAGCAGCATATCTTGATGCTTTTCTGATAATGATCTGTCATTATCACGAAATAAAAAGCAGATTGTAGATATAAAGGGGGAAATATCAGAGAAGTGGAGTGGAATTAGAAAATGTGTGTGGACCTTATTTGTTACTTGAATACAACTATTGTCTGTTGTACAGATATGAAAACAAAGAAACGTGGCATTTAAAACTGGCTATTTTAAACACAGGAGAGTTTTAAAATTGACTGGACACTAGGGTGTATATCTGAGAAAATAAAATGAGAAGACACATCAGAGAATCTTTATTAGAAATTTTAGATACTTGAGGGCTAATATAATTTTCAAATAGTCTGAAGTCACCACAGGAAGTTATAGAATTGATTTGGGCAGTGCTCTGTGAAGAATGTTTGAGATGACAAAGCAAGAAAACATTGAAATAAACCATTAAAAGTAAGATGATTAGGAGCTACAATTCTAATATGTTGGGCTTAGAAGTGTACCTAAGGTCTCTTGCACCCTTGACAAGCAGCTGTTCTTGTGGCCTCCCCCCCAAAAAATATGAGAAGCAAATAAGGTTGCTTGGACAGTATACAGAGTCACAAGAAACATGCCCTTGTTTTATATCTTGAATTCAGAAGTGTGCATTGTGAACCTCCCAGGCTGCCCTCACCCCCAATATGATGTTAACAATAACTCTTTAATGTTTTGCCCATTCTTAACTCCTTGTTTTGAAATGGAAGTATGAGAGTCTTTAGAAATGTTCTCATATTGACTGGAAGATGAATTCAGATTTGCTGACATCAGACTATGCGTATAGTCCCCTCCAAGTGTTTTTCCTGGACAATCCTTGATCAAGCTGGTCCCAGGAATTCTGCCTAGAAACAAATTAGACAGGAAGCAGAACTTTCCCCACAGAGAAAAAAAGTTCACCTTAAAATAACATCTTAAAAAATTAATGAGGAAGCAGGATGGATGGGACTAATGGCTGAACACATTCAAAAGTGACACAGATCAGAAAAAGTCTGGTTCATACATCCCTAGTTGAGTGTAACATTATGCTTGGCCTCAATTGGTAGCCAGTACAGTTCCTTTCAGTTATGGGTCAAATCCTAGATCCTCTTTCCAACAAATGATATTCTGATACAGCTTGTACTTCCTGGAGTTCCCGAGCACTCTTCAAGAACAGCTCTATGTAAAATGCTTTACAGTGGTCAAATTGGACAGTTAGAAAGGCATCAGATCTTTGCCAGTGTAAAATCCCTAATCTTTAGAAAGGTTCAGACTCCTATGTATGACTGAATGTGTTTTAGTTATTGATGCTATATGTCAATCAAGGTTTACACACACACACACACGCACACACACACAGTCTGCTATTGGATGGTTGTTGTTGTTGTTGTTTAGTCGTTTAGTAGTGTCTGACTCTTCATGATCCCATGGACCAGAGCACGCCTGGCACTCCTATCTTCCACTGCCTCCCGCAGCTTCCTTCAGAATGGATAGGTTTGATCTTCTTGCAGTCCATGGGACTCTCAAGAGTCTCCTCCAGCACCATAATTCAAAAGCATCAATTCTTCGGCGATCAGCCTTCTTTATGGTCCAGCTCTCACTTCCATACATCACTACTGGGAAAACCATAGCTTTAACTATACAGACCTTTGTCGGCAAGGTGATGTCTCTGCTTTTTAAGATGCTGGCTAGATTTGTCATCGCTTTTCTCCCAAGGAGCAGGCGTCTTTTAATTTCGTGACTGCTGTCACCATCTGCAGTGATCATGGAGCCCAAGAAAGTAAAACCTCTCACTGCCTCCATTTCTTCCCCTTCTATTTGCCAGGAGGTGATGGAACCAGTGGCCATCATTTATACCCATTGAACCAGTATTTCCTATGGGCACAATATCAATAAGTATTTCAATCTGAGCCAGCAAGAGGTTCATAAATCCAGCCCATATGCCGGTTAGCTGGGGATGCAGCATGTCAATACATACTCATATTCCAGTGTGCAACTCATCATTCAAGGCCAGCTGTAACTCTACTCCTTTCTTTTCATGTACTTCAGAGCTTGAGAAGAAGATGTGGGCATATGGGCCTATGTAAATCGATCCATTAAGAGGAGTGTTGATAAAGCATGGAAATGGCTTATTGGAGCTTTTCTTTTTTTAAAAAAAGTGTTTTTAAAAAAAGTTTCTTTTTTTTCTAAATGGGATGAGGTTGCCAAACGTTCTTCCAAGGAGATCATGAAAGATTATTCCTGGAACCAATTGTTTCAACAAATTGTGATCCCCTTGATAAATATGAATAAACAAACCCACATTAACATCACATGAAGTATAACTTACTGAAAATAGTTTGTCAGAATGCCAGCTAGCATTCAGTAGTGGCAAGGAACCAAAACGAAGGCAACCAACAAATAAACTGGATGCTGTTAGGAGTAATTTTTCAACTCATGAGTTAGAAGCAACTGATGCTGTTGAAAAACAGTGAGTGAGCAAAAAGGTTTTGTAAATTCATCACTCTTCCAAGAAATGTTTGAGCCTGTATGTTACTCAGTAAGCACATTACTCTGTGGTTGTAGATTACTACCCAAAATTTCAATAGTGGCTTCACACAGTCTACTAGTAGAATAATGTCTGGCCCTCTATCACTGACAATGATCCATTATTATTCTAATAATAATCAGACAAGAAAGTGGCTAAAAAAATCCCCCTTTCTTATTAATACTAGTATCCAGGACTCTCCAGTGAAGTCAGATGTTAGTATATTCTGGGAAGCACTTCACAGAACACATACTTAGAATTATGGAATTGGTTACCCCAAAAAAGAATAACTTCCACCAGTTTGTAGGGCTTTAAAAGAGGGTTGTACATATTCAACGTTATTATCATTTGATTAATTTATTGATCTCTTTTGCAAGGCAATTTAAAATCATACAATAGAAAGAACTAAAGATAGGTTTTAAAATAATGTAAAATAATAATAATAATAATAATTAAAACTTGGTTTGAAAGCAAACAAGCATTCATGACAGAGGGGTCCAGTATTTTACCTCTGAAAAAGGTATTATTTTACCCCAACTGAAAAAGCTGGACTGTTTTGAGACTCTGATGTGGTGAAAGGGGGGGGGGATAGGAGTTTTTAAAATAAACAAATAAACAAAAAATTCTGCAACTGTTTCAGGCAACTACAAATAGTAGATATCCCACTGCTTTTACTACGTTTGATTATGCCCATTTTATTTATGGTTTAAGTACTGTGAGGCAATGATGTGCATTGAATACAAAATAAATGGAAGAATGAACATCACTGAGAAATTTAAAATGTTCAGGATTACATAGGAACAATTTTTTGATGGAGGAATGGTAGTTTGGAAAAATCAACATTACAGAGCTGTTTCTCTTTTCTAATATATAATTAAAAACTGGTCCACTTAGAAAGTGACCAGTTGTTATTAGAATAATCATGGATCATTACTTTAAAATCTACTCTTCCTCCAGTCCCAAGGTGTCATCTGCTTTCCAGTTTTCCACAAGTTGCTTTTAATATTTTGAGATTGATATCGAACCACGGGGTCTGAGAGGGTTTTTAAAAAACAAAAACAAAAACACAAACCTCTTACATATGCATTTAATACAATCAATTAGATTAATAAAGAGTTTTAATTTAAATATATGGCCTCCTGTGAGATATGGATTGCAGAGAGCACACAGGTTAAAAAACAGAAGTGGGCTCTGATGAAAGCAGTATTAAAAGAGCCAGCAAAAAGAAACACAGCCAACAGAACACAGATTTGGCCCTTGGACAAGTGCATAAGCAAGACAGTCATCTTCTCACTAAAAGCATGCCCAATGTAATCATAAAACTACTGAAATCAGTTTATCATCTGTTTCTAAATGGTGCTTTATACTGACTTGTTGTTGTTTAGTCTTTTAGTCGTGTCCGACTCTTTGTGACCCCATGGACCAGAGCACACCAGGCACTCCTGTCTTCCACTGCCTCCCGCAGTTTCCTCAAACTCATGCTGGTAGCTTCAAGAACACTGTCCAGCCATCTCGTTCTCTGTCGTCCCCTTCTCCTTGTGCCCTCCATCTTTCCCAACATCAGGGTCTTTTCCAGGGAGTCTTCTCTTCTCATGAGGTGGCCAAAGTATTGGAGCCTCAACTTCACGATCTGTCCTTCCAGTGAGCACTCAGGGCTGATTTCCTTCAGAATGGATAGGTTTGATCTTCTTGCAGTCCATGGGACTCTCAAGAGTCTCCTCCAGCACCATAATTCAAAAGCATCAATTCTTCGGCGATCATCCTTCCTTTATACTGACTAGGTATAGACAAAATACACAGCAGGAATCTTGCAGTTTATTTGTATCTTCTCATTCTGAATCTGCAGATCTCCATGGAATAATTCTTTGCCAATTCAAAATTCACAAGTGAGATATGTAACAAAATGTCATTCCACTCTACCTCTCCTCCCCAGTTTTCTATCTTCCTCCTCCTACCTAACAGTTAGTCA